>NW_027270922.1:917500-1457500 GCF_040938485.1 Diadema antillarum
AAAAAGAAAGAAAGAAAGAAAGGAATAAGACAGAAAAAAAAATCTGAGTCATTTCAGTAGGGTCGGCCATTCCTATCGTGTCTGTGACGTCAACACGCTTTATACGCCTGTCCCTTCGGGGTGGGTATTGGACATATCAGCCCGAATGATGCAAAGTCGGTAAAGATGGCTGACAGGGTTGTGACGGTCCCACGCCACTCCGTGATGGAGTGGCTCTTTGTCTCCAAGTCACATCACGCCCGATCCAATTTCATTTGGGGGATTGGACAGAAAAAGAAAAGAAAAAGAAGAAAAGAAAAATAGCGGTCCATCTGATCCAACGAAATAGTCCTGTGAGGCTGTTATAGTCCTCATGATATCATTGCATTATTTGTGTGGCTGTTGCGTAGACCGACAAATCCGTTTGCGCACTCGCGGACAAGGTTCAGGGTGTGATTGCGTACAGTTCCACTGTAACGTGACAGTCATTAGGTAATGATTAGCAAGTACACTACCTACGGCGATGCTGCATTTTATTCCTACATTCAAGCGCATGACGGAGTAATGAGGCGTATATGATGTAACACCATGACCCTCTCATGAATATGGATCGTCCCACTGAGCATAATTAGTGTTCAATAAATTGTTTGAACACGTGGTAAAGTTAAATCTCGTGTGCATCAAAGGGGACTGGTGAGGGGATGCAAAGAAGCTGCTGCCAGAAGACGTTTCCTCAGCTCATTACATTTGAGCGGTTTGCAGTCGCTTTATACTTCTACGTGTATTTGCCTATCGATTCGGCCACAAGTATTAAGTACATATTTCAAACATACATTCATGTGTGAATAAAGAAACAGACAATCATTTCCTCCGTTTATTTGCCATTCATCGTAAGTTTTCTTCACAGCCAAATCTGCATACTCATTCGTCTTTTTGATGTATAGATTTCTTCACCGATAACTCTGTAAAAGAGCAAAGGATTAAACTTTAAAGACGTAGAAACAGAATTTCAGGTCATATGGATCTTTTCGCTTCTTAATCTACGAAATGACATTGCAACAATTCTAAACGACGTTCTTATTACTACAAATGAATCGAAGCGATGAAGGGACCGAAAACTTGCCAAACTTTACCTCTAGTACACGTAAGGACGACATCCGAACCTCGGGTGTGTGTAGTGTGTCTGCTTGTGCCGCGCGTGCGCTTGCTACATGTATTTTCTCTTGCTGCATGAAGGTGTCCGCAAATGACTTTTGTGTAAGAGTGCGCATGTGTGCGTACGTTTGTGCGTAATGTGGGTTGTTTAATCAGGATACTAAACTATAAAATAATATAAACGTTTCTGAGGTTTCGGGCGTATACAGACCTAGAAAATCTGGTTCATACATTTCATCAATCAACGAGGTTGCAGTGGCGTTTTCTCGAAAACAAAGGCACCGCAAGGCATATCGTACCTTATTGCTCTATTTAACAAGAGGAAAGTCGTATATAAAATGGGTTTCATTTCATATCACGAAAAATCTCGTAAGACACTGACTTCAACATACCTCGTGTAAGCCTTGAAATACTTTTTACTTGGGAGAGGACAAATCAATTTTTGAACGACCTCGCGTTTGATGAGTTTGTATGCGAAAAGAACAGGAATGAAGATGTAATAAAAACCTAGTCATAAATGAACATGTATAATATCCGCCGATAAACTTAAAACGTTTGCAGGATGTCGTTGATTTTGTGGTTTGCAAACACATTTGCTTGCTCGGTCACGCAAACGCTTGCAGTCACGTTTCAGCTAGCCTACCTCTCTCCTCTCCCCTCCAGCCCTCTTTCCTTATCTGTCTCTCAGTCACTCCCTGTGTCGACAAATCATTGAAGAAAGGAGCTAAGGGGACAAAATAAACAGCAAAAAAATGTCGCGGTTTCATGCTGCCAATTTTCTCTCTCATTTGCGGCATTTTACCAGCCGGCTGAGCAAATCGCCGGCAGGCCAGAAATCTCGGTTAGCAGAGCGATTTGCGTTCGGATGGATTATCTCGCTCTTCTTCTTTGCGCGCTCTCTTTTTTTTTTTTTTTTTTTTTTTTTTTTTTTGGTCTTCTTCTCGATCTCTATTTCACTCATTCTAGCCTCTTTTTTTTCCGTTTTCCCATCACCAGAGCCGCCTTTTAAGCGATGAACGCACCCTCTTGTAAACGATTCGGCGAAGTGTCTCGGTACTTGCATGAGAACAACTAATCTTGCAAGAACCAATCGTTGCCGGAAAACGAAATGACCGCAAATCCAAGTCACCGCTGAGAGTCGCTTTCTTCGAAAAATAAGGGGGAGAGGAGTGAGGAAAAAGCACAAAACAGCAGCGACACCTATCCTAGGAGACGGTAAGCGGTGTATCATCTGGGATGCTGCGCAAACAGGTGTTACGTTTGTTCACGTTTTGCGGAGCTGAACATTTCTCGTTAAATCATGAGACTTCCCATCCAACCCGACAACACCCCTTCCGCCTACGTCACAACCAGAAGGTAGCATCCGGGTCACTGGCATTGCGTACATCTTGAACTCTCAAACCGATGCGGTCATCAATGTATTTCTCATTACTGTTCTCAGAAAATCAGTATGCTTCAACTTAGGAAAACGTGGCAATTAAACGAAACTTCAGAAACCCAAATTTAGTTCATTTTCTCGTTCTATATTGTAAATATTCGGTTCTCTTGAGCAATGAAACATTACCTCAATGTTCAATAAGTGCTAATTTGTTCACGTCTGCAAAAAACAGCAAGAAACATTCAAGTTCTACATTTTTAAATCAAATCCCAGATGTGAGTTGGATGATATTTCACTAGAGCATACCGAGCAACTTTTCCTATCCTTTCTTCTCCACTTCTTAGTCATTCTTCTCTCCCATCCCTTCCCAATCTCATCCACCTCCTCAATAAAGGGGAAAAAACCCCATAAAATAGAATCTACCCTGCTTCCCAAACTCCGATGTTGCCGGGTCGTGCACGTAGAACGCCCTGCTGGGCCGCCACACAAGATCAAGGCCGCAGCCTGCGTGTGTGACCAGACTACCAGTCTGTTTGTTCATCTGGTGCGCGCGATACCAGGCAGATAGCGAATTGGATCCATCCAAAACAGAGGAGGAACTTGCATCACATTTTGGAAGGATTTCTTTAAAGGATGCAGGCAGCTATCCTTCCTTAGACTATTTTGTCTGCTCGAGTCCTTGTAATAGAAACATAAGTAGCAAAATTGTAATAATGTGGTAAGAAGATGAAAAACAAGAAAAACATATAAGAGAAAGTGACGAAGAACGAACACTACTAATAGTACCAATGATAATGATAATGCACGTATCAATATTGAAATCATCACCATCATCAGGGAGAATTAAATAAAAGAAAAATAAATTATGATACATTAAGGAGGATAAAGGGAATCATATAAACTGCACGAAGGATTTGATAAATACTGCAGAATAAGAACCGTAAATTCTCAACCAGGAGCATGTAAAGTCTCCGTGTGCGTTGCGTGTTACAGAGAAGTATTTGCATAAACGAAATTGAAAGGGTAAAAAAGTAACACGTGAAGAAGTGTTAACAATCTTTCAATATCTTTCGGAAGGAAAAAAACTGTGAGTGTAGACGTACCAACTTAGAATTGCTTCTTTTTACTATAATCAAGCGTAATTTCTCGACAGTGATGACAACGACTATAATTGTCTGTGTGTGTATGTGTGTGTGTGTGTGTGTGTGTGTGTGTGTGTGTGTGTGTGTGTGTGTGTGTGTGTGTGTGTGTGTGTGTGTGATGCGATGCAAATGCAAATTATTTTAATTTATAGCGGTCTAAAAATTCTGGAATTCCTCACGTATTGCAAACCTCACCATATTTAAATAAGTATCCTCAGTTTGTATTCAATTTACCTGAATGAAGATGATGATTTCTTGCGCTGCTGACATTCTATACATAGACATTTATGCTAAGGAAATGGAGTAGAGAAAAATGTTTGTAAATACCACAACCACAACAAAAGTAGCAAATTTGTGCTCTTTCACCAAAGAACAACTCCTAACTTCTTTCTGATGTGTGCCTGAATGCTCCTGTACATTTCTAAATATATGTTCATTTAGATAAATGGATCGGTTTTGTATCTTCCAATATCGCGTGTCTGTGTCACTTCATAACAATTATGTGACCAAACTCAGTAATTATGGTAAAATAGGCTCTTCTTCTCTACTGTACCTGATCTAGTTCAATGACAATGCGTCTGAAATGTGCTAGCCACCAAGAGACCTTGTTTACAGCAATATGATTCTTGTGTGTTCCAGATCGTGCACATGACCGAATTTAAACAAAACACTATTTCGTCGAAATATTATAGTAATAGGCCAGTTGGGAGATAGCTCATGTGCACATGGGTACAAATGACCTGTCATTTTTCTCAGATGGTTAGGCACTTTACTCAATTCCAAGCGACATAATGCAGCAGCTTGCCCAACATAGCAATTTATGGAACTCGTATTCTAACAAAGAATGAACCTGTGCAGATGAAGTGACCAATATGGTTCGTCAATCAACACTTAGGGAAGCATCTATTTCATTGTGCTGTTTTGAATACATTAACTAACTTTTTCTGTTAACATTGCCAAATACCAGGCTTGCTGTCAGGTGGATGTACTGGCAGGCACCATTTATAAGGATTCCATGAATAATCATAGCATTACAGATGCTTATCTCAGTGAAATTAATAACCAACCTGTCTCTCGGTACAAATGACCTTTTTCTGCTCATGCTCAAACTGGAACCCCGAACTGGCTTATTATGAATTGTAATGTTGCCACCGTGAACATGTTTTGATATATACTCCGAAACTCTCGATGTCAGATTCTTTTAAATGTAATCCTCTACATCATATTTATGTCTGTACCTCTTTGATATTCCGTAAAGATTTCCACTTTTCATCGCCAAAAGAGGGAGGCAAAATAATGATATCAGAAATGTATCTTTAAGGAGAAACTGGCATGCCATGAGAACCTCTTCTCCTGTGTCATGTCATCTGAGCCATATTAAGTAATATTTAACGATTAATAATAATAATAATGATAATAATAATAATAATGATAATAATAATAATAATAATAATAATAATAATAATAAGGTCTTATTTACCCAGGGTAGCCTCTTCAGTGTTGCCACTGCTCTACCAGAGGGCCCTGCTATTATTATTACCCTAGCGTTGCCAGGTACCCATTTATACACCTGGGTCGAGAGGGACATTGTGGGTAAAAACATCTTGTCCAAGGATGTAAGCACTGGGCGGGATTCGAACTCACGGTCCTCCGTTTGGGAGTCGGGAGTCTTATCCACTATGCCACAGCGCCCCCACACAATAATAATGATAATAATAATAATAATAATAATAATGATAATAATAATAATAATAATAATAATGATAATAACAATAATAATAATAATAATAATAATAATAATAATAATGATAATAATAATAACAATAATAATGATAATAACAATAATAATAATAATAATAATAACAATAATAATGATTATAATGATGATGATAGTGGCTACTTGTATAGCGCACAGGTCAGCTTTCGATGCTCATGGCGCTACAAAAAGAAAATGAAAAGATAAATATAATAGTATGTAGGTACATGTAAAAGCATGACAACAGAGGAGAACATAAAATGGTACTTCGAACCCGCTTGAAAAGGGAATGAGGAATGCAGAAGATAATAAACAATTCAGTTGCGTTTTGACACCGAGGAAGCCATATGACGTAAATGAGAGTCATGTTAACAAAGTTCAATGTTCACATTCTGAGATCATAAGGAATGTATCGCATTGCCTAATCGATTAAGTCAAGGATGAATTCGGCACTATGGTTCAATATGGTCATCAAGCCATTGTGTCGATTGTTCCATTTTATCGATCATTCATGTCGTCCTCCCAATCGGTTTCACAATGTGATGATCATGAGCCTCCATCTTCGATTGACATTGAAGAAAATTAGTCCCCGGGCATTCCAGGCCACGCGGGCCCAGTCGTCACCCTCCGCCAGATAGGGGTAAAGTGAAAAGGGGGGAGTGGGGGTTTGAGAGCGAGCACGCTTGGTCCCCGCCGTCGCGGCGGTTTATGCACGGGTGGAGTTTGGTTGCCCTCGATATTAACTCCACTCGACCAAGAACAGGGCGACCTTGCTACAGCTCATCCCGATCGCATCATCAGTCTCTCGCCAGATAATTAAATAAGCCCGGAGTAGTTATTCCAGGGGTAATGGATGTTGATTCCTCAAAGCAATCAATAATTTTCCCTACCCCATCTCTCTCTCTCTCTCTCTTCTCTCTCCTTCTCTTTCAACAGAAAATGGAGAGTGAAGGAAAGAGGGAGAAGAAGATGGAAAAGGTGTCACACTCATGACTGCATCATTCCGCACCGAAAACGTCATTGCGTGCGAGACGGTCCCATCCCTCTAGACTTTGGCTCATAACTCTGTAGAGTTCCATGTCTTCTCGATGAACGGCACGCTCTTAAAGGGGAACTCCAACTTCACGCTCACGTGACTTCAGTGTAATGCCGCTTGTAAAATAACAAACAGATTCAATCGAAGTAGGAACAGTTTTCATTTACAATCGACCAGAAAAAAAGGTTCTTTTTTTTCGTTTTTAGCAGTGTAAAATTGAGAACAATCATGGCATAACTTAAAGATGATGTGATGATTCAATATAATTACAATTCTCCTAACACTTTCTACCAGAACATCAACCAACACGGGTTAAATGTTTTTATCATAAAAAACAACAGTGTCGCTAAGATAAAGCAATTCTAGAATAGATTTAGTTAAAGGTTTCTATGCAGTTTGCAGGGACCGCGAAACGTTTTTCGTAGTGGGGTGGGGGCTGCAGGAGCTGGGAAGGGGCCAAGGTTAATGATATATTCCCCCCCCCCCCCCATTAGACGAGAAGAAACTGAGAACTCAATCTGTGGAAATGCATGGGTGTTGTGATTTTGCCTTTTTTTTTTGCCCCATTTCCGGCTTTTATCTTTTGACGCCCCCCCCCCCCAAAAAAAAGAGTGGAAGAGGGGCTGCAGTCTCCCTGTTTCGCTTCCCCTGGTTTGTTTGTTTTTGGTCCTTTTCGTTACTGGTTTCAACTCAGTTCAGCAAGTTATTTTTTCAGTTTAAACTTTCCATGAATTTCCTTTATTCTAGTAAAACCTCTCCAGTTTTGTCAATTTCATATGACAGGATTAATCATGGCGCCTTATTTTCGTTCTAATTTGGAAGTCAACTTGAACAACTCTGTGGGGCACTGTGGTGTATTGGTTAAGACTCTTGATTTTTCAATCTGGGGTCCCTAGTTCAAAGTGCCTAAATCCTTGGACAAGACTTTTTTCCCATAATTATTTTCCCTGTCAACCCAGGAGTATTCAAAGGGTACTTGGCAACGCAAGGGTCAAAGTAATATTGTATGCAGGGTCCCCTGGTCATTTTGTAGTGGCAAAATTACTTTACCGTGGATAAAGAAGGTATTATCTTTATCATTGAAACATTTGAACGTCACTTGAAAGACACAGAATATATCTACAATTCACTCAACATACAGGTGCCGTATAATGTGGTGCAGCTCAACGCCATAAAGGGCAAAAGATGTGTCAACAGTATGTACTATATTTACCCACAGTAGATTACTATCACTGCCAAATAGATCACGAAATCATGAAATCACTCCTTGATAATGATAATGATTATTATGACAGTATTACCACGAATTTCATTTGTTCAGACACGGCCTTTTGAATCGTCTCCGCGATATGCACAGCTGACCCAAGAGAGAAAAACGGCAGAAATATGTGCAATCGTATTTCTTATGATGACAATAACATTGACCTCTGGATAAAATGGATTGATTGATATTTCCGTGTTATCCGGTTTTGCCCCCACGTGATGGCGTAAAGAAGAAAAAGAAGAAAGAAGGAGAAGAAAGAAGAAGAAGAAGGAGAAGAAGAAGAAGAAGAAGAAGAAGAAGAAGGGAAGAAGAAAAGAGTATGTCATGCGTGTAGTTAGCCTGGAAAAAATGGCGACGATATAGTACCCATCTCTTCCGTTGAAAAATAGAACAAAACAAAACAAAAAAAAAACCCTGCAATAACAGACAGCCGAGTAATGTCTGCTGCTGTCAGCTCATGTCATAATGGCGGGCAGTATGCACTTTTCCCCCTGTCCATAAATCCGCGAGAGTGTTCTACTTCGAACGTGTCATTGATTAGTGCGTCTGTACAGACGAGAAAAAGGGAGAGAAAAAAAATAAAGAAAGTCTGGTACCCCGGTTAGAGCTTTTTCACCGGCTCATACCAAAATCCCTGCCCCCATTCGAGACATAACCCGGAGGCCTTTTCGACACTGTTGCCAAGAGAAAAGGCAACGCCATTGTCATATGCAAAGCTCTTCCCAGGTCTAACCCTTCGCTGAGTGTCGTTTTACGCGCGATCGCCCTAAGGAGATTGCCACGCATTTAAAAGGGCGCCTCGCACATCTCGGACGTGCCGTAATTATGACAAGATACATCACACGCTGTCCTCCCGCGCGCCTACAGATAGGTGAAGTGCTTAATATGCAAGACACCTCTGGTGGTTAACTGCTTGTAATGTTGGAAGCCGATCTGTCAACTCTTTAACCCTTTGTATCGATTTGCTGTGACCACCTGAACGAAAGTCGCGCAGTAGACTAATGTTGAAGTGCAGTGTATTGCTTTGCCGCTTTGGAAGTTAAAGGACAAAGATGAGCATGAACGTTAGGAAAGCAGGGTTCAACAGTCTGGAATGTTATTTTCTTCAAGTGCATTTATAAGCGGGCACAGTGATTTCTTAATCGCAGGCCTTTGAGGTTCGTTAGCCATCTGTCGATCGGATGTAACCAACATAGTAACCAAGTTAGTGTCGTTCCGTATAAAGAGGGCAAATATTAGCAGTTGGATCGAGCTCGTGATACCCATTACATTGGGCTGCACATAATGAATTGTGTTTATATGAACTCGGAAACAAAGCTTTATATTCTTCCAGGGTCCCAAGAGCTGTAATCCCTGATAACAGGTAACCTTACAAATATGTAAGCAATGATTGGTGAGTTGCTAACCAGTCGGTTTTTTTTAAAGCACACAAACATGTGGAAGAGGAACCCAAAATGCGTTTGCATTAACCTCTCGCATAGTTTGTAAAAAAAAATATGATAATAATTGGGACGGATCCTAATCCTTCTTACGTTACGTCTGATTGCAACGGTGCTTCCACAGTTTTCTGTTGTTACTGAAACAAGAGGATGAATTCCCTTGCGCAAACCCGAGAATAAAGCCTAAAGTTAGGACGATCATCTACTGTGTCAATCGATTCTTGAGTAATGGCAAGAAGGTGTACGCGAAAGTGGAAGAGTGGAGTGGCTTGGTATCGATGCTCAATAGGAGAGAGTGGGTGGGAGGGGAGGAGGGTCATGTACCTTCCTGCTCAACTCTAAAGGTTGTGAAGAGGAATTCGATGATAATTTCTTGGAAATGAACACATAGATATGGACAGCTGCCGAGGTCTATGTCTTCTTAAAAGAAGAAGGAGGAGAACCTGACAGAAGTCCAAATCGCCAATACCCTTAAGGCTCCAACCTGTTAATGGTCTAGGCGTAATTTTTTAAGTATTGCGTAATAATTCAGCATTACGAGCATGACAGTACGAGCATGACAACCAGACCCTAACAATCACTTCGAGTAAGCTTTTAGACATTTTGCGAAAACATTAAATCTTATTCGACATCCAACCAAAGCGGATTGTTTCTACCCAAACAGTTCGGGCAGTTGCTCCATATAATCTGGACACAGAATGCATTAGGGAGCGAACTGGAATGGTACATCTGCAAAAAGAAAAAAAAAATCTCATTAATAAGAATGAAGAAAACAAAAAATGAAGGGAAGAAGCTAAACTTCAGCCATACAGCTGTCAAGAAAGTATGGACCTGATCGTGACCAATTGCCGAACTACTGACAACGAGTTTCATCATGGCTGGATGCCGCGATACCAGCTAAATTGCCCCTCCGGGAATACCCGCTCTGACCTCGAGTAAACGCACCCGGTTTTACCGTTAACGGTGGTTTATGTCTGCTTCACAGAGTATATCAAAAATAAATGACTTCAATTTCTGGACAAGAGAATGGGGAAATATGATTCATGGAAGCAAACATGCAGTACTTCTAAGACGCCGCTGTTTACATCATACTACATCGCCGCCACATGATTGTTTGGTAAACACGACATTAGGCTCCATGTCAGAAGGACGTAACGCAACATTAACGGTCATTCCACCACTCTGCTAGAGGTCCATTACCAGGCGCGAAATGACGACTTTTTTCCCCATCATCTTTTCGCAAGGATGCTGATATCGAAGACAAAAAATTACCAGGAAGACCCTGTAGTGTCAAGTGTGTATAGCAACTCATCTATCAAACAATGATTGCACATAAATATTATTCACACCCGGCACTCTGGGATATAGCTATTTATCTCCACTTATTTCTCGTCATCGCTTAGAGACTAAAGAAAAAAAACGAGCAAAAGTCATAAGAAGTCGAAGAACAAAGAGAGTTTATGTTTCAGAAGATTGCAGAGTTGAGGGACCACAAAGAAACAAAGGACAAAATACCATTACTTGTCTTTTATCGCTTCCTTAATTTCTCTGTTGTTGGCGTAGAGCCAGTAGAGCTAGAACACTTATGTTCAATAAGTGTCTGCAAAGCGTCGTTTGCAGAAAATGAAATATAATCGTCAACGCTGCTACGGCAGGGGCACAAAATGTGGAATAATGATACGTCAAAAGAGAGAGAGAGATAGATAGATAGAGAGAGAGAGAGAGAGAAGGCAACAACGAACACGTTGAACTGCCGTATTAGAGCTAAACGAGCACTTTAGAAGAATCAACAAATGTACGAGAGGTTATCATCATTACGTTAAGCACTTGGGTAATAGACTTTCGCAGGAAGTATACTCTACAGGTGGGACTGGGGAAATCATAGGATGAACTGTGTTATCCGTCAGCTTTCAATCATATTAATGTCCACAGTGAATTATTACAAGTACAACTTTTGTTATGTGCATTTACGTATAATTTAGGCGGATGTGAATATACACTATTATATATATATATATATATATATATATATATATATATATATATATATATATATATGTGTGTGTGTGTGTGTGTGTGTGTGTGTGTTTTGTGTGTGTGTATGTGTGTGTGTGCGTGTGTGTGTGTGTGTGTGTGTGTGTGTGTGTAAAGTGTGTATGTTTATTGCATGCCTGGATGTACATGACTTGTATGGGCGCTATGTATGTAATCATGTGTGTATGCATGTATACAATCGTGTAGGAACATACTACACATAATTATATTAAACATGTAATCAACAATCTTTATTCTCACACATCCCCCATCCACTGCCCCTTTCCCCCCCCCCCAAAAAAAAAAAAATAATAAAAAATAAAAATAAATAAATAAATAAATAAATAAATTAATTAATTAATTAAAACGACAAAATATTGAACTTTGCATCACCATCATCCTAAACTCCCTGCTAAAGCATTGCGACCAAATGCGAAAAGACAACTGCCGAGGCCGGCTTGCCCCTCTGAAACCACCAGAGGGATCCGTGGGCTGTTGAAAAGGGGGGAGGTAGGGGGTTGTGGGGAGATAGGGGGATTGAGGAAAGGAATGGCTGTCTAACGGAGCGTTCCGTGAGGGTGAATCCTCCTCAAACAAATTGATCGTTTCTGGTGAATGTTGGGTCACGTCTCCCGTCTTTCTCAACACGCGCGGAATCGAGCAGCGCGCGCTGGCATCTCGGCCGGGGCGCATATCGCATCGCTCCAACACGTTTCCGTCATTTGTCATCCATGATGCTCATTCCTTACGGATGAAGAAGTTATTCATAGATCACAAGCAAAAAAAAAGAAAGAAAGAAAGAAAAATGCACAACAAGGAGACATGGGGAACGCACGATTGAATTGAAATGGGGATCGTTCGGCTCATCGGAGAATAGGAACCTGAGACCCCGTGCCCTTGATAGGCGACAACCTTTGCCTCAATGTCGTCTTGTTCCGAAAGGAGCGAAACCAAGCTCATTTCTCGGAATGAGGATTTTTTTTAAAAATATATATATTTAACTACTGCAGCGTGTAATGGTGATAAGAAATACAAACAAAGCGCATCATTTCTCTTCGTCAGAATACGGACGAGAAGGTGGATGATGATCAATAATTTCGTAATACAAATATCATTTGCCCAGAACTATGATGAGGAAAAAGACAGATGTAGACAAAAGACCCTTCCTGCATTTCAAGGTCGATTTATGAAAGAACAAGAAATGCAAGACCCAATAGCGATATCGCATTTTGTTATAAGTAGAAGGACAATTTCGAAGTAGATATGTATCCTTATGGTATGATACTTATTACAGACATATTATATCTCAAGAGTATACGTATCTCTCAAGAAACGAACACATTTATCATCTCAAGAATTTCACAAGTACTTTGTTGCGAGCTGTTATGTAAAAATGCAAGAAGAAACGAGCCGCATTACGTAGACGCAAGGCCTACAGAACCTTTCATTACCAAAACAGCATCTTAAAGTTCACCCACATGTAGCAACCTGGGAACATAGAGTTGGAAATAAATGCTCGTTCATTTTAAATCACCCACAGAAAAAAAAAGCATCTCTAGATGTTTTCCGGAGCAAATGTATCTATGCGGGCAAGGTTTTGTTGAATGGAAACAGATTTTATGCTGAAGAAACAATTCTTGTTAAACAACCGCCACATAAGAAATATAATTCTTGTCTTATTATGTACGAGGTATTGTCTTCTTTATTGCAGACTCAATTGTGAGGAGTGAAGGATACTCGTACAGAGGTTACATTACCTCAAAGTCAATTGTTCATTGAAGACTGGGGGCGCCAGCCAAGGGGCTTGTACTTTAATAACCGGAAGCATCTTAGAATTACCAAACCCCACCCCTCCCCATCTGCATTTCCCCCACTACTGTCTTTTCTAATGCACTAGTAGTACCAGGAAAACTAGACCTGATGGAGGGCACTTAGCCGTGCACCGGAGTCAGTACAAAACAAAAAATGCACATGCTCTCCACATTTGGATAACACATGCAGCTGAAATGGATACAGAAGATCCAGGCGGTCATCTCCCAATATTTCTGCTGCAAGGCTCAGTTTGCGCCTTCCAGGGGATACTAACGGGGTATCCAGGGAAGTGAGAGGCAGCGAAAACTGCATCCCATTACTACCATGACAGAAACCTTTTCATTACCAGTGAGCACGACATTTTCTGAATATCGTACGAGATACAGTAGTAAGCGATTACGGCAAGGCAGTTCGACGATTAATTTTTTTTTTTTCAGTCTCAGCGAGATGTGGCCCCTTTCACCATCATTCCATCTCATTTATAATGCATCCTTGACGTAGATATCGTCACTGCTGCAACGCCAATGTTACACCTATACTAAGACAAACGTCAAGGGATTTATACCTGCCTTACATAATTAGAGATATAGAAAAAAAAAAGAAGAAGATGCAATTAATCTGATATCAGATGGCAAGTCATATGTGAAGACAGAAGGCATTGCGGACTAGTAATCGATATTTTCCCGGGTTTATGATCTTATTGCGGATGACAGGTAAAACGTGTAAATGCAATTATGAAAATGTTAGTTTATGATGTATAGTTCTTTAAACTATACAAGCTGATCAAAGGACATGTACACACTCAATATCAATATATCAATATAACTATATATGTATATGTATATGTATGTATATATATGTATATATATATATATATACATATATATATATATGTATATATATATGTATATATATATATGTATATATATATATATGTATATATATATATATATATGTATATATATACACATATATATATATATATATATTTATTTATATATATATATATATATATATATATATATATATATATATATATATATATGATTGTTAGAACATCTGGCAGAGAACTCTAAGGAGTCATATTGCAACCGCCTTCCGCGTTGCGATTACATGCAAATTTCTCCGGGTAGACTGCCGACATTTCCTTGACAAATCAAAACACGTGGTATTTCGCGAGGTAAAGAGAAAGAGAGACTCTGGAGACAAAACGCCCGGTCCGATATTAACCCCTTTAAACATGGCAGTCAGAAGGAGAACATTGATTTGGGATAGTCCACATGCAAGAAGAAGGGGAAAAAAGTGAGCCTCGCACACACCAAAAAGGAGGTGACCAAATTGTTTGAAAAGGAGAACGAACTTATCCCGTAAGGGTTTGCTCCTCGATCTTTGCTGGAGGCGAGGAGTGAAGGAAAGATAGAAGGTAGAAAGGGGGAAAGGGGGGGGGGAGGGGCGAGCGGATCAATAGAGGATGTTGACTTTGCTTTGGCTCCACAATGTACCAGAGGCACATGGAACATGGTGTCGATTCGATCCGCTCCCCAGAGAACAGCCGAGGCCCGTCATTACTATTCTGAATATGAAGCCTGCGTATTTGTTCCGGACTCTATGCGAGCGAGCGTCGGGAATAGAACAACCGAGGAAGAACACTTCAGGAACCTTATGGCAGTAATGTTTTCTCCATCCTCTCTCTCTCTCTCTCTCTCTATCTCTCCCTCTCTATTTCTCATTCTATCTCCCTCATTCTTATATTCTTCCTTCGTTTTATTTGCTCCCCCCTCGGTTGTTACTGAGGGTCGCGTGCTGCATGAGGCGAGGGGAGCAACCCGTGATGATGTTCTGCTAGGCAACCGGAGGGCATCAATAACTCGACACCGCTAAAGATTGGAGAGCGCCGTGGTAGTTCTCGTGATACTGACTGGTAGGTTTGGCTGGTCCATCATGGAAGTCGACGTACATTGTTTAGGAAGGAAGGGGCACAAAGTCCCGGAATGCATCCCACGAGTAGTTCGGAGAAGGGATTTCTTCTTCTTTTTCTTCAATGTTCGGAGAGTAATTTGTCATAGCTTGAAGTGAATACAATATTGCGGTAGGTAATTCGAGTGCCGGATGGGGGCAACATTCCTTTCAAACGGAAAGACCGAAAATTGCAATAGAATTGCAAAGAATGAAAAGAGTCGAATGCGACTAGAATAAAAACTCACCTCGCGAATCCACGTTGGTGCCTTTCCATGAACACTCATCTCTAACTCCTCTTAAAGAATCACCCATGTTATATTCGCGTGTCAAAACACAGGTGTCCCTTCACCGTTACTTCAGTTATACGTATTCGACGCGAATGGAAGCGCGTTGAAGCGCCTATGTGTGTGCATATCCGTCTTAAAAAGAGTGTTGGTATGTACAAGGGATCGAACGAATGGATTTCATACTCTTTTAGTGGCAGCGAATCACTTTGATGATATTGGATGCGTATCGGTAAAAGGTATCTACGTATACTTGTGTGTTTGTCTGTCTATTCGTTTGTTTGTTTGATTGTTTGTTTCTCGTTTGTTTGCTAATTTTCATTTCTCTCTTTCTTTCTAGCTTACTTTGACAAACCGCATGATCGAGTTTGGCTCGCTTTCCAACATCAAGGATGCAACGCTTAACGTCCCAGCTTTGGGGTGTTCGAACTCTTGATATGGACGGTACAGAGGCCGCTTCATTTTCGATTTATTTGGACAGGCTTACACTTAATAGCCGCATCATCGAGGTGCGCTCTGTTTAAGACGTGCCGTGCGACTGGGCGCTCGACGATACGAAACCACCGACCATTAGCAGTACGGCAGTGCCAACCTCTCGATATGGAGTTGAAATGTAATTATCTACAGGACGACAAATAATTCCCCGGCCTAACTGCAGAACAATAATTGATTTTATTGGATCGGCTTGAGCCGGGTCAATGTCAGCTGTTTTGTTGATAGGATTTTTTTTTTCAGAGAAGAAAAAACAACAGCTCGACGAACAGGTTGCTTTTTACTATCGCCAGGGTAGTGTGATTTAAAAAAAAAAATGCTTGTTTGCACTACGGCCGTTTTCTTGCCAGGGTATGTAAGGCAGATAGGGTAAAATCAGTCTTCAAACACTGGTGGATATATGGTCCACAGAGTTACAAGTATATTGTACATACCTATGTGAAAAAAAAAACTTCAACAGAGTACCCATGAAATATGTTTTTTGTTGTTTGCTTGTTTGTTTGTTTGTTTGTTGGTTGGTTGGTTTTGACTGCCTAAAACCTAAGCTCATATACGGGGTGAATATTTAACGATGACATTTAGATTCACAATGTTAGCAATAAAATTTTACATTTCTATTCTATGTAGCTTTATTTAGATAATATATTTATATATATATATATATATATATATATATATATATATATATATATATATATATAATAAACCGGTAATGCATTTTTTTGCCAATAAAGAATGAGTTTATTCGACTCGAATTTTCGGTGGCCTCCACCTTCTTCATGAGTCTCACTCATCTTTATATATAGATATATATATACATACATACATATATATATATATATATATATATATATATATATATATATATACGATTATTATATACATGTATGTATACACACATTCCGGGTTCATACATGTACACACATAATCATAGGCCCTATATATCATGCGAAAATACATTCATAATAATGTGAAATATTAATAGTATTCATATTATCCTAATATCAATAGCAATTATACATCTGTAACTGTGAAAAGTACTTTTCGGCTCGTACAAAAGTGAGCGGTAAGGGTGCTCTCATGCCGTTTCCACCAACTATTTGATATTCATTCACCAACGCAGTCTAGAAAGTGCAAATCATTTTCTACATCCAGCGCCATCGAAGAGGAAAGCCTTTTTTCACTTCCGTCATACTCACGGACACGTGAGAACCTAGCCCCTTTTGCATAGACGAGCATAACTCAATCAAGGGCCCAAATATTTCCTTTCAAAATAACTCGAGGGGTGCTGCGCCTCCTCCAGCGTTCGGCCATTCGAGTTTACTCTGCGTGTTAATTGGTTCTCGTGTGACTTTCTTTTCGCACCGTAGTTCAGCCAGTCCCCGAAAAGCCGCTCTATCCTCAGGCCACAAAGTCCGACGGGCGGAGGGAGGGGGGAAAGTATACAGGGTCAGTGATGGAGCACCTAATTGACGTATTTACACGTTCGTGGGCCAGACTAAAACCTTTTCAAAATAACGCCTCATATACCTGGGTTAACTTAGCTTGTATAAGATGCATTACTAAAACAAGCACCACTGGCGACCACGAAAAGTAGAAGCTGGGGAATCACAATGGGGAAAAAGAGGTGTAGCTATGTTCAGTTTATGTTCCTGAGCTTATTCTAAATTGGGCTTGACAGAAAAGAAAAACCGACCGTGAAAATTGAAAGCTATTTTCAGTCTGTATATACCTAGCTTAGCCTAGTTTGAGATATAGCAACTACTACTGGCGTCCAGAAATGTAGTACCTACGTTCAGTTTTCCACACGTATCCTATTTAGCCTAGTTATTGCTAATACCACCGCCACCGTGACCATGAAAATTGGAAGCTACGTTTAGTTTGTCATACCCAGCTCTAATGGCTAAGAATGTGCCAAATCGACAACTACTGACTGACGAGCAATTGGAATGCAAGTTTTAGACCAATTTGACAATAAAAATAGAAACTAGCAGTGAATTATTCTTGCAAAAAAATAAATCTTACTGCATATAAATCCGATCGCGTTGAAAGAAGACAATACTAAAACGAATACATAGTGTCTTACCATAACATTGTGTGTTTTTGGTAGAATAATAATAATGATTCAAAAAAAAAGTTGGGGTTAAAGCATCAAAATACAATGTTGTCCTTTTCATTTGTTGACAAAACACTGCATCGGTAATAATGCTACGCCACCACTACCGTGGAATGTGGGTCAACTGTCCGATCCATAACGTCTGCTCAAATGTATTTGCAGTTTAAAGACATACCAACGACAGTAGCAACAACAAAAACAACAACATCGTGGGTAATACGTAGAGCGGTATTTTCCTGAAACGACACATGGACACGACAGAGGCATGTATATTTGTTAAAGCATTCCATATTCAACCCATCTGTATCGTGTGGCGCCACTGCCGTTAAAAAGAAAAAAAAAATGTAGATTTTCAAGAGAACCGAATTATGCCGAAACGGTCATTTTAAGCATGTGCAGTACGAGCAGAGAAGAGAGAAAGTGTGGGGGGGGGGGGATGGAAAGAGACGAGTATCCCAATCTAGGAAATTGCGTCTCAGCAACCGCCAAGATGCTTGAAACACGGAACCACTTCAGAAAGCCATAACCTCCTTGACCACTCTCAAAACTTTTTTTTTTCGTTTTTCATTGCCACTTTCTCTCTCTCCCTCTCCCACCCTTTCTGTCTCTGTCTGTCTCTCTCTCCCTCTCTCTCTCTCTCTCTCTCTCTCCATCTCTATCTCTCCTTCTATCCATCTACCTTTCTCCCTTTCTGTTCGCCTTTGTAGCCGGGACAGGTGGAGGTACAGGACAAACAATTTCACGCCATAGAGCGAGCGGAATAAATGGCACGGAAAAATAGGAGATTGGGGACAGGCGAGCCGATTCGGTGGCGAGTGACGATTTGAAAGTCTGCGTCACGCGTTCATTTCAGCTCAACGACTGCACGTAGACTGCTCTCGTTTAGTCACGTGACGTTCGAGGAGAAAAACATTCTAGACAGGGGTGGGGTGGCCAGGGGTGGGTGGGGTGGGGTGGGGTGAGAATGGAAGAAGGGAATGGCATATTGTCAAACGCAACAAAATATCTGTCCGAGTTGGCGCATTATAAAGACACTGCCTCAAGCCACAAAATGACATTTTATTCCGCGGTGAGGGTTCCGCTGTTTTGACAGATTTGATGATTTAAAAGCGATTTCTCGCGACGCAAACCATAAGAATCGTGAAAAACTATATCTTTGTCCCTTTTATGACCCGTTTCCAAGACTTGCTCCAGCTTGGTTAAACAAAAAAGACTCATGGCTGTCTTTTTCAGCATAGTGCAGTTAGCAGTAGACAAATATGTATTATGGTAAGAACACATAAGTACACATGGCAACTATTTTCTTCAATCTACTTGAGATGATTCAAATTATATTCGTCATGTAAAGATGAATTATTTTCATTTCATCCAGCATTAAAGAAAAAACAAAGTTTTTTGCATTTTTCTTTTGCAGCTGAAAAAAAGTAAGAATGAAAAACATCACGTTATTACTCACGTATTTTCGATATTAAAGCACGATAACGAAGATAATACTTAATATCCTCCTCATCACGTTCATACGTTTGTATATATCCATGTACCCTTCAATATTAAACATTATTTATTGTCACAACATTCATGGGTGCCAGCAGAGACTAAACAGAGACTGCAATTTTAGTGTCCCGAGTTTCAAACGCCTTCCTTTGTGTTTTGCCTTCTCTGAACAATGGACTCTATCGTCAGATTTCTTCTCTTTCTCTCTTCTCACTATCTCTATCTACATCTATTTATCTATCTATCTATTCTATCTATCTATCTATCTGTCTATCTATTTATCTATCCATCTATCTATCTATCTATCTATCTTTCTATCTATCTTTCTATTTATCTATCTATCTATTTGTATCTATCTATATCTATCTATATCTGTCTATCTGTCTATCTATCTATCTATCTATCTATCTATCTTATATCTATCTATCTATCCATCTAATTATCTATCTATTTATTTATTTATCTATCTATCTATCTATCTATCTATCTATCTATCTATTTATCTATCTATCTATCTGTCCATCTATATGGGCCTATCTATCTCTTTTGATGTTGCTTTTATCTTTTCCCACTCTTCTTCTCATATTCTTCCTTCAGATATCGGCCATTGATTCCTGCCATTTTCGCGAATCAATCACTGTTCAAAAAAACAGTCCTGTTAATCATTCGGCTATATTCTCATTTCTCTCCATGTCTATCTCCCCCTATATTTCTTTATCTCTCTCTCTCCTTCTCTTAATCTCTCATATTCCCTTTCTTATTTTTCCTTGACTACATTTCCATATAATGTCGGGCTCGTTTCTGCCCTCCGAGTCAATTTAGTCCTCGGGATTTATAGTCCGAGACGGTAGGAAATATAAATATTATGCTCTTAACGACATTTGTTCCACACGCTGAATGGCTAAATAAAACACCGAATCAGAGAGCGCGGCAAACATTCATTCTATTTCTTTTCTTGTTCTCCTTTTCTTTGATTTTTCCCTTAGTCAGGAAATGGCCAAACATGCGATACGTCAGATGTGAAGGTGTTCTATTTTGCTTCCAATTAATGGTATGCCAGTTGCGTCGTATTTCTTTTGGTTTTCAAGTATCTTTCAGCTTGCAATGAAGTAATAATCATCATTATATCGAATTGTTCATTCAATACGAAGGCACCGAAAATGTCTATTCAAATAGAGTATAGATGATACAAAGTGTACACATACACACAGACACATAGATAAATAGATATATAGATAGATAGATAATAGATAGATAGATAGATAGATAGATAGATAGATAGGTGGATGGATGGATGGATGGAAGGATAGATAGATAGATAGATAGATAGATAGATAGATAGATTGATTGATAGGTTGATATCGTTGTTATCAGAATCTTAGCTGTACTTATCAATTTCATCTAGCGACTGGGTGGTACATGACTACAATTTTACCTAGGTCATCGCATGTAAAAACACACACACACACACAAACAAACTGCATGAACAATAACAAACTATTACAGCCCAACTTTGTCAGTCTAGAGACTGTGTTATTCTGAGGCTTATACATTTTGATTTTGTTCTGTATTCCTTTGTGTTTCTTTTCTCTTCACCATCAATAAATCGGAACTGCCACCCAAGACGATCACGGATGAGACGCTTTCCGGTTGGCTGCGTAATCGCTTTTGCGGAACCAAGACAGGAGCACCACCTCAATACATGATCGCCACCAAAATAGAGTACCTGCGACTTGAGTCGTCTGCAAAGTCCATATTCGCGCAATCTGTGTCAGCTGGTCCGTCGATTGTTTGCGACTTTGCGAGACTTTTCAGTGTCATGCGTCATAATGTAACGCTTATCATATGTGACGAATACCTTCAGGTGAGCCGTCGCAGAGAGGTTCGAGACCGTTCGTTTGATTTGTGTGTGTGTGTGTGTGTGTGTGTGTGTGTGTGTGTGTGTGTGTGTGTGTTTTTCTTTTTGTCTTTCTTTCTTTTTGGTTGTCGCTTGAAAAGATACAGTGTAGTTTGTCATATCTATGATGAAAAGGAGTTTTACGTGTACCTGACGCATAATTGGTTCTCACTACTCTTCAGAACTATTGTTAAACAATCATGCTGGTGTATGTATATATGTATACATTTAAAGATCCAGTTTACCTTTGGGAGCAGTGATTTCAAAAATATTCAAGATATCACATTTGATGCATATTTGTAGGTGTGTTGTATCACAAAACATCCTACCATATAAAATTTTTGCAATAAAGGCTAAAATATGAGGAGATATCAGGATATTTCTCAATAAACCATAACTGTATACGGTTTAGTCTGGAAGCATTCTTATTATAACTATTGTTCATATTTTGCGTACTTAACAATACTTAACATCGATTATACGGATTCAAATTTTTACAGTGGTTGTTTCTATCCCTAACTCACATTTTAAAGCACTAATGTTTGGTTTTTGTTTCATCTGCAAATGGTAAATTATGCCTTTAAACACATGATATACACATAGTTAATTATGTGTACATAATAAAAACATACATACAAGCACATGTATATCCAGTAACATATCCTCTACTACTATTACTAGAACTGTATGACTGTTTACAAATCTTGCTGCTGAAACTACAACTATTACTTTTGCTACCACCACCACTACTACTACTGTTGTTACTACAACAACCGCCATCTCCACCACTGTTATGGCTGCTACCGTACAAAAGCCACTATTAAGGCATTCAGTCTTCATTCAACTTTGCCTCCCTACACTGCATGGCTACAAGGCAACTTCCCGTCATTTCCTACCAGGATGAGGAAGGGGGGGGGGGTTGGAGGGCATCATTGCGACACTGCAATTTCCTAAATGTGATAGAAAGTGGACTCGCCCAGGCCCTGCTCATATTTTTTAGCCAAAATTGAATATTGGACTGTAAGGAGAAACGATCTCGACGGGTTAAGTTTCTTGCGTTGAGAGGCAGATGTACGAGTTTCTGCTCGTCCCTTGGTGTTAGCGAAGATTTCATCTCGGAAGAGCCTGCCTTCAAAAGACGTGCGATCTTAGATAAGACCACCTGTCAGTTTTAAAAACGAAATGCTCGAACGGGTTCGCATTTCATGTCTCGTGTCCTATAAACAGCATTCATTAGCCCTGTTGCGCTCTTTTTGTAATTGAGTACTATTTTGATTCAATAAGATCTTCCTCCTAAATGCTATTAAACTACAGATTTTAATAACAGTATTGTTATTCCTCTCTCAGTTATCCTTCATACATATTCACATAAGATTGACACAAATTCAATCTAATTAGTAAAATTTCATAGAAGGATTAGCAGGCAATGAACATGATGGAAGTCCACATCGAAGAATTTGAAGTGCACCGTGTTTATGTGTTTTCACAATCATTCCTGGCGCGTATATTAAATACTAGTTAAAAGGAAGGTAAATGGAAACTTAGACCTCGCTTAAGTGTAGATCGTGTCCACATAATTATTAAGGAGTTTAATGGATCTTCCTTTAAGATTAGAAAGGCTACTGAACTGTCAAATAGAATGATATTTTGATGCAGAATCATTCGGTAATATGTAATTTTTTTTTTCCAGCTGATATCTTACCTTCAAAGAAAACAAAATAAGAAGAAAACAATGTCCCGGAAATACAGACAAACAAACAAATTTACCTAGTCATCGTAGTGCACCATACTTCTAGCTCACTCAATTTGTTCCACATTTTATTTAGTTGTTTTACTCAGCAAAATTCCAAGTCAATTAAAGAAGTTGCCTGAGAGATACGATAACTCGTCACAGGTTTCGTGGCGACCACACTCTGCTTCCGTAAGCACTGATAGGTGAAGATGTCACCCATAGTGCAGGTAAAAAAGGAAGAACCCCCTCCCCTACCCTTTTTGGAGGGTGGGAGTGGGGGTGGGGTCATTTTTATAACAGAGCGTGTGTGCCGTTCCTTCATCTCTGTCTTTGTTTGCGCGTATTTCGGCCAGTGAGAGCAGACGACGAAATAACAAGACCTTAGAATGGCCCATCTCATGTGATCACAAAATGAAATCGGTAGTTAGTTTTTACCCAAAGTCATATATACGGTGATGTAATTTGCACATAAACGATCTTAGGCGCAAATATCTAGACCACTTTAACCCATCGCTTGTGGGAACGAAGAGAGGACATGTGATTAAGCGATGGGAAAACGTCCATCTTTCGGAGACAAGGAGTTAATTTTGTCTTGATAAATAGAGGAGTTGTTTCATGCGAAGTGAATCTATAAGTAAATCTCCTTAGAGGACTGTAGGTTCATCGAGATGGCATTTGGGCCTGAATGTCACTTCAGTATTTCAGTGCCGGGGAAGGGAATAAACAAAGTGCTGCCACCTGATTTACCACCGATGAAGTAGATTTAAGAAGCACAGGTTGCAAATGTCACCAATAAAAAATGGAAAAGGTGAATCGGTTCAGCTTTAATAATGGTCTCCAGAATAAAGAGGGAATTTAATTACTTTCTCTGAATGTTTTCTTCGTAGCAAAGTACTGGAATTCTATCATATATTTTTATGCATTTTACTCTATATTTACATGGAATTATAATTCTAAGATTGTATTTGCAGTACAAGTATTCATGGTATTAGACAGTTTTGTTATATTTTTATGTATGCATCATGTCTTTTATGTACAATTGTGAGCAATTCAGCAATAATTAACTTACAAAAAGAAATGTAACTCGAACGTCTCTAATTTGCAAAGGTCTGATAATGTCATTTTTTCCATCTCGGGTAACAGCAACGATTTTCAATTTTTTTTTTAAATCTCAATATTCTCACACTTGAGAAGACTTGTATTACAACAGAATGTAGATTGTGCATCGATTGAGTGCTCCTAAAAGAAATCAAAAGAGTCCACATTCACGACCTCTTTAAATCACGTGAGTTTCATAGCAGGTATATAAAAAGAAAATGCCACCACAACGACACAAGAGAAAGAAAACCGCGGCATGAGTAAAGAGAAGTGAATGTTATGCCCGAACACTACATCCCTCTTCCATGTTTTTTTTTCCCTTCCCTCCTCTCCCTCTCCATCTCTTTTCCTAAACCATGATCTAATTTCGTTCATCTATCGCCGATACATAGCCCCTTTAGTTGCGCACATGGCCTCATACACAATGTGAAAACAATCGTCGGCGGTAACCTAGTTAACAGACCATATGTAATATTCTTGTTTTCTTTTATTGCTTGTTCAGGGCCTGGTAATGCCCGAGTCAGACCACGTCTTCTTGCTCTCTAATTAAATCACCCCCGCTTTCTACCAGGGAATTCCTGCGCGAGGTATCATACCTTTCCTCCTGTCTGTGGTCATTGATTGTCCTTAATGAAATCCTGGCAAGGGTATATATGCCACCCCGTGGAAGTAAAACATTGCTCTCTTTCTCTCTCTGTCTTCCTTCTCTTTCCTGTCTCTGAAGTGCGTGAATTGGTTGTGGCGCGACATTCTTGCGATACTATTACACAGGATGTTTGTGTGTGTGTGTGTGTGTGTGTGTGTGTGTGTGTGTGTGTGTTTGTGTGTGTGTGTTTGTATGTGTGTGTGTGTGTGTGTGTGTGTGTGTGTGTGTGTGTCATTTTTCAGCGCGACAACAAGAAAGGAATAGCCTTCCAGAACAATTATTATACTGCATATCAAACAATGTTAATTAAGTCGCACTTCTTTGTTTTTTTCTTTGTTTTTCTTTGTGTGTGCATTTTTGTTGTTGTTATTCTTCTTTGGACTACTTTATAATAAAGATAATATATATAAACAAGTTTCGTCACAAGCATCACTTTTGAGAAAAAAAAAGCAAATGATAATGAATTTTGTACAGATTACGACATGAAAAAGACGTACGTGATTGGACATGATCTACAATTTTTCGAGGGAGCTCATAAACATTTATGCACAGATGTGGTGAGGTCAAAGACCAGTACCTGTTTGTGAAAGTCTCAATGGTAGATGTATCCGAATCTTAGACAGGTGTGGGTTTTTTTTATTTCTGATGTCACACTTTGAATGTTCGTCTCTGCTGTCTTTTTCTTCCTTTTCCTTAAGCCCAACCCCCTTTTTAATGGATTAAGGCAATATTGTGTGCCAAATCGCTTTACATCGAATTTAAGGTTTGCTGAGTAAACGGCTTTTTTGCCTCCTCTTAATCGGCATTTCTTGTCAGAAAGATCACAATTTTATATGACAACACTACAATCTGAGATAAGTGCAATGAGGCCTAATTTTTCGGAGGTATTTTTCAGCTTCATTCAGAAATCAATTGAATTTGATAGATTTATTCGTACTTCATATAATAATTTTACAGTAATTAATATACAAAACTGATTTCTTATTTTGAACTCATTTTGCCATCCATCAAAATATGAGTTAGGTGTGTTGACGAAATTTGAAAAATCTTCCTTTTCCTCCTCTTTCCACGAAGAAATTATCACTTCTCTAAGCATCAGTCTCACCTTGAATGATTTTTCCTTTTTGTAAAATTGCCTTTAATGGTTGCTACGGTACCCCTTTAAACGTCTTCTGCTATTTAATACCTGGGTATACGGCCGTGGAATATGAGTTCATGTAACGAATGCCGAACGCATCGTGCGCCACCATCTGGGAAGAAACGCTCACGGGTGGCGGGTCTCGTTATTGATGAACTGGTAACAGGAGGCTCGCTTTATTATTTCGCCATGCATATCAATTTATGTCACTTGATGAAGATGAATCGGACGGGATTAATATAAAATTTCATTGTTGATACAGGTTCTCGGTTCATACTGCGTCAAGGGGTGCTCTTTCATACTCCAAGCTTCTTCCTCAAACCCCTCCCCCTCCTCCACCCCCCCCCCACATACACACACTCTTCTCCTACACTGCTCATCCGAACATTGCCATACTACAAGCGAAGCCAGCGAGTTTATAACCTTTAAAACGACAAAGATTGCACCTTACCACAAAGAAGAAAGCACGTAAGCGGCGTGCGCGCATAAACAATTATGGGATGCACTATACGTATGCAGGTATTTCTCCTTTCTCATTTGTTACTGTATTAACATGCTCGAAATAAAGTTTGAGAAGGGTAATAACTGCACACGGTTTTAAAACATTATTATCATCTCTTGTCAATGCTGTTGTCATATTGCAATCTGTTTACGATAAATATCACTCATGTTAGTTTCAATTAATCTTTGAGCCCCCATTAAACGTATGAACAAATTAACCTCCCTTGGTGCACGCGATACGCCAATTGTTCTATGGTGTATAATGTTTTTTCAGTCTCAAACAAACAATAATTGTTTCCGGACTAATAGGATATATCACAATCTTCCCTCCACGAGTCATTGTAGGAGATATTAGTGTGTGTCATTGCTCTATACTGGACTTTATCCAGTACATGTAGCATCCGGTGGCTCACATTGGACACGCGTGGACTTAATAGATAACTTTCGATATTACTTTTGTCGTTGTTATTCTGGTTATTGTTGTTGTTATTGTTGTTATTGCTGCTTTTGTTATTGTTATTGTTGTTGTTGTTGTTGTTGCTGCTGCTGCTGCTGTTGTTGTTGCTGTTGTTATTGTTATTGTTGTTATTGTTGTTGTTGTTGCTGCTGCTGCTGTTGTTGTTGTCAATTGCGCAGGTGGTTTGCGAAAATGCGTTCGTCACATCTACGCTCTTGCAAACATCCAAGGCACCTCGTTACCCCCAGAAAGACAACAGATGAAAATGAAGGAAAAATAACAGCAAGCACAAAATCTGGCAGAAAACAAACATAATATAATTCCTCTGCCGTGAGACGTTAGAGAGCACATTGGTTTTGAAGTAAATCTGTTGCGACGTTTGTCTATGAGGAGAAGGTATAGGGATGGGGGAGGCAAGGGAATAGGATGAACAGATGTGGTTCAGCTATTTTGGATTCATGATATTATTTCATCATTGCCTGGTATTACTGAGGGTATATGTATCCATTCGCGTCGGATCGCGCCGGTGGGTGTGTTTGAAGTTGGCGGGGACTACGGCAGTGCGGGGAGGAGGATGCACTCTTACTACTACCCCAGCCTTCACGGCGGATATTCGTCAATTGATATTTGATTTACAATGTACAGACTCTGACGCTAGTCGCATTGACAACATAAATCCCCCTCTAGGCCAACCTTCTTCTTCTTCTCCTTCTCCTCCTCCTCCTCCTCCTCCTTCTTCTTCTTCTTCTTCTCCTTCCTCTTATTCTTCTCCTTCTTCTTTTAGTCCCTCTTCCTCTTTATATCTTCCCTTCTTACTTTATTTTTCTTTTCTTACTTTTCTATCTCTTCTCTCTTATATGTTCCTTCAATATATTTTACTTCATTTCTGTATTTTGTCCATCTCTCTTTTTCTTTTTGTCTGTCTTTTAATCCTTATTTCGGTCTTTCTCTTTCCTTTTCTCCCTCCCCTTCTCTCTACACATATACATATATCTCCCTCTCTCTCTATCTCTCTCTCTCCCTCTCTGTTTTTTTTCCTTCCCCTCTATGTGTATTTTCAGAGACGAAGTTTGGAGATGGATGTATTTCTCATTGACTTCGGTTTACTGAGGTAATCACTGTTATAGAAACCCTGCAAGGAGCAGCAGCTCCATTGATTGCAGAGATTGTCTTGCCTCCAAGATACAAATAAGTCAGATTTCACGCCAGCCAACAACTAACACTAAGGGCTGAGGGGACATACGTCGCCTCCAGGTAAAGAAGAATGTATAAGGGAACCACCCAAAATGTCAAGTTATTACGACACAGCACATCTGCCTATGGTCACGTTAAAACTTTAAGGAGTATCATCTTTTACGTCTTACAGTGACAATATTTTACATGCTATTAGAAAAAGCATTCATGCGTGTTCCAATTGATAGTTCATTTGGAGGGAGGTTCACCTGTTCTTATGAAAGAACACCCAAGGGTTAAACAAAAGGAAACTTCGTTGGCTCAGCGTTTGAGTCACAGCAAACCAACCATATCGCCTTATTTGGAGTGAAGTTTCCAATATCGTGCTGCGGCGGGGCGGATGACGCCAGAACTTCTATATGCACAGTGATTACGGTTTTGTGACTGTTTGGAATGTGTTTTGATGGCTTAATAGATGGATGGCGGACGATATCTCCGCGAGATTGGCCCATTCCGTCATGAGCTCGACTCTCTAGCACATCATCTTAGTGGGGTTATACGAGTTGCATGAACGCGCGCCACCGCGCTTATGGATTTTACGATACACCAATGGGTGAATGAGAAAGTTGATCGTGGAAGCAAACTTAATACAATGCGAATAACAAACGGATGGTTTTCTGTACGTGATTGTCTTTTGTGTGTAGACATTACTGAATCATTATTACGAGGAAATTGCGTCTAGATATTGATATGTAGGTATTTTGGTGAAATATGATAGAAAATAAACCGATCGCATCACGAGCGAGTATTACTACATGTAATGATTGCAGTTGTATATAGTACGGTGGTTGTATGCATTAAAATATCTTATGAGTGTGACAGGACAAAGATCAGTCGTGAAGAATCACTCATGGAGAATCATTACAAAGAGCCTGGAACAAAAACTACTAACGTATTTGTATGTGCGTGACTTCCACACTTTTTTTTTCTTTTACACCATGGCTAAAAGCTTTAGGAGACGAGAATGATGCATTCTTTTAACATTAACAACAACAACAAAGTGATCCAGAGATGCGATCAAGGTATCCTTGGGGAAATGATCGTTATATGCTCAGAAGATCTTCTCGAAGATAGGAAGAATTATTGGTATATGCCTGGGAGTCTGCCTGGATGTAGCCAGGGTATCCTACGGGTGAGACTGTATAGGGTAGTAGCCGCAGTACCGTGTTTCGAGGTCTCAACAGAGCAATTATCACTTTACGGCAGGTGAAATGAAAAAGTCATGGGTGATGTCACTCGTTTCCTTTTAGATTCTCAACACCTTGGTTCGCATTATGAAAATTGTCATAGGAATTTGAAATTGAACAAAAAAAAGAGAAAATCATTTTATGTGGTAAGTGTTTTGTTTTATGTGTGGCAGATTGTAATCTAGCGTAAGTGAAGATTTTATTGATTATTACTTTGATTGTTTTGCTTGTTTAGTCCTAAAATGTCACGTAAAGAAAGACATCAGAAATTTATTAAATTTTGGTTGAGTGCGTTTAAGTTAGTCTCCTCAGCACGGTTTTCAGTTTAAAAAAATGTAGAAGAACTTTTTTAATTTACGGTGAGTAAGATCATCATCTGATGATACTAGTGACGTGATTTTTCAAACACATCATTACACTCTGTGTGGCGTGACAAAAAGAAAAAAAAAAGGAAAATTACAGTAGCGGTAATCATGTTGGTAAGTAGACGGCAGATGTTTAGGGGACTGACTCATAATTTGGCGTTTATGTATTTTGCTACCAACGGAACCTGGGCAGACGCTATCTGGCTACTCCCCACCCCCCCCCCCACCCCCACCCACCCCCCAAAAAAAGAAATAAGCAAAGATAAAAAGACACACCTGCTGGTGTCGAAACCATTTTTTAAAACGCCTGGTAAACTGATAAAAAAAGTTACAGAAGTAGGGCATGTTATTAGGAGTACTTTTTGTAGACGCTAATATTAATTATGCATATTAAGTATGCATGAGAAGTGAGCTTGATAGATGTAGGCACAGACATTGTTGGAGAAAATTAGTCATTTATCAGTTTTGATGATAGCCAGGGTTTCATCACATCTGACGTAAGTGGAAAGATATCGAACTTCAAAGTTTGGGCGAAGCTGTCATGAGAGTCGCAAGCACAGATGCAAATAAGATGAGTTTATGATTTCATTGTCTCAAAAGTCACCCATTGACAAAGACATATTCTGTTTGACATAAAATCGAAAAAGACTTTTAACCCATGAATTTTGTATGTCGTTACTGCGATGACTTGCAAATGGAAAGGCTTGAAATTGCTAAATTGTAAGCCAAAACCCGTGGATTTGCACTTGAATTATTGGTGTGCTTTCAAGCCATTTGACATGTTTGATACCAAATCATTACAGCAAACTGGCTGAAATTTTATTTGGTAGTGAACGGACGTGAGAGTCATAGGGATTAAGACAGATCGTAGAGGGCTTGCGTTTGTTTTGGTTCAATGCGCTAAATGTGGAATGAGTCACAAGCTCTAATCAAAACAAAATTGCGCTGTTGTCTCATTGAAATCTGGAGTATAAATGACGCATGAATAACATCGGCATCACCAATCATTATGTACGACAACATTCTCTGAAAAGCTCCGGCTGAAAGTCCCCTTGCTTATAGGTTTCCAAACAATTTCGTCATTATACCGCCATTCAGTGTTCCTGGTGAAGAAATGATGTCATGTGTGTGTGTGTGTGTGTGTGTGTGTGTGTGTGTGTGTGTGTGTGTGTGTGTGTGTGTGTGTGTGTGTGTGTATGTGTGTGTATACTCTGCTCGGTTCGTTACCTCAGCATTACTTATTCTCCAAACTAGGTGGACACTCTGCCAGCTCCTCCAAATAAACAAACATTTACCCTCACCACACCATCAATGCAGCGCCGAGAGTTTTCTGCTAATGCGATTGATTAGGATAGATGTTGAAACATGTCTTTCGTGTAGGCATCCATCTGGAGTCTATCAATCGCAATTTGAGACATACATTTTTTTTTTGCCCGATTCCGAACCAAGAGGTTTTGACTGTTGGCAGAAACCGCTGATTAATTCAAATTGAAAAATACCTACTTCCCCCCGAAAATACAGATCCAACTGAACCTTTAAGAAGAAAGAAAGGACTAGAGAATGTTACCATGGAAACGAGAAGACGGAGGCAGTCTCCTCCATGCATCCTTTAATGTTCAATTTGACTCCGGGAGTAAGGGGTAACGAGCAACCAATACTGCGTTCGCATGCATCTTCTGTTATTAATTCTGCGCAGGGGGGTTTGCTGTCATTTTTGGTATCTTTCAAGCCAGAATGGTATAGGCTCGAATCATACCAGGCACTCCTTGTTCTTTCCTGTTCATAAATTAATCTTTCCTCTGCATCGCCATGCTCGCAGATTTGCGGCCGGCCTGGCGTTTACACAGTCTCCGGTGTTGCAAATAACTCTCTCGGAATAATGTTACATGCCCGCCGTATTACGTCGGGGCACTGACATCAAAAGTCACATTCACCTCACATCTTCTCTTCTTCTTCTTCTTCTTCTTCTTCTTCTTCTTCTTCTTCTTCTTCTTCTTTCTTCTTCTTCTTCTTCATTGTCTTTTTCTTCTTCTTCTCCTCCTCCTCCTTCTCTTCTTTCTTGTCAGTGAGACGTCTGAGCAGCCTAATGTTGCAGCGAGTTACATTCATGCCGAAATCTCATTTCCCTACCGCTTGGGTGACCCATTTTGAAATAAGCCATGATTATAAAAACGAAATGGTTCCTAAGTCGTGATTGGTCTCCACCTTCCAAACTTTGCTGTCTCGCGGATTTTTCCTTAAAGGAACAAAATTAATCGCTTTTATTATTTGGTAGAAGTTTTTCACCGTAAGTGCACTCTTCGATGGAAATTGAATTGAAATAAAAAGACTGAGCGAAGATGAAACGAGGGACTTATTCGATTGCAGGTGTGCATTTTGTGGAAAAACGTATTACTTTAATTCCCCCACGGCTATTCGGGAATTTAGGCCAGATTTCATGCGCGCTTTGGTTTATTCCAGTAAAGAGGGTTTCCTTCCTTAAATATGCCGCTACCATCGAGTACCCCTTAAACCAATGCGGTGAAACCCACATGTGTTGCAATGTAAAGCAGGTGACGTTTGTCACTGCACACGGATACGCGGAATGGAGATTAGCGGCACGGCCGAGCATGTTTGCATTGCTCGTATGCTTACAGATTTGTAGATAAAAAAGTAGAAATTCTGTTACCCAAACCAACAAAGAAATGCAAGTCAATAATAACAATGTGAACAGCAACGTTAGCGTGCGAATAATAATCACATACAGATACAGTCTTATTCATCCAGGGAAGCCTCTTCAATAGAAGCTCTATTTAAAACCACTTGCGGTGGCCTTGCGGTTACGATCATCCCAAATATTTCCAGGTACCAGATTAAAACACATTTTGTCTATTCATTTATCTGTCTATGATATCTATCATCCATTCATTTCTACAATATACATTCAATCATGTTCTAATGTATTTCGCTTGGAACAAGAGGATGATATGGAAGTGACGTGGCATTGTTGCAATCTGACACAGTATGTATTGCAACAAAAAGGGGGTAATTATTATGGTCTGTAAAGCGCATTTACATTTGTAACAAGTCTGAAATGCGCCATATTATAAACACTAACTATTTGTGTAGTATGTGCACTGTTGTTTAATGGAAACTCATTAAAATTACTTTATCGGACAGGAAACCCTTATAAATCTCCTCTCGGTGAAAAGACGGCTAGCATTTGTCACACCAGATTTCAGCCAGTACGCGTTTATTCTGAATAGGCCTAAGAATATCATGAATAACGAACGAATAAGGGCGAGAATCACCAATACACAATAGGCAAGCTTTTGAACTATAGCGTGGTGAGAGCTTCGTCTCTTTGCTTTACTTCAAATCGCTGATCAAACAAACTTCATAATTTTGATCGAAGCAGAGGTTGTAAAAAGCAGACCCAGAAAAGATCTTTCGTAGATGCAGAGGCCTTGTAAGATGATTTTCAAGGACTATTCATTCGAATAAAGTTTAGCAAAAGTCTTGGATAGACATTGCTTGTGCCATTTTTTGTGCCATTGCTTGTGCCATTGCTTGTGACATAGACATGTGCCATTTTTTCTGCTGCAAAATGCCCTCGGTGCGCAACTGAAAACGTCTGGCTGTCATGCGTACTATTGTACATGTCCACAAGCCGCAAATTTCCTTAAAAAGGAAAATGAGTTATGAAACAATTTCCGAGTAAGGACATTTGCGTTTTGAATAGATGGAATGTATTCTCGATGTTATTGTTTCCGCATCCTTTTCATACACAAGCTGAATTGCATCATGTTTTACTTTGATTTTTCTCCTCAGAGTATACGTCTTTCAAAATAGCCCACGGTTTTATTGCAAATGTATGTATGCGCTCCGCCTGTATTACGGATCGAATGTTTCTACATTAGTTCATCCATTTTGCTAAGACAAAGTCAAATTGGCTGGGCAGGGCAGCGCAAAATGTGTTATATCGAAGGCTGTGGATATTTGGTAGGGAAAGGTCAAACAGATGTTAACAGGCTGGTCGGAGGAAGAGGAAGAGAGGAGAGTGCGTAGAAAAAAAAATTGCTTCGCTGGATCGCTTCGCATCAAGAAAGTTGCGCGCGCCTCGGCTATTTACCACTCACTTGTTCCAATCTCAAGATCGAGGTGCTTGAAGAGTTTCATCCGCTGTACTTTTTTTTTCTCTCATGAGCAACGGACACTCATTCCAGACTATACTAAACAATAGAAGAGGAATCTCTCGCTGGCAGGTTTATAACACTGCACAGATTGAACGTGCAGGCTTTTCCATTACGGAAACGATCTAAAAATACCTTCCACTATAGAGCTATACCTCCCTGGACAGTATACAGGCAGGGGTTAAAGTCTTTCTATTTTCTTCTACATTTTTTTTTTTTGTCTTTTGGTTTTTGAGGAGGCTTAGGAGCCGTCCGTGCGGGAAACAAGCTTACATTATGATGAATATGGTATGATAACGCGATCATGAATTTGAACGGTGTGTGCTGACAGTCCGCTACGACAACGTTGAATATGAGAAGATAGAACGTTGATACACGTTAAAGTCTCAAGCTGCACAGAGAAAGAGAATACAATAAAAAGACACACACGAGTATGATATACATATATATTATATATTATATAGGTGTCGTGTGTGTGTGTTTTTTTTTCATTGTTTAAATTGTTATCAGCTTGTGTTTTATCTTCATACCTGGTCTTCAGTAATTTACTAAAGCTGCCGTAAATGTTAACAGTATACAAACTTGAAAGATTTTGTTATACTCTCGGCGCAGACTCACGAAATGATGTATAGGTGGAAGAGTCGATTAGAATGTCATGGACATATCATGATGTATTTTTTTTGTGTGTGTACGTATACACAAGCGTGTGTGCGTGAATGTGTGTGTGTGTGTGTGTGCGCGCGCGCGCGCGTGTGTGTACTCGTTTTTGTACGTGCGAGTGACATGCGTAAGTGTGGGTGTGGGAAATATGTAGGCCTAGATGTTTGTTTGTGTGTCAGTAGCCCACCTACTGTTGAGTTCATTTCAATGAAATGTAGTAAATTTACTGAAGTTGAACTTGAACTTTGCATTCCACTCTCAAATCTTAAATCATATAGAATTGATGTTTGTACGAAGAGTCTGAGTTGCTTTCATCACTAACTTGTAATTCACGGAGATGACTGATCGAAATCTTTTTTATTAGTAAAGAGGTGAACTTATTTCACACGTTGAACGTCACAAAGAGGTACAGCGCCTAACAAACATCGACGAGACGGCCCGTACTTTAACCAGAGTTTTGTCAACCTTGTAATGCCCATAGTTGCTGTAATGCAGCCCACGATGTGAGGAGTTAAGATGTGGATCCCCTCCGACCCTCCCCCCCCTCCTCCCGATTCCCCTTTCATGCGAATTGAAACTACAAAAAAGGGGGTGGGGTGTATAGAAAAAACCTGGAATCCGATAGGAGCAAATTCCTCGCGGAGCGTTTTGTCAGCGGAAGCGCGCACTTCCGCTTAAGTGCATAATAATCACCGAGCCCATGTTGCTTCGCTTTCGGCAGCATGTTGTATAGACTGTATACTTCGCGTGACACATTCTCTACATAACGAGGGTCACTGTAATAAATTCTGTTTCGCTTCTCCGACAAAAACATGCATGTTCCTGCGCTTCATATTATACTTTCTATTCACACAGCCACGTGATCATTCCTCTCTAAATTTAGATCTCCTTCATTTATTGGGCGCCAACTTCATAATCAAATTTGTGCCGATACCACTACACAACAGCACCCACTCACGCATGGTAGTGCTGTTGTGATTTGTTTCCCTTACACATTTGAATAATATTATCGACTGTTAGGGAGTCTTTTTTTTACAAGAAGACCTACACATACATAACGATGCACACCACTCATGACGTAAGAATGTGTACGTGAGTCTGTCAGCAGTCAACCGTCATTTTGTATAGACGTATGACAAAAAGGTCACTCCAGTCGTTATGGGGTAGGCACTATTTGGTAACAATATATGGCTGTGTCGGCACCTATACCTTATATTGATAAAAAATATATGATTATATATACTAAATTTGAATATCCTAATTGTGGCTTCGAATGACCTCATGACCAAGATAGCCTCATAATTCATCAAAAGATTTGTTGAAAAGGTAGGCCTACATTGTTAATTTTTGTCGACTGTAACACTTTACCCATACGTAGAGTTGTGCCGATATCTTTTGACAATGAAACATTTGCACTTCCCATCACTGCATTCCATGCGTAGATTGTTTTATATAACTGAAAGTTTTTGAGTTTTTTCTGTTAATTGTCAGTTATGAGTTTCTCAGAGCAAAACACAGACACACATACACACGCACACACACACACACACACACACACACACACACACACTTCACAGAAACTCCCAGAAATGAATGGTCATTTAAAATAGATTTTTGCTCGCCCAGACTGTATGATGATTTGCAGTGCTTGAGAAACATCAAGGTAAACTCGTTTTCTTCGGCACGTTGAGAACTTCAAATCTTTCTCAAAGGAATAATATATTTTCGTACAGACTTAGATTGACCCGGATGTGAACTTAGAGAGTACCAGAGCTAGAATAACATTCAGACGTTCAAAAGGTTGATATACAATGTTAAAGTAAGGACAACATTGACGGCAATAAACTTGTAATCTTGTTGTGTTTTTACGATGTGGAGACAAAAAAAAATCCCTTCCAGCGACGGTCAGTTTTCTCGTTGGTGAGACTTTTTGGCAGTGAAGAAGTGAGTTTTTTTCCCATTACGGAGCGGAGCAGTTGATCAAAGAATGTCAGCCCAAGCCACTTGGCGACCATTCATTGGCCGCGGATGAAATGAATTCTGCCATGTTTACCTCCTGCGTCGACACTCGATAGTTGATTCGATACAGCCAAGGGGGGTCTAGTTCCTGAAGGAGACATCCTACGGTTGATGAGATTTCGATATGACATGAATCGGGAGAACATTTCATTGCTATGTTATCTCTACTCCTGAGTAAATGGGCCTCGCTGCGCCAGCGTAACGGCATGTGTTTGCGTATGCGTGGCGAAACGTTTATTTGATTTCACGATCGTTTCAATGCCCAATGATTCTGTTGTCGCACGTTCGAAGAAAATTAGATTTTTTTTTCTTGGTTGGCCTCGAAACAGACGGGGATACACGCTAACACGAATTCAAACACAGTGTTGTTCATTTTGAGGATACAATAGGTGAATAATAAAATAAGAAGGTATATAGATGGGCTTGACGTAGAATAGGGTGATGTATGATTACATTGTCGAGTCCGTGCCCTTCGGGTCTTCATCACCGGGCGAGTCGGTTCCATTAAATCGTGCTTAATCGATACTTTCGCGCGGCGAACATTAGCAGGCAGGTCGCCTATTCCCGGAGGAGGTTAAAACATACCCCCTCGCCCCTCTCACAGTCAATCGAAGAGCCACGGTTTGAAGTGCACAGGGACCCTGGTGAACCGTCCTATTTTTTCAATCATTGTTTTTAACCCGCATTAGTGGCTCGCCTTGGCGCATGACATAAGAACCTTGATGGCCCAAACAAGTCGTTAGTCGGCAGCCAAGGGTGAAGGCTATAATTGGACTTTCTGACTCCATGTCCCATACGTCTTTAGTCATTCTTACTTTCATTGCTTTACTTATTATTGTGTGTCGGAGAATCACCCCCCCCCCCCCCCCCCCCCGCCGCCCCCATCTCAGGCATTCGAACATATGACGCTTGCGCCTATACACAGCGCACCACTCCAATAATCCTTCGTTCCGCCCTCTTCCGCTCGCCTAGAAAGAAGCAGATGTGGCTCAGATGTGGCTCTGTGGATCAGATGACGTACTCTCAGTCCAGAGTTTCATGGTTCGAACCCCTCATGCAGCAGCGTTCTAAACCTTCTAAGCTGTCCTAGGCTTTTCATCATCACTGTTAGCCCTCCGGAGCGGACTTCAAACCATCGGGTCCATGGGTGGCTTGCTCGAAAGCATTTAAGTGTTTCTTTAGTGGCCACTTATATTGAAGTCCAAACACAAACGATAAAATTTGGGACTTGTTCCTTAGTTAGCAATTTGTTTCCAAAACATAGAAGTGAGGATACAGTTTAGCGTACCAAGGATGGCGGCCGAATTGATAAAACTATATCTCTTTAACCATATTGTGTGTAAAATGTGTGTGTATTTATGTGCATGTAGCATTAACTTATGATTTGGTTTGGAAAACATGCTGTATCTCGAATCGATTATACTCAAACCTAGCTATTCTAATTCTGATTTCTGATTGTAATTCTGTATTAGTTTTCTCCAAATGAACAAAAAAAGAAATGCAAGGGATTCAAACACAATGCTACATATCTAAATAGTCAACTCCATAACATCAGTTTTGTTTTGCTTGTTTTGCTTGATTTATTTTCTTCAACATGATTGCATACACGAATCAAAATTCTTTATAGTAATACCTTAGAAAACATTGATATGTAGATTCCAATGTACATGATTCAAAGTGGAAAAGATAAATGTGTACATTAATTTCGTTACCAAAAATATGTGTTACCAAATTTGCAAATGATTACCTAAGAAATTATGCAGAAGAAGGACTGACACTCATCAATCGGAAGCTTAAACACGTGACAGCCTAAGAAACCTGCCTACGTATATACCTCTAGTTTAACAGAATGGAGAAATAAAACCTGAACATATATTATAAACGCATAAAGTTCTCATCAGTTACCATGGTAGCGAAGCATATGCCATAATAATAAGTGGAGGGCAATTGATGGGGCCGCCATCAGAAGCAAAGCTTGACTCGGATTGCTACCCAAACACACAAGCGAAACGAACAGTCGCTCATACATCAACGATATACTTTTATGTAATTAGCTTCATGTATAGATAATCCCCAAGTGCTCCAACGGTACATAAATTAATTTTGCATATATAAGTTAAATTGGCATATTGGTGTTGTTGATTGTTTTGTTTTGCTTTTTAGTGATCCACGTCTAACATGCTCTGCTTTTCTTTGTTTTCTTATTACGTTATCATTGGTATATTTTGTATGGTACTTTATAATTTGTCCTTCTTTTGATCAATGAATTGTAAAGGGTATGATTTTTAATTGTTATGAACTTCCTTTCATTGATAGAAATGAAATTTAATGAACTTGAATTGGATTAAATTGAATGAAATTGAATTGAATTGATATTATAATTTTACCATATCATACGGAAATTAAACACGTGTTTAGGTAAAATATCGAACTGTAGACAATCCACATCGCATATAACAATGGATAATTTGGGCTCGTTGATGAACAGATCGCACACAAGGCATTTCATAACAAGCCAAGCGTGTGGAGTGAATGGAACAAGATGTTGATGATCTATCTTCATAGCCGGCATAGATGCCTGAATATCAATTCTGCTCCGTGAAAAGATGCTTCGGCGATGTCTCAACACTTTATAACGCAAGCGATCGGAAAGCCCCAAGAGCAAAATCATGACACATTGGTAGGTAGATAAGAAGGTAGATAGTAACAACAACAACAAAAAAGACCAAGAAAAAAGGCTAGACTAAACACACTTGCACCATTTATTTCCGTGACGATTGATGCGGCTGTGATCTGTTCAGACATCTCAAATGAGTTCGCGATCTTCTCCAGAAGCAAATCTTGAGAATTATTTCGTAAAGCTGCAATATATCCCGTTTTTACAAACAGACGGTAAGGGACGAGTGTGTCGACGACATTATATTTTCCAGTGTTCATTTTTGGACTGCCTAACAAAACTGGCAAATTCAATTCAATCCGCCTTCTGCTGTATTTGTTGTTTTGTTTTTGTCCTTCGGGTTTGTTTTGTTTTTGTTTCGGTACACAAAAAGGGGCGTTTATCCCACTGTACTTCTCATATCTCTTCCAACTTGTGTGGTTACCTCAACTGTATCCTCTATTTTCAACATTTCAGTAATCAATATTCATCGATAATACTGTAGTGCATAGTATCATATTGATATATTATTGATATCAGTGTTATGCAATGATTGGGTATAGGCCTATGTGCCATTAACTAGTACAAAACCCCATTGTCTGATTTCAGGCAGCTAGGAGTGAATCTATTCTGCTACAGCCACGGTGACTGCAGGTATATGGTTACGTTGGTGTTTAAACCTGTTTACTTCTGTACCTCATACAGTCAGACGGCATCTAACCCCCTCGTGAGATTTAATCATAACGCGTGAAAGGTCTCATTTTCACATCTTGTATTAACGAGCACGGTGCAAGCTCGGTGAAGTGGCGAATCTCAGGAATGAAAGAGGGAGTTTCATAACCATCAAGCAGAAAAATACACCAATATTTTGCATGTCTAGGAATGAGATTCCAAGTGACTCACTTCAGTCCAGAAGACAGAAAACACTGCCTCGGGTTTGTCAAGATTTCTTCATTTTGTTCCAGGTAATTTCACACAACTCGTTAGCTTTTTTGCTTTAAAGTGGACATTCCTTTTATATCAACAAAGAGGTGCTCTTCTGTCATAGTAGCATTGTTGTTTTCAGACTTCTCAATTTTTCTATTCAGTCACCTCTTAGCCACCCAGGCATTGCGATACCTGCACTTGGTACCCTGCCCCCCCCCCCCCAAAAAAAAAAAAAAAAAACTCACAAAAAAATGGATTAAAGGTACAGTTCACCATTGGGAGCAGTGATTTAAAAGATGTTCGAGATATCACATTTGACGCACTTGTGTAGGTTAGATGTATCACAAAACATCCTACCATGTAAAAGTTTTGCAATAAAGCCTAAAATATAAGGTGATATCACTATCTTTCTCAATAAACCATAACTGTAGACGGTTTAGTCTAAAACATTTTTATTGTAACTATTGTTCACATTTTGTATATCTAACAATACTTAACATTAATTATACTGATTCAAATTTCTACATTGGTTGTTTCTATCCCTAACTCACATTTTAGAATTATTTCGAAGCACTAAAGCTTGGTTTTTGTTTCGACGGCAAATGATGAATATGCCTTTAACTCTCTCTACTATAGAGATCCAGGCAGAGTCCTGGCCACCACAAAGTTGCGTCTGACGAATCGACTTGGCACGCATCTTAACACCAATCGTAGTTACGAATCCCTCGGTTACAGACGATGCGATTTTTTCCTCCTTTTTGTGCGTGTTTCAATCCCGTTATTGCTACCGAAGAGGATTGGACTTCGAGATCGTTTGTATAACCTTCAAGTCACGACAAACTGCACCATTGTCAGGAATACCATGAAAAACATGCTGTCTTTCATGGCATTTACACGCACCGATTTTCCTTCCTCCTCCAATAACGTCAAAGAATTTGTGTCCCCTTCTCGTGTTCTCTGTTTCTATCTCTCTTTTTTTTTCATCCCTCACGTTCCGGACTCCATTTAAGGTTTGCCGATAAATGGAAAAGCTATATATCTGGCGGACAAATTCTCTTTGAGGTATCGAGGCAGAGAAAGAAGATGAGGTTGCAGTTGTTATTGTTTGTTTTTTTCTTTCGAGAGGGAGAGATATGGCGCTGAACGGAGAAATACGGTTTATCTTTATACGGGCATTTCTACAATGTCATCAAATGGGAATAAGCTATCAACGAGCCTCAATGTAATGTGACATATCCCTTTAGGAGGATAAGATGGGATGCCAGAGATTGATGGAGGAAAAGGAAAAGATGAGGAGGAGGAAGAAGAAGAAGGAGAAGAGAAAGGAGGAAGTTAGACTGGAGACTGGGAGGCTCGGATGTGAGAGCTGCAAGGCTTGGAGTCGCTTGAGATGAACCCCTCAGATGATGAAAGACGGAGGAGCAAAACGGTAAAAACAGGCGCGAACAAGGGGGTAAGAAGAGGGAAGGGGGTTAGGACGCAAGGGTTACTAAACCTTGCGTGAAATCTTGAACAGCCATTAGAAGCCATCAAGCGATCTAATGCTGATGTTGCCGTGGCTGGTGTTTTCAGCGCTGAGACAAAAATCTTCACTCGCTGCGGTGACAAGAACGATGCATAATTTAAGGGATGCATTCCCGACGACACCCAATAGCTTTTTCCCCGCGTCCCTGTGTGCTTACGACGTGAAAAGAGTTCGTTACTCCATGAAAAGATCAACTCTTCATTAGCAATAACTATGTTGTCTACCGGAACGTCCCGAGCATTGCAGTGCTGGCCGACCAGTGTTTCCATGCAATGACAACCACGATAAGTCAACTTGCAAGCATTTGTACAATGTATACAGGTCATTAATCATTCATCATTTAGTATTAGTCATTAATCGTCTATCATTTCTTTTTTAACGAAAATCATGGCAGATAATGGCGACTGTGTTACCGGACATCTACGCTCTGAACGCAAAACCCCCACAGAAAATATGAAGATGAAATCGAATTATAAAGAAATAAAGATGGCAACCATTTAAGATTTATGTTCCTTTGTTTGGTTGTTTGGTTGCTTGCCTGTCTGCGTTTCTGGAACCAGATGGTTTTGCGGTGAATGCATGATGGGAAGATAGCGGAATATTCTCCGTTCCAGTCGTCAGCACGGATCAGCCATCGAGCATACGTGGCGCTGTATCGTCTAGTATATAGCATGATGTTGTAGCTTTTAATCCCTTAGACGACAAGAATGTTTGTATAATAGGACGTTGCGGATAATATGATTTGTCCTGAATAGTGAGCTTATAGTCATAACAGCCTTCGCTCAAGCCTAACTCGTTGCGTTTCAGCAACAAAGTGCAGAGTCTTTAAAAGAGAAAGAGAGAGAAAAAAGAAGAGATTTGCAATTTTTAAAGTGAATTAAAATCCTGACAGGTCCAAGTCAAACTTCCGCTCCAAACACAAACTACTAACCACAGATTAGGAAGAGCAATCCCCGAACCTCTTCACTTCTGTGGCAGGTATGACTATAATATATGTTGCATTCACACACACAAACACGCACACACACACGCACACAGAAGTGTACACGACACTTCTCCCCTTTTTTCCAACCCTTCTCCCAAAATGAAAACACACATACACGCGTGCGCGCGAGCGCACACACACGCACACACAATGCACACTTTGCACACTTCAACCTGGCTCCACATTACAGAAAGCTTCTGCGCCTATGCTGTACTCTCGACAGCTTTCTTTACTCCGGGGACTTTGCTCTGGTTTTTCAAAGCCCCAATAACTGGTCCACTCTCGATTTGTATGTGCGCACGCGCTCATATTATATCTTCTTCTCTTTTTTTTTTCACTGTCCTCCACAACCATTCCACGATTTGAAGTTTGTCGATCGGCGAGTTAGAAAAACACGTGGGTTTAAGCACCCCTGGTGTTGGGTAGCCGTCATTTCGATTTTTCACAGGATAAAGCGTGACTTTCTTCGCCGTTTGTTTGCGGGAGTTTTTCCTCACTCTCTCTCTCTATACTCTAGATATCTTTTCTCTTTTTCCTTTTCTTTCTCTTCTTTTTAGGGGATAGCATTATGAGGAGAAGGGTGGAACGGGTGAAACTGGATACAGTATGTGATTGCTCGGCGTGCTTGGTTGTTCCGGCCTTGGAGTTCCACACACAATAGTGGAGCGAGAAAATACGTTGGCCAGCACTCACAGCAAACAAAATATCAGGCCCCTGTCCCTCGCTCCCACCCCACCCCTCCCCCCCCCCCTCTCTCTCTCTCTCTCTCTCTCTCTCTCTCTCTCTCTCTCTTCCTCACTTCCGTTTCTTCCATTCTCTTCATTTTCCTAGCACTAAGTCTATATGTATCCAAACAATGTAGTCATGTTGGTATACACCAAACTACACACTCCAGCTCGAGCAGTAGTGATGCAGGGCATATGGGGCTTCCTCTCCAATATTACGTTCTTTTTGGCCCATCAATCTTCCTCTATATCTCTCTGTCACTCTCTGTTACTTACGTTTACTCTCTCGATATGATTACCGTCTCTTCCTTCCTCTTTGGTGGACTGAAAATCGAGTACATGTACGAGAAAAGTGTTTCCTTTGATATCTGTTGTGGACTCTTTCCTTATGAATAAGCGAAGGCCTCGAACATTTCCTTTCCCAATAATATAGTCATTTCTTTTACTTCCTGTCTTACTGTATATTCCATCTTTATATCAAGAGGAAACCGGAACCCAAATGCGAATGTTGATTGAATGAATGAACCAATGTCAGTAAAACACACCAGTGAAAGTTTGAGGAAAATCGGACGATCGATTCAAAAGTTACAATTTTTTAGAGTTTCTGTGCCGTCTTCGCTAAACAAGCAGACTGCTACCGTCCATGGCGCCACTCTGGCCAAGAATATACACAAAATACAAAGAGATCTTCAAAATTTCATTTTTTGATGAAAAGTATATATTCAATCGACTTATTACTGACATACGTTAAGATTGATATCATTCCACCTGATTTCTGAAGGAGGTAAGTCTAGTGCTTTTCCATCGTGTTCATTATGGTAGAAAAATGAAAATATGTTGATTTTTTTAAACTATTTTTTTATATTGTTGTTCATACTGACGTCATGAACTGTAGTAGTCTCCTTACCCAGCGATGTTGGAACCGAAATGTTAAAGATTCATAACTTTTGAATTGATTGTGCGATTTTCCTGAAACTTTCACTAATGTGTTAAGCTTATATTGTTTCTTTCTCTCAATCAACGTTTATAATTGGGTTTCTGTTTCCTTTAAGCTCTCATTGCCCTTTTTCGAATGCTATCTATCACAAATTTCTTTCATTTTTCTTTCTCTTCTGCATATATATATGTTCTTTTTTCGGTTTCGAAAGTGGCTGTAATATACAAGACTTTTCTTTCCAGTTCACCTACACTATGGCGAACTATATGCCCTTGATCCTCTCTCGATATACATCTTCAAACGGGAAACACTTTTCGAGATTCTTCTGTAAGATTGTGTGCGGCATTAAACGTGGATCGCATTTCGCAACTCACCACTGGCACGGTGTCCCGGTGTAAAAGTGATGTAAAGAGAGAGAGAGAGAGAGAGAGAGGGGGGGGGGGAGGAGCGAGGGATAGAGTAAAAGAAGGGGACAACAACGAAACAGGTATCCCGGGAAAAGGGGGGGGGGTGAAGTCTATTCAAATTCGGGTTGTGCTGCACTTCCAAAGTCGGCCATCTTTTTTGCGTTAGAACCAATCTAGGTTATCTTTTCAGCCATCGGTAAGTTAAATGTTAAGTGAAAGTTGAGACACCTTTTTACAGTTTCTGGGAATTCATTCGGTATAAAATTATGATTGAGACATGTCGCGTTGTTAGCTGGTTAGTCAACGTAATCTGATTACAGGCCTCAGTATTACAAGACACCAAATATGTGTTTCGAGAAATCTAAAGTACTGTTGTTGATTATGAAGTATCCATGTACTGTAACTACCCACACCGACCAAGTTTCAAGGTGATTTGGTTTCCAACGCTGAAAGTACACACATTAAGACTCATTTTTATAGATGAATGACTGAATAGAAAGATGAACGAAATAAACGTTTAATAGATAAATAAACAACTAATTTGATAAATATATAATTGATATAGAATGCGTTAAGAAATAAACTTAAGAAAATCTAACGTGTAAATGACAATACATGACTTTCACTGCACACACTGGTGCGCAAAATTGAATGCGTGTGCAAAGTCAAGATGTGTCATTTTGCTCTCTGTTAATATTGATTAATTGGAATCCAGGAAGGAGTAGCACCTTTGCTCCAGAGGTTGAAGTCCAGTCTTCGCTCAGATGCCAAGTGAAATGTTTGTTGTCAAAATAACTATGTTTCTCACTTGCTGTTGTTCGCCTAGTCATACCAGTCTCTTCACGCATTGACAGCGGTGTGGTGGCTCAGTCGGTATAGCGTATCAGCTTTTCAATCGAATGGTTCGGATTCGGGCTGGGATTCGAACCCAGGTGAGTCTTACCAAGGAGGTGTTGTACCTCCCCGGTCGTATACTGAGCAATGTTGAGTGTTATCATGCCGTCCCCTCTAGTAAGAGGCAAAACACTTGGAAGAATTTGTTGGCAAAAACCGATAAGTCCATTTTTGAAGATTTTGAAGTACGGTCTCTGTCATAAAGTAAAAAATAATACCTTTTAAATGATATATTGGTCACTACATATGAAGGTACATTTTTGAAGTTATGGTCCGAAGAAGCAAAAATTTTCTTATTATTCTCTTTATTTTTCTTGACCTTTAATCGCAAATATCTCCATTTGGCAAATATGGACTTATCGGTTTTTGCGAACAAACTCTTCACTTTGTCCCTCGGATAGGACATTCAATGGAGGTTCCGTGACTGAGAGAGTCACAACCCAGTAAAAGGGTTCCATGACATTTGCTCCTGCGACAATTGCTCCCATGAAATATCTGCACGCTAAACCAAACATAAAATTCTACCCACAAACATAACTCTAACCCTGATCCTCATCCTCACATCAAACTATACCTAAATCCCTATCACAACCCTCTCCCTAACCATAGCTCTTTGGAGAAAATAAGATGGGATCAAACGTCGCAGGAGCAAATGTCGTATGACCACGATCCCGCTTCATTCATTCATTCATCGAAAAGAGCGGGGTGCATAAACCCGGTGAAATGGTCCGCCCCAAAAACGCACATGGACCCCACGGAAGACCAGCTAGTGCAGCTGAACGTGGGCTATCCAGCCATCTCATTATTTCATCTAACGATTAGATGAAATATGAAAACAAACAAACAAATCGAACTGAATTGAAACTGTGGACGCGTCTCAGCGAGCAAGTACTCAAACAGTCTACATGACTGAAAAGAAACGGATGTATTATGGCGGACTACGCTCCAGCAGATCCAACTTGATCTAGCTTGATCCAACGTAAAGTACCCAAGGAAAATAAAAAGGAGAACTTCAGAAGAAGATTCGCATTACACCCAGGAGTCGTTGCTCCCCACTAATTAAGCGTCAAGGATTTCGGCGTATTCTACCGCGTTTCCACAGGCTTAAATCTCTCCCCCCCCCCCCCATCTCTCTCTCTCTCTCTCTCTCTCTCTCTCTCTCTCTCTCTTTCTTTATTAAAGGAATGCATGGCTGTGATAGGAGGCCGTGAAGGGGAGACGTATACGATGAGCAACAACACGAAATAAGAATATCAAAGTTTCGCAGTGAGAGACAGATGCAGAATCTCGGTTGATTCATAAAACCGGTTGAGGATTTTGCATTTCAAATCAGCATTTGTACATTATCTGTACATAATGCATGCATGTAGATATGTGTGTACATTATGTATCTATGGGCAAATCCTAATGCATTACGCGTAGTCCCGTGTATACAAATCAGCGTACTGATGTGTCAGTAAAATCTTAGCGAACCCTGCAGCATATATTTTCATGCGTTTAGCCTACTTACGGCCCAATTGCAAACACTGAATAATAAGGGATGATCCATATTTCTGTTCTAGTCTGCACCTAATCAGCAATTCACAATAGATTTTAGGCAGCTCAGCGCTATATCGAAATGTCGTTATGGCTAATTCATCCCTTATGGAGCCAATTATTTTCAAACATAATACCAAAGTTTGGCGGTGCACGCTGATTCGCGATTGTGATAGTGCCGTGCAGGTGTAAAGCTAGCAAGTTTTAGAGTCGTTGGAAGTCGTTTCACTATCTACCCAACCACCAACCCCCCCCCCCCCCCCCCCTACACACACACACACACACACACATACACACATCTCTCTTCCCTCTGCACAGGGGGCAGGGACTTTAAAGGCGGACAGCGGCGCGTGGCCAAAAAAGGCGCCACGCCTGGGCCATGCGTACAGCCTTGGGCAGTAGTCCGTTCAACGGCCAGGATTTTTTTCTCCATGATTGCTGATGACTGTGTAATAAATTGATACGTGTATAATTCCCTAAAGAGATTCAAGATAGCCCTGTTAATAATTACTTCGTCATGTCATAAATGTATTTGCCTTCATCATACAGTGATGAAGTTCGATGTGATTCGTTTCGACCGTCATGATCGATATCTTTTTAATGATGATTTGTTAGAACTTGTCATACTTAGCTGTCACATGAGCAGGAGTATCAAATTCGCCTATTTCATGATGAAAAAAGTAAAGTTTTGATGTTTCTAACGTTCGTTGAATCCTGTGATGCCTTTCTGATTTAATGAGCTTTTCACTTTTGTTTGAAAGTGTGGCTTTTTCCATTAAAACTGAGCAAAATCCTATTTTTCCGCTATTCCATTTCATACATTTTACTGACAAAGACAGGGTCTATTCACTTTGGAAAGAAACAAAGAAAATGACAATAACGATAATTGGATATCAGATGTTAGCGATTATTTTACAATGTTATGTCAAGACAGATAAACAAGAAAGTGTTTTTTCTTTTGTTTTTCTTTGGTCATTGTTGGTGTTTCACCGCTCCAATTTATTCCTGAAATTCTAAGAAACATGAGTGTATGATTTCTTATCTACATGATTTCTTTTTCTTTTCAATTGTCTAGCGATCCGTAAGCATCTTTCCACAAAAGAGGTCCACGGACAGCTAGCTCTATAATGGTGACACATGTGTGCGTGTACTTATGCAGCGATGAAGAAATATGCCTGGAATCCTTCCCAGATATCGATCCACGTGCGGTTTATATGAAACGAATCAATCATCCAGTATTGTAACAAAGTCGAAACCGTACAATATCAAAACCTTGCCCTCTATTATTATGTGGACCATGATGATGAAATATACGTCGAGTGTTCTGTTACTACAATTCGTCTTGCGCTGGAAATCGTGAAACTTTAACTACGTAATTATTTCCCCTTCACTATGCAAATATGGGTATCATATCATTGGGGCTTTTTTGGAAACAATGAAAGCTGCTCTTACCATACATGATTTGTGTTTCACCTGAATGCATTGACTGATGTGTATACAAACAAATATTGTTATTAAAGATTTATACACGTGTCTCATCACTTTTGTGTTCTGCGCCCTTGCTGTCGTCGTTGGAGGAATTAATGAATGGTTATTTAGTTGTACTGTTAATCAGCACACGTTTAAAGTAACTAATGAATCATTATGAGTGACGTCATACATTACTGAAGAATCCCACATTGATGTCACGTGTTATGCTTTACAGATATGAAAATTAATCAAACATAAATTGCAAGCAATAACTCGCCTCGATTGTAGCATATTTTGTTCGATGACTCCGGGTCTTGCTCTTAAATTTTGATTTTGATATATATGTTGAATAATGAGCCAAAACAGAGCAACTGAAAATTAGACTAGTCACTTTTCTCGTCCAGCATTCTTTACATGTGAAGTACGCTGACACGAATGCTGCTACTACTGACACAGTAACGTAGTTTATTCCCCAATTAACCATAATGAACGTCAAAACATATAGAACGATTCAAATGACACCTGTTATACTCGTAGGAAAACAAAAAACAAAATCAACTTCAACCTGTTTGTGCGCGGTCATGTTATTAGATAATACGTGCAGGCGGAGTGTTTTTCCGTGTTTTGTTTTTGTTTGTTTTTTGAACGGATCCATGCTAACCGGGGCACGAGTTAATAATTGATGCATTGCTGGTATACTATAGTATGTACTTCCTCTCATCTCGAAACGGAGAGCCGAATTCCGTTGTCAACCTCTCGTAAAGAGCGAAATTTCTCGGCTGCGAAGCACTCACTCGGAGATGAGAACCGCATCTCGTCTGTTTTTCATGTTACGCGCAAACAGGCTCCGTATCTCTTCAGAGAGCCTTTTCTTTTTTTAACAATAGACATGGCAGAAGCGAAGAATGGGTCGCACAGATAGTGTTCGATTCGTTTTGACATCTGCAGGTTACATTTCGGAAATGACGGGAAGAGGAGACTCGACGTAAAGATCCCCCACACATTACAGGCTGTGTATCCGTTATAATTCCCTAAAAGTGCAGTGGCAACAAGCCGACACTAATTGTCGGAGTATATAAAAAGGGGCATAATGATTGAGCCAATCGTCCGTTCCATGCAGAATTATCAGCAATGACACGTGTGTGTATGTGTGTGTTTGTGTGTGCTTTTTTTTCCTTCTTTGTTTTTATCACGACAGAATGTTAGCATCCTAGTGTACGAATCATGGTCACTTTCGATTTTCGAGCAACTGAGCTCTTCAACAACTAACGTTTGACGTATCAAAATATAAAGACATTAATGTTTATGACGTAGAAATATATTTCGGTTTTACACACTACCAAACGTCGTTGAAGAACGTAAGAAGAAAATTTACATAAAGGCAAAACAGAGATGAGTACTTACTTTTCCACAACTCTCTTGATAGAACTTTACGACGAGCTTGGCGACAGTAGGAGTTCGTCCAATCCTGACAATAACTCCAATCTCCTTTGTATTTCCTTTAGCTCAGAGGGGCAAAGAAATGGACCCGTGACTATATCCAAAGATAAGTCTCCACGGACATACAGAATATGAATGGTAATTAGTGGGAAGGGATTCCTAACACAATAAAAGGTAAACGGTGAGAGCAATTAGTAGGCAACGTCTGAATTGTTTGCAAGATTCCACAAGAATTGTTCTCGAATTAAGGTGACGGAATTCAGTCAGAGCGAGAGCAGACTGCTGAGAACTCCACAACATGGGCAATAAACCACCTGACACTCCCGGTGGGTCCACCTACACGCTGTTCCACTGATTTTTCTTATATCCTCATACAGATCCGTATCATTCCGAGTCACGGATGGATATTTTTCCCGCCAAGAAACTTGCCGATTTGCCCCCTTTTCCGCACCACGGCAATGAACGAGCGTGTGCCAGCGAGATTTACGAGCAGGCGCCAATTTACCACTGGAAGATAGACCCCAAATTTCAGCTGACAAGTCCGCCGTCCGCCTGGCGTGTTTGGCCCCCACGCGTGCGCCGCTATCAGTCACATGTGTATCTGTGTGTGCGAGTGCCAGTGTATCCTTAGTGGTGCAGCACTGTGCCAACTGCGAAAGTGTTCTCTCTCTCTCTCTTATTTCTTTTTTTTTAATTTTCCCCACCTACGAAACACAGCGGGCAATTTTTTGTGCAAAATGTGTCCCCTAGCTTTACTAAAGCATAGAGAAAATCAATCAAACCTATTTCCACGGGTCTCAAATCACGAAGGAGAGGAAGAGAGACCAAAAACAAAGAGTCACCCTTCGGTAGGATAGGGACAAAGTTGATAAAGCAAAACAAATAACGGTAAAGTCTCGGGACGGCTCATGTCTGTTGCCTTCCACTCGCAGCATAATCATTTAAAACGCGTCATGATTGGAACTCCTCTTCCTCGCTATACCACGACGCAACGCACTGCAGTGAACTAATGAAAATCTACACTATGGCAAAGTGTTTAGGGGACGAAATGCGACGTGAAACAAAAAAGAAAAAGGAAGCTGGGCAGCCAAGTTTCCATTCCCGCCAGCTTCGCAAAGTGGCAGTTGCGCGTATAGACATGGACGCCGATCCACTCACTGCACTTCGCCAAGAGTTGGACGTGATAACTGGATCGGGGGAAGAAGACAGGTGTTCACATCTCAGGTTGTGAGTGTCGTCATTCTTGCACACGACGCGTGACAACTACCTGCAGAGACTGGTGAACATAGTCATACCCGCCTTCCTTCTTTTGTCCGAGCCCGAAGTGAGAATTGCAACATTGCACGTACCTTGAAGCTCCGAGTGCTACTTGTATAAGAGCGACTCTTTTTTTTTTCTCTCTCTCTCTCTCTCTCTCTCTCTCTCTCCGTTTGCAACTTGGCTGCCTAAAAACTTACGAATGGATTCTTTTTTTTTCTTTTGCGATCACGATGACCGCTGATGATCTCATAAATGCTACCAATGATATTGCCGCTACCAAAAATAGCACACTTTACTTAATGAGTCTCGTTTTATCGCCATCCTGATGAGCAGTCACGTGGCAATTTGCAGTGTCCAAAAATAGCATTGATATATACATGTAATGTCACCTATTTAATCATTTACCGGTGTCATTAATGCCGCATTAGTGTAATCACGTATCAACATGATCATCACTATCATCATTCCGTGCGACTAAAGAAATGACAGTGTCATTATTACACTATTACTGCCTCTTTCCAAGGTTAAAGGAGATATAAGCGGAATACATTTTCGACTGACCAATCAGAATATTATAGCGCTCTTTCCCACAATACCTATCGTAAGCATTCGAAATGACACAAAAATGGCTGAATTTGAAAAAAAAAATCTTGATGTCCAATCTTATTCTGACGAGAATGTGCATTTTACATGAAACCTCGAGTATCACTTTCATTGTATCCAGAGTATTGTGAATTATATTCATCATTATAGATATTCATCAAGCCTTAGTATCGCTAAATATCCCGGGATCAGCCCGTCAAAATGAATCTGACAGTTTCCGTATGAAAGTAATATCGGGCGATGTTCGTTCCTAGAGAGGTCTCATCGTGCGTAATGCCGTAAGTAGTCTTGAGCTTATATTTCCCGACCCGAGGTTCCAGTCAATGCCGTCATTTTAATTCGGCCAGTTTTTGCCGAGGGAGGGCGTCTTTAGGGTCAAGGCAAAACGATCTCCTCTATATCTCCCTTTTAACTGCTGAGGCGTATACAACATGCACACCATTCTACACGGATATACATTAGTATGACTTACATTGATTATGTGCGCAGCTCACATAACCTCAAATACGCATATGAGCTGTGAGAAAGCATTTCGTCTCAACAGATTGCCGTGTAATGTGTGGTTTGTTTTTTTTTTTTTTTTTGGGGGGGGGGGGCACAGCTTGATACTCTCATTCGACGTCAATATTAAACGGATATGTATTTTCCCCGTGAAATTTTAACAACTGTCTTTTCGCAGCACTTCGCCTTCCAATGTCATCGAATTGATTGTGTTGCATTTTGTATGACCATCATGATGTACCAGTGGAAAAAAAAAAAAACAATAAAGGGAACGGCCTTGAATTTAGCACGGAATTACTGCAGCGGCCACACATTAGCTCCAAAGCTTTGCAATTCATAGTTCTTGTTCACGAAGCTCTTGGTATCTGTTATCATTATCATCGTTGTTGTTGTTGCTGCTGTTCTTTGTTTAAATTGAGGCTGACTGAGTTTTTCTTATCTCAGACGATGCAGATTCACTCAGCATTATGTGGGAGCGTGCTGCAGATAATGCAACGTCGCTTCCGGAATTACCGGGAAAGATGCATCAATGGCGAAGCAGTCACATTAATACATGCACTACGCTCTCCCGTTGAAACCTTTGCGGATGTTTATTGTGTTCACAGGCATTTGTTGTTGTTCTTGGTTTGTTTTTGTTTTTGTTTTTTGGTAGTATTCGCCAATCTATACATATATATATATATATATATATACACCCAAAAAAAATTCAAGAAGACCTGAATGACGCGCTTTTGAACGAAAAGATAGCTTATCGAGATACAGTACCGATTTCATGGCAAAGCTGTCCTATCAAAGTGATTATCTGATTACGATATGGATATGAGATAGAAGGAAAGTTTGCCTGCAGATGTTATGTATTGGAGAAGGGACTTGGACGGCCTGGTCAGAACGTACCTCTTTGTACCGTATCACAGACGGATTACAAATCGCAGTTCTTCCAATATTGCTATGCCTGCAAGTATTGACGCAGATATCATATCATATCATATCATATCATATCATATATCATATCATATCATATCATATCATATCATATCATATCATATCACGTGACAAAGTGTCACGTGATAACAAGAAATGACTTACGTGACACATGAACGCGACAGATGTTCGAAAGACTAGAGAATTCTCCTGCAGAATGGCGCCATAAAAAACCCTGAGAAGATTTATTATATGATGACATATACCATGATGCTGTCATGATTGAATATATATCCCCAATAAACCCATTCAAGATAAAGAAGGCTAAATTTCCCTTATTTTCTGCTCTTCGCTCCGTTGGGCCTGTAACAATGAAACATGATTTACTTAAATGCATGTATTTTCTTGTAATAAAAAAAGTGAATTATCAACTGATGGTCCTGATATGAATTAGGAACGCCCCTTATCCGCCCTCACAATTTTCCTCTTTGTGTGTGTGTGGGGGGATGCTATATTCAGCCAGGATGTGATTTGGTGTATGTGCTCAATCTTAGCGAGTTAGGTTCGCGTTTATATTTTGAAATGTTATACTGAATGATTTGAACATCAGTAAATGATAAACACGACCACGAGAGCCTGAGAGACATTTTATGAGGTTTGTGTTATTGCCATTTTTGTGCTTTGTTTTTTGTTGTTTGTTTCATGAGTATAGGGCTCAAACGGTAAAAAAAACCATTTAAGGCATTTAAAACGTGAAAGAGGAAAGTACATTATACCTATCTCGTTAAAAACTTTATATTTGTCATTGGCGCAAGCAACAAACAATCTTTGGAGCAAGAGTAACGAAACGATATTCTGATATTGTATTGCGTTGATTAAAGACGATCTCGTCATTATTGGCCCAGTGCCAAGACGTCATCCCACAGAGGATTATCACCATGAGGCGAAATGACGTCATCATATGAACTTTTGAAAGTATTCTCATAACGACCAATATTGGTCAAGATGACGGAGAGACTTTGGATCCATTTAATGCCAGGAGAGCTATCACCGTGATTATTCCACCTGCGTCCTGTGATTACCCCACGGCTCGTCAGACTCAAAAACGCAGAGAGGGAACCGTGTCTGTTTACCCGTACCATTAATGAGTCACAATGAGATTTTTTTTAAAGATATGATTTTTTTTGCCCTCTTTTGCGTGTCTAAATTTCAGTACCGGATCACATGCGGTAGGCGAAATATTTAGACACGCTGCGCTGTCGTTAAATAAAGAAAAAACAGATATGAATTATGATGGGCTCAATTAACTACCCTGTCATTATACATTAACCTCGTGTCTTTTGACCTTTTTTTCGTAACCCATTTTTTTTATGTCTTTGAATTATGGAACATGTGGGGAATGAAAATCACCGCAGGCGCTGCTACTTCCCCCATGCGACGCGCTTGCGGTACGGTTAAACCAAATGCCGCCATCTAATTTGCAAAGGTGAGTGGTATAGACATCATCCCAGTTTGAAGACTTGTTAAGAAGAGATAACCAATACAGAACGTCTTGGAGCGTGTATAGAGAGAGTACTAATGGTCAATACTGCACGTTACATGGGTCGGTGATCACAAGACTCACGAACCATTTAGCGAACTTTCGTAAGTATAGTACCTCAAGTGTAATCTGGAGTGCAGTTTATGTCGACACCTTCAATTCAATGTCGGTTTCAAACTGTACTAAATTCTTTCTGTTTAATGTGTTCGACCATGTACAGAGTGGTTACATTTCGTTTTTCCGAAGTTTCGCTCTTCCGAAAGTAAGCTAATCCGAAAATCAAATAAGAATCGGTATTCCAAAGGTTCGTTATTCCCAATGCTCGTTAATCCTGAATTAGGAAAGAAGCTTGTAATTACGAATTACTTAAACCGAACGTGAAATAAAATTTGCAATTACAGAGCTTCGTTAGCAAGCATCTTCTTTTCATTTTTTCGGATCAATTAAACTAACTTTAATTTTCATTTCGGATTAACAAAGTTTCGCAATAACGTACCCTTCTTCATTTTGGGATTATCGAACATTCAGGTGTAGGGAATTTGTGTGTTTTGAAAAAATGAACCTTCGGAATAATGAAGATCATCTGGGCAAAGTCAGTGCAACGGCTGATTGATGTGCGATGAAGTTACCCTGGGCTGTGATTCTCAAACAACAATTTTGTTACCTGAAATGACACTTGATGAATTCGAAGTAGTAGTCCTACGATAACTCATGTCCCTCAAGTTCATTGGTAAATACCATGTCCCCGAAATTTATTCACATAGAATATCTTGAGTCTAAGAGCAGGCATAAGATTGCAATTATTATCTCATTATCACTGTCCAGTGAAACATTTTGCACTCTATTGTTTCTTACCTTTCTTTTTTTTTCTGGCTCCACTTTGAAGGATTGTTTTTCGACAGTTATCTTTTGTTTGTTTGTCTTTTTAATTCTACATTTTCATATCAGAGTCAACTTGAACGTGACAAAATGATTTGCCTAATTAAGGACAGTTGGGATTCAAGCCACCGAGCTTTTGTCAAACGCTCGGCATTCAAAACGATTTGTGTGGTGTGCATTTCTTGCTTGTTTGCTCTTTCCTTCGTTCGTTTGTTTTCTTGTTTGCTTGTTTTTTGTTACTTCGTTCGTTCGTTCGTTTGTTTGTTCGTTTGTTTGTCCCTGTGTCGGCTACTCTCCGTGCCGTCTCCGTCGGCTGCCGGACAACCCTCGCCTGTCGCACTCATTTTGACTTTGCGTCGTCCGCTTTGATCAATGCCTTTCGCCGATTCCAAACTCCATGCCGGTTGATCAGTGCTCAAGATACATTTTTTTTTTTTTGCCTGGCCTTCATGGACAATCTGTTTTATTCTTTTCGGTCTCCGACCTCATGATAAATAGGCCAGATGAATTGAGTCGGCGGAAACAACAAGCGATGATACGAAAAGCCAACATACCCAACTGGAATGGCTGTCCTATAATCGCGAATAAAAGAAACCGAATGTTATGGTATTATAGTAAACACGGTCGTATGCTATCAGAAATGGTCACCGTCAAATGCGACACATTCACTTTGGTGCATGCGACAAAACAAACACACATCATTAATAGTACAAACCGCTTCTTCCATAACCATTAGTTGTCAATCATTACAGAAAGTTATCGTGAAAGTGGTAACACGTGTCTAATTGACATCCATTTACGATTACGTGATTGTGCTTGTCGTATTTTATCCCAAAAAAAAGAAAGAAGATATTATGCCATAAATTTCTGCTTGAGATTTAAACAAACAGTATTAATTGCTGATTATCCTGGCTGCAAGAAATCCGAGAAGAATCCGGTTTGATTGATTTTTTTTCACTAACTTCACGACAACATTGATCCAGCAATGCATGAACCTGTTCCGTAGTTACACTGCACTTTTTAAATCCAGCTATTTAAAATTAGAATCATTAGCAAGAGGATAAATCCTAAAACCAGAAAACCTTATGAGCAAACAAATCATAACTTACCTTGAAGAAAGACAATCAAGTAAATTTCACTGTAATTTCTCACAATCTATTCTGACACTGTATCCTCGTTCATATGGGCTCCAACAACAAAAAAGGGGAAAAAACCGTCCGTAGTTTTTGAAAGGCCGAAAGCATTGAGAATATCCTTGGTGTTAAAACAAATATAAGTGATGGACCAGAGAAAGCATAGATGAAGAACACACATGCTGTTTATATCATTTCATTACATTTTCATTTTGAACAAATATCGCCTCACCACATACCAATGCATTCTTTGATCAGGCCCCGAAAAAAATAGTGTAAGTACTTTTAGACCGGCTTTGTATTATCTTTCCCTTATGCTTTTTGATATTTCCTTTCCTCCTTTCTCAGCCCCCCCCCCATCTTCCATCTATGGTGTTTTCAGGTTTATTTTTAGTTACACAGTGAGCGGGTTTATCTCTTTTTGAAAGCCCTAACATCTACGGATGGCTTTATCACACAGAACGATTGCGAGAAATCAGAATAAAACTTAAAAAGAATACAAGTCCATGTATAATCTTTAAATAATTATTCTAATCATTTGGAGTTGCCATAGCTTCTCTAGTGTTGTCACTAAATTGTTATTTTTCTGAGATGGAAGTATAATATATCAAAGTTGAATTTTGAAATGCTCAATAATGATACCTGCGCAGTAGTAGGTATAGCTTCTAGTTTATGAAGCTTTATTTACAGCTAATTCTAGCTCATAACATTGCTCCTTGCCCTTTAGTGTATGGTGGATGGTGTAAAATTTGTTGATTTCAGGTGGGAAGATGTTCCTTTTGTAATGTTTATGCATTTTTGCGGGAGGAAACTTAGTTCAAGGAACATTAATTTGTGCCAATTCTATTCCCAAGAAGAAGTGATTTTTTTTTTTTTTTTGTATAGCTACGTATATACAGTTATATTCATTTGCCATAAATATGATATTGTCCTCTCATTCATGTACATGTAGGCCTACACGTAATCAATGAACGCGAGCACGAGAGATGTACGGTAATCCGGGGATGGCATAATGGCATTTAATGTTCAAAGTTGATACGCACAAAGTTACGAGCACAAACGCGCGCGCACATGCTGACAGTACAGACTTGAGTGCACATGGATGGAAGTTTAGTATAGACTGCCGAAGAAACTGTCTTAATGGAATCCCGCAATGATATTAACGCCCCATGATTAAAACAGCAAGGCCATCAACGCCCATTGCACAACAAGCTACATACGCAACTCTGATGAAGATTGTTTCTACAAAAGTCGTTACAGTAATAAGAGCATCCATTAGCATAATTAAAGTTAGCCATTAATACGGGCGAAAGAAGGAAAGACCCAAAAAAGGAGACAGGTGCGTGAATTTGTTCGCGGACTGAAAGGAGATATCGCTACGGTGCAATTACCAGAAACACGTCTGCGGGGCATTGCGTTTTGTGTTTGTTCGGGCAAAGTGGCGCGAGATCACAAGAAACGGGGGCTATGGGAATTAATAAACACATTCGTTTCGCACGCTCCAGCTGAATTCACGGAGGAATGTGTGATACAATTTCACTCGTTGCCATCCCCTTGAATAGAATTACACATAGTTGTTTGCACTTGTGGCGGGTTATTGTGCCTATGTGTGTGTGTGTGTGTGTGTGTGTGTATGTGTGTGTGTGTGTGTGTGTGCGTGTGTGCGTGTGTGCGTCTGTGTGTGTGTGTGTGTGTGAGTTCCTCCACGTAGACGTGTGTATGTGTGCCCTTTTGGTGTCCGGTCGACCTTACTGGGCATTACACCTAAGGAGAGATCATTCCGATCAATAATAACTTGACATCGGAAGAATACAACAGGTCATGCCAACCTAACATTATGTAAAAAAAAAAAAAATGTTGGTTACGTTTGTGTCAGTATTAAAACTGTATTGACATCAACTATTTTCATGCTACCTTGCTTTAAACATGATTTACTTTTCTTTGCAAAAACAGTTGTACCATCAAAACATTCAATAATTCAATCATCTAAGGATCTGGAATTTGAAAAAAAAGCGCCCATTGAATCCAAACTTAACAAGAAATAGCGTTATCGTCGGCTGCTATCGGGGGAAGATATGAAGACACTAATGATACTCACAAATTTCATCTTGCAGATTAGCAAGACGAACGTGTAATTTGTGAGTGCGTTGGCCTTTAAACACGGGGCAACATTATGGTTGGAGGGAAGTCGTAACTATGTCATTCTTTATATTTGCAGCTAAATTTGTCTCTGTACATAAAAACGCACCAAATTGTGTTTGCGTATGTTTGTGATCGTTTACCTTAATTTTGTTTCTTCTTGTATGTTAAGTAGAAACCAGACTTGCTAATTGAAGAAGTAATCCCCATCCCCAGCTACCAAGTGATTATTCCTTTCAACCTGTCATTTAAACAGTGTAATCAGTTTCCGCAAAGCTGTGGTGGTGCGTAAAGAGGATTAAGGGTCCCATTTTTAAAAAGATGTCAGGATTAAAACACTTGCTAGGATTATAGCAACTTCTCGTAGCAGCAGCCAATCAGAAAATAAGCTGGATGGTGGATCCAGGAAGGTGACGTCTTGTTGTTACCATAACACTTGCCATTCAAGCAAGATTTACTTTCAGAACAACTTTTTTTTTATGAAACGGGGCCTAGGACAGTGCCTTCTACATCAGCAAAAGATGTTAACATAGTATAAGTGACAATCGTAAGAAAGGAGAATTTTCGCATCACGGATTGCGCCTAGTCAAATCAGAGGAGACTAATTCCTTTCGAGAAGCAGTTGGATTATTTTTCCTTTTACATTTTTTTTTCATTCATTTCATTCATTTTTATTTCATTTCCGGCCAAAACATATAATATGACAATTTCATATAAACAAATTAAGTACAATGTAACTATTACATTTCCAAATGAAATTTAGATGCACGTCATTTGTTTACATGACTCAATAAACATACTAGTTGAAAAAATACATGGGCAAAATGTGACTGAATCATAAGAAAGAAAAGGTCGGAAATGGAGGGGACTGCTAAAAAGCCAAGCTTGTAGAATGCAGTCCCCTCGTGAGTCGTGAAAATTATAGTAATAATGTAACAAGACAATTTGACATAGTCCTCGGGAAACAGAAAATAAAACAAGTATACGCACACAAAACGCACACACAGACAAAAACAAAGCTGCTCTCTTACATACGCGAGGAAAGAATAAATAGGAGGTCAAAGGCCAGAGGGGGACAGGAAGACAGAGGAAGAGAGAGAAAAGGGCAAAGGAGGAAGAGTTCAAGGGCCAATGCCAGGGCACATGAGACTTTGGTCTTACCAAGAAGTGGACTATCTATAAGTAATGTATATAACAGTTATGAAATAGATTAAACAAAGTAAAGACATTAACAGCAAAGAAGTCAGTTAGCAACTTTCGAAATGCAAATCCCCAGTGATATAAGAATTGATAAACATTTTCTTTAATTTCAAAGTAAAAGTGTTAAAACTTAGAGATTCTTTTATGCTGCTGTCAAGGGAGTTCCAAAATTTAGGTCCAGCGAAGGAGAATATAGACTTTGCCAAAACCGTCCTAGAGAGTGGTAAATGGAATTCATTGATTTGTCTCGTGGGGTATGAATGTACAGTTTTATTTTGAATAAACATGGAATCAAACGCAAAAGGAAGGGAATTATTTATCAATTTGTACATAAACTGACCTAAATTCAAACAATACAAATCCTTAATTTTTAAAATATTATTTTGATAAAACAAATCGTTTGTATGACATCTCCACGACTCTCTACAAATAATACGAAGAGCTTTTTCCTGCAATAATAATATTCTTTCTAGATATGAGGAGTAAGTGTTGCCCCAGGCGAGAATGCCATAGTTCAGATAGGGTAAAATTAAAGATGAATATAACATAAATAAAACATTTTGGGGGAAATAAAATTTAACTTTATTGATTACGCCGACATTTCTAGAAATTGTACGGCAAATTGAATCAATATGCAAGTTCCAAGTGAGCTTATTATCAAGGATCAAACCTAAAAATCGAATTGAAGAAACTTCTTCTACAACTTCATTATCCAAATAAATGTTCTGAGATAACTTTTCCAAAGAATTACTAAAAAGCATACATTTAGTTTTTTGAAAATTAATTGATAATTTGTTGGCTCTAGTCCAGTAAAGTAACTTTTTTATCTCGATATTCATAGTATCAATCAATAACACAGGATCAGAACTCGAAAAGAACACATTTGTATCATCAGCAAATAATAGAAAGGAAAGAATACTTGATGAATGTTCAATATCATTGATGTAAAGAACAAATAAAAGTGGACCAAGTAAACTTCCTTGCGGTACACCACAAGTGATATCATGCATAACAGATTTATGACCATTAATATAAACAAATTGTTTGCGATTAGTAAGGTAGCTCCTGAACCACTCCAAGGCCATGCCTCGAATACCATAATGGGATAATTTGTAAAGGAGTATTTTGTGGTCAATGGTATCGAAGGCCTTGGAGAAGTCCAGGAACACACCTATAGTATGATGAAATTTATCGATGGCTTTGGAGACTTTATCTAAGAAAGTAAGGACTACATGAGATGTGTTGTGTTCTTGCCGAAAACCAAACTGATTATTAGAAATAATGTTATGCTTATTAAGAAAATCCAAAAGTCTAAAATGTACAACTTTTTCCAGTAATTTAGAGATAGTGGATAACACAGATATTGGTCTATAATTACTGATGTCTTCCCTATCCCCTTTCTTAAAAATAGGAATAACCTTAGATACTTTCATAGCTTCGGGGACAACGCCATTACTTAAAGACAAATTAAACACATGAACCAAAGGGTCAACAACAAACTCTATGATATTTTTTAAAAGAACATTATCAATATTATCATAACCAACACCTTTTTTTACTCTTTAAATTCCGAACTATATCAATTAGTTCGTTCCGGTGAGTGGGAGCAAAAAAACAGGAGCTGGGATTAGGCGTTTGTAAAAAATCAACAAATAACTTTTGAGATTTAGGAATCTTTTTAGCAAAATTATTTCCTATTTGTGAAAAATATTGATTAAAAACATCAGCTATAAACCTTGAATCAACAATTGTAAGATCATTATGTTTGATTGTAGTAATACGGGATGTTTCTTTGTTTCTATTAATGGCCGAATCAATAACTTTCCAAGTATTTTGGATATCATGTTTAAAATAATGTATCTGATCACTGAAATATTTTCGCTTTGCACAACGCAAAATTTGAGTAAGAACATTCTTATATGAAATATATTTATGACGAGATTCCTCAGTACGTTTGATTTTATCAGCGTAATACAAATTATTTTTTCGGTTAATTGACCGCAACAAAGACTTTGATATCCACGGGAGTCTCGGGAATCTTTTATAATTACTATTATTTTTCTTAACTAAAGGAACATACTTATCTAAGAGTAAATTCAATTTTCTCATAAATAAATTATAAGCATAATTTGGGTCCTCAGCATCATATACCTCAGACCAATCTACTGCATTAAAACCATCTTGCAACCGAGCTATATTATCTGGTGTAACTTTTCGAAAATACACTACAGAAGAATTCAAATTAAATTTGCGATTAACTGGAATATGAGTAAATATGGGGTAATGGTCGGACAAATCTGATAAAACAATGCCAGAAAAGGGTAATGGGTTGATATTGCAGAATATATTATCAATAAGTGTTGCTGAATGATTAGTTACTCTAGTTGGCTTTGTTATAAGGGGTAAAAAAGATGAGGACATCATAATATCTAATAAATTCTGAGCAGAATTTAATGTCTGAAACTTAGATAAATCTACGTTAAAATCTCCCATAATATAACAATCTTTATTGTTAAAAATTGGATTTTGCAATAGCGATTACAGATAAGTAAAGAAATCTTGAACCTCAGAATTCGGAGGTCGGTACATTTAAACCATTCCTTTCAAAAAAAAAATGTCTTATTGATCGAAAAGAAAGTTCAAAATGAAAATGAAAGACTTGTCTCGACGGAGGCGCCAAGGCGGATTTCCCTTGTCAGCAGCTGGTGATCTCAAATTTGCATTCATGTATACGATGCATTAATCGCTTAATGAAATCTAACTATATGAATTACGGTAACAGCACGAGTTGGAGAATGTATGACGGAAATGATGTCAAAATGACTCCAAATATATATATATATATATATACATATATATATCATATTATATTACAAACATCATTTATATGTATGTATTACATCATATATATATATATATATATATATATATATATTTATAAAATCATAAGTATATACTAAAAAGTAAAAACTAAGACTTGCTGTGCTAAAGTGTGCTTTCCCATGGCACTGTGGCAAGTTCATGCAACTCCCCATTCACTTTTGTGATTTACTACAAAAATAAACACTGATGGACCCCAAACGCACACATACATACAAAAATTGTACTCACATCTTATATCTTATGACATACACGCAGAGACATGCATACACACACACAAACACACACACACACGCACAAACACACTTACACTCCTGGACACACACAATAGTACTAGTAGTTCCCATCATAATTCCAGCATGTTGGCAGCATTTTTTTTTTTCGTGGTAAAATGTCGGGGTAATTTGACTGCACGTCACATTCTATTCCGCTCTTAATGCCAACACGATGTGTCTGAAGACTTAAAAAGAGAAGAAAGATAATTGCGTCTTGTTTATTGCTGACTGAAAACAGCTTTAAAAAAAGAAAACTGAAAAACATCGTCAGTGACGAGAAAAAATCTTCAAGGACAAGGGAGGATCCTTTGCCATGTCGCTTCTTTCTGATGAATCGAAACTGACATGGATTTTTGCAAGCTAAAAGTCAAGGAGACGTAAAACTTGCTGTAATGTTTGCGTCATTTTGAAGTATTTGAAACATTTTCTGAGATACGAGTATGCCGCGAGTTTAAAACACAAGGCAATACATCGCACGCATTTTTCATAAAGTTTGTGGTTATTGATTAATATAAATCTGCAGTATTGCTTGCATCACTGCCTTGAATAAGATGTAAGGGTAAGGTATTGAAAATTGGCTCTATAATCATCATAGATCTCTCTTGATCGTAAGCAACAACAGTTGAATCCTACGATAGCAAATGTCAGCATCCTATTTCGCACCGACCATGGATGTCTACAGAATGTCTATTACGCAAACATGAAGAAGCTGCAGACGTATAACTTTGTGATTTCAGATTTACTCTTTGTCGTTTGTGCCTAATCCGAATTCCGTTTAAAAACGTCGAAATCAACGCACATTTCAAGAACGCAGCTCGAATTAGGCACGCCATGAGACGAAAGATTTGCTTAACTCTGATGACGCTATGAGAAAGCTTAAATCAAGCTTTTGAACACTGCGTGCTACTATCAAAATTGGAAAATATTGAAAATGCAAACAAAATGGAATAAGTCATAAATGGCCACTTAACCTTCAATTCGTTGGGGAGGATTATAATAGGGGTGCTGAGTGTCCTGGTAGTGGGGATACCTGGCCTTTCGTGCCACCCCATCGAGATCTTAATTCCAGACTAATCAACCTGCAATCTTGGCGTTCGCTCAATCACTGCTGCCGGGTTCGCTTTTGTTTCTACAGCATTTTTTTCTCTCTCTCATCCTCTCTCCTACTGTGCTTCTCTCTGTCTCTCTGTCTCTCTCTTTCTCTTTTTCTGTTTCACGAGTCCCTGACTGCCTCTCTGCCCCCGGGGGCGCGTGCTTACGGGATTGGAAGCCCAAATTCCGCCCAAATTGTCCTTGATCGTTACTCAATTACGGTTAGACCTCTCCGAAATCTGCTCCAAGCCGGAAAAGCAGCCCTTCGTTGTTTGCACAATTTGTTCGCCTTAAACTTCTTTTTTTTTGGGGGGGGGGGGGGGAGGGGGAGGGGAGGGGTTAAGATCTCCAGATTTTAAATGCCTGCATGTCTGCATGTGTGCATATGTGTGTGTGTGTGTGTGTGTGTGTCTACCTTGTTGTGCAATTATGAATGTTGCTGCTGTCCTCCGAAGTTGATCGTCGTTGTTCTTGTTGTTGCTGCTGTTAGTTTTCTCTTTCCTTGCTGCCGTGCGTTTGAGTTCGTGTCAGACTTCGTCCACGCTTGACGTGGCCCGCTTACAAGGAACGATGTAAGAGATAATATAGATCGGTCGTTGTGCATGGCACGACTCCTGTTTCTCTAGGACTTTGCAGGATGTGAACATACCTCCCTAGTTGCTGTTAAAGATTCCGAATGTATGTTAATAAATGCGTTAAGATAAGTAATCAAATTCGTTTCCGCTAATCATATTTCTCCCTTATTCCAAAATCGGAATAAAACAACAACAACAGCAACAAAAGAAAATCCCGTAAAGTTATTTGATTATTCTTCTTCTATTTTACCACTATAATTGGCGGGATCATTTTGAAACTGGTTCTCTTTTTGTGATATATGTGTTTCCCGTTCTCATCAAGAAGATGTATCTACGTAAAGCAGTGTGTATTGCCACCAGACACAATGTTATCTAACATCTGAAAGAATCTGTGTCGTCGTTCTTGAAAATGTAAAAGATGAAAAACAAAATGAAGAAATAACTCCCGGCAGACAGGATAACTAGACTAGATTAAGTTGTCTCAACATGAAAAACATAGAAGTATTTTCAAACAAACACGATAAACGAAATAAAACATATGACTAATATAGCTATGAATCGTTATAATTCTGCCGTAAAGACATCTCTGCATGATAAAACTAATAATCCGTGTAAACCCACGTAATATCAACGAATTAGTCTACCTTTGAACGTGTTGCGGCAACTTTTTTTCATTGGAAAGGGTGAAAATCTACCAACAAAGAACGAGATTGTTTCCTGTCATAGGAACAGATCGACTTTTCTAGCTTTTGTATCCTATATATCTTGCTAAAACACACACATATATGTGTTTTCTTCCATTTTGGTGCATGCTTTCTGGTTTAAGACATGTACAACATCCAGGAGTCCTCTCCCAGTAATCATAGTGTTATAGTGTGCTGTAAATGTAGGAGGCTTTGCGCGAAATATCTCCTCTTACAATGCACGTGAAGAACGTGACACGTCAGGTATCATTTTGGCGCCTCAGCGCAGCATTCTCGGTGCATTTAATAGAAACAGTCAGGGAGTGGCATCCGTGCAATAAGCCCCAATACCCCCACGGGACAGGCTCCACCCCATCCCCTCTTCGATACCAGCCTCCAACGCGATCATGGAGAGGTGCTTAATCCAGAGGTTCCGTAGACGCGGAATACCAATTATATCGAGGTATTCATACTCTGATTCAAGTAACTGAACAACTCTGGTCATTGTTTACTGATTCTTCCTCCATTTTAAGCTTAGGATATGCTAGTTATGCCGACAAAGCCAACGATAGTAAAAAGCTGCAGCAAAAGTGGACAGTTTTGCCATTCTTTCTTTGTGTCACTGTTAAATAGCTAAACTTTGTACATGTGTAGTTGATGTCATTTCATCATTACCAAACTTTAATTTGTGATATTTGGAACCACCCTAAATCGCCATCTGTTTTTGGATCCTTACTACATGAAAAGCAAGGCTGGAATTTGGGGCAATCGTAACTTTACGGCAAGGAGGAGCTGTTCAGCTTCATTGTTAGTTCGACTGACAACGACGACTTTCTGACTGTGTCTCTATCCTTTGCCTAACTATGTGTTGCTGTTTTTGTAGTTTTTTTCGAAAAAGAAATAGAATGATTCTCATACCGTATGCTGGGTTACTAGGTGGAATTAGGCGTGGGCCCAGAGTGGGCGTTTATAGAATCAGCATCATTGTACATGGATGTGATCAGAAATTATCAATGACAGGTGGATTTGCGTTAATGCTCTGGTAGTATCCTTTTTTATGGTGGTGCGATTATTAAAGAAGAAAAGAATACAAGCCAAGGCAGCTCATTTTCTTTTCAAAAACATACTATGAGACAGTCATTTTAACCCCAAAGAGAAAGTCAAATAAAGGGGTAATCCATGATGAGACGAGAGAGCAGACGAAAAGTATTTATCATCAAAATCTATAACAGGCAGATCGAAATTTCAGCTTTCTGCATCATAACATGACATTGTGGTATTCCATAAATAATTGAGTATTCCACGAAGGAAAGTCTACGCAGTGAGGAGACAGGAATACAGCCCATCCCTGCTTATTGCAGCTGGCACGTGATATTAATGGGAAGATTCAAAAATATCCGCCTCGGCGAGAGCTCACGGAAATCAGCCGTCGCCGAATGTCTCCATTCGTGACAGTTGAGATGCTATATTCTTTGCATTATTCATAGGGCGTTTGGGTCATAAGAATTTGCTGTTTGGGGTCTAGACGCAGAGACTAACAATATACGCAAGAGGAATGAAATCTTTAAAAAAATATATATTCATATATGATTCATACGTTAATGTCACCAAGGAATTAAACCTTATACGGCATGGCATTGTTAAACAGGATGAACTTACGTGACGTGGACATTACTCTTATTTGTTGCTGTTGTTGTTTCGTTGATGTTATTGATGTGGCTGATGGTCCAAATTCTTCTATACTTTTGCCTATTTTCCCTATAGTTACAGAGAACGGTGGAAAACCCTTGGTAGAAAACTAGAAGAACAAATTTATTTAAACATTTCAGTTATTTAGCGGTTTGTTTTAACAGGACCACCTGTTCAACAAAGATTGGTCTCGGATGGGACCCTGAATAGATTTTAGAAAAATAAAGCGAAAGAAAATAGTATTACACTCAGGTGCACATGAAGAAAATAACTGTGTAAAATGACACAATCACAGCCAGCGTTTTGACGAATAATACAGGGTAATCAATGTCAGCATGTATGTGCAAGAAAAAGAACACGCAAGTATAAAGACAAGCACTGTTACACAGACATGTACGCCATTACTATCTGTCACACACCAACCCTCATACAGACGATATGAATACATCGTAAGATTAGAGAAGCAGCCCACAGTTTTGAGTAGTGGAATTGCTTTTTATTAGGAATATGATCCCAATATCTCTCTTCTACTCCTCTCTCTCCCTCTCCCTTCTCTTTCTGTCTCTTAGTGTATGTGTAAGTATTTCATTTATATATTTCTATTTCACTCCGAGTGAAATGACATCATGTCTGTCAGTCATGTTTTTATAGATAAATTTGCTACTTTTTTTAATAGTCGACCACACATGGTCTGCTTGAACACTATCCAAACCCTTTCAAACAGTAGCCTTTTCTTCTATTGGAATTTTTACTATGCAATTATTTATTCAAGTGTTATACACAGAGAAAACATAAAACGAATAAGGATCCAGCATTACGCGTAGCATTGCGTAGTACATATGGAGTGGTGTCCCCCTTTAAACGGGTCACGTGGCTTTGAAGTCGGTGCGAATCTGCGTGTTCCTTTTCAACTTTAATTGAAATCACGCTCCGTGATGGATTCTGCGGAAAATAAAACCGCAGTTATGTTCGCGACAGGAATAATTAATGTTTCTATACCCGGGTATCTGTTCCGCCTATAGTATCCTGTTCCGAGCTGATCTTATCTTCTTTCTCTCTCTCCCTCTCTATCTCTCTATCTATCAATCTAGTTATATTTATATCTTCCTATCTCTTTCTATCCTATACTCCCCTATCTACCTATCTATCTATCTATCTATCTATCTATTTATTCATCTATCTATCAATCTATCTATCTATCTATCTATCTATTCTATTTATTTATCTATTTATCTATCTATCTATCCATCTATCTATCTATCTTTCTTCCTATCTTCCTTTTTACCAGCTCTCTCTCCGCATCTTAGCTCATTATTTACGGTATATGTCTCTCTCCTTGGTCTGTCTCTTTCTTTTTCTCTTTCTTCTTTTTTCCTATCTCTGTACATTCTTTGATCTAATGAATTCAGGATGATACACATTCTCGCGACACGTTCATGTTTTTCTGCAGGTGTTCATATCTTTGTCCTCTAATGATCGCTTCTTCATTATTAAAAAAACACGACGATCAGTGGAGACATTAAACATGACCAGATGAAAGCCGGTTCTTTTACCCAGTCACTTTTGAGTCTTCGCTCTATGCGCAAAGCCACTCTAACGTTTTCGGTTTTTGTGTTGATCTGGTGTTCTATCTCCCTTCCTCTCTTCCTCCCCCCCCCCCTCTCTCTCTCTCTCTCTCTCTCTCTGTGCATCTTTCTTTCTTTTTTTCTCTCTCTCTCTTCTTTCTCGTATTTGATCATTCGGGAAATCGCGTCGAAACACCGATCGATACAGCCTGACTGTACTGCACTTTTTGGAGGAAACTCGACTCCTATGGCTCCGCTCAGAATGTGCCACTCCAAACAGTGTGTACTAACATCATGAGATTTCAAGAGGGGAAAAAAAAAGAAAGCACAGTCATGTATGTTAATATTATCATGACTGGCGAACGGAAAATACTTCTCTTCTTCCAGAAACTGTACCACTGCACACAATAGGACTTCTGTGTCTTTTTCTGGGCTCATGGTCTAAAGTTCCTCGCCACCCCCTTCTTCTTTCTAAAAAAAAAAGTGCTGTACTCTCACTTCTCAACTGATAATCAGTGAATAACCGTAAAACCAAGAAATTGAGCATTTATTCGGTGTAGGCCAAGTGAAAAGCTAGAAATCTATCCACTGCAACCTTTAAGGATAACAATGTTACCACTGTTAAAAATTAGTTTAACAACAACAAAGAAAATGCGTTCGTGTCACAACTTAGTCCACATATTGGGTATTTGATTTGGTATGGTTTGATTTCATTCGATTTCATTTGATTCGTTTTGGTACCTCCATTGCCATTGTACATGTAGGGCCTATACATGTTGTGTACGTTGTTAGTAGCATAATACATGTATACATAAGATGCGTATAAAGCAATTCTTAGGTCCATTAGGTTTACATCTGCGTAACAAATATTCATAAACGATACAATTTCTATTACAAAAGTTCTAAGCACAAGATGACCTCTGATACATATATTACGGCTGCTCTCTCAATAACCGGTCAATGAGTTAAGATCACAGTAGAAAACAAAGAAGCATCGACAAGGAAATGTAAGTATTTTTAGATGTATTTCTTTACGCCGCTTTCTCTTGTACGCAAATATCCGATCTAATGATTGATTTCGGATATTAAGAATGAAACAAGTGCCTTCATAGAGTTTCAATTGCTATCCGATCTGATGACCGATTTCGGATATGAATGAAACAAAGTCGGCCGGCCTCGATATGCACGTTCAGACACTTGAGGTTTCGCATTCCTCTCTCGGATCGTTAGGGTGTGGGTGTCTCAAGGAAGCCGCACAACGTTCGATCGGCGCCGTGGTTGATGGATTTTTTTTCTTCCTTTTTTTTTATGCGCTCGCGTAATGGGCAATATTGGCCAATGGGAAACCGGAGCTACTCAGTTTCCCCACGTGGGGGGTAGAGGATGGGGAATCTGAATTTCAAAGAGTATGTTGTAATACATCAGGAATGACGTGCGACAGCTCATAGAAGGTCTATTCATGTAAAACTATATATGATAGATAAGTATATGTATGATATATGCACGTGCCTGTGTATTTGTATATAGAAAAATAGATAGATAGATAGATAGATAGATAGATAGATAGATAGATAGATAGATAGATAGATAGATAAATAGATAAATAACAGCAATAAATAGTTTCTGCTCGGAGTTCTAAGAAAGTATAGATTCACAACAGTAGGTCAATATAAACTCTGTTGGAGACGTAAATTTGACGAATTTTCGCCCATAGGGCTTTGTCAAGTCAATACATTTGACACTTTATTTTGAAGCAGATCAAAAAGGAGTTTATATTGACCTACTGTTGTGAATAGATAGATAGATAGATAGATAGATAGATAGATAGATAGATAGATATGTTAATATACTTATGGAAGCTCCGTTGCAAAATATATTTGAGGGAATGCACTTTGCTCAGTATTTTTTGCAAAAGAACAGAAAAAAAAATGGTAACAAACTTCCTCGCGCGGTTTTAAGTATAAACGCCACCACGTCTTTCATGAACAGATGGGGAAGAAGGATGTAGCTGTTTGCTTTTCTCCTGAGCCCTGGAGTGTGGTCAAAGCTCGTATCCATGGAAACATGTTCTTGGCCGGGGAGCCCCAGTCACCCTCTGTGGCGATTGAATGATTTAGCACGCTGTCGGTCAAGGGTGGAGAGATCATAACTTTGTTAGGGGGAATATCCTCCGGGTGGTAAGACAATGAATTTATAACATGCAATCGTTATATAGCACTTCTCCGCTACGTAACAGCAGCAATCAAATTGAAAACACAGGCTATGGCATCATGAATAAAATACTCTAAGTTTCGAGCAACCTATGCCGCTGAGCGGTAGACGTATTCACTGATGAGCCGCGGATGATAATTACATAACAAGCAACCCCTATACCAACGCCAAGGACCTCCTCCCCGGCCGCCTATAGCATGCCTTGTGTTCGATTCGGAAGAGTTCGCAGTTGTGAAAAACTCGCGGAAGTAATGTCGTACATCCATGGTGCCTGAAGAAAGCGCTATTCAGTTTGATTTCATTTTTTTTTTTCAAATACGTTTCCGATGATTTTTTTTTTCACGAAACTATCAAAGCCAACCACTCTATCAAATTGTATCATTACACACATTATACCGCTGCTGCTTGTAACGACATAATTTACAATATAAATCGTGGTTTGTAATCGTCATGAATGCGGTGGTAAGTTTCAACCTAAACTAAAGCAGCTTGCTATATATCTGTTTGTCCATTGATCTGTCAACATTTTCTCTTTCAGTATCTCTATCCTTTAATCTTCTTCCCAAGCCAATTTTTCCCTCTGTCTTCCGTGTTTTTGTTTTTGTTTTTGTTTGTTTTTGTTTTTTGTTTTTTGTTTTTTTTTTGGGGGGGGGGGTTTGTGCGCGCGCGTGTGTGTGTGTGTGTGTATGTATGTGTGTGTGTGTGTGCCCCAACACGTATAGGCATTTCTTTTCACATTCCACTTTTCTCTCTTTTTTTTGCGATATTTTTCTACTTCATTCTAATGTCAGCATTTCTATATTCCTTTTCTGAGTGACCCATTCATCCTTCTTTCTCCCATTTTTTTCCTGTGCCCTATTTACTCCCATCCCCCCCCCCCCCGTCTATAACTCTGCATCTTTTTATTGATTTTTATGTGCCAACTCTCCAAATACCCATATACGATGCTTCATACCTATTATAGCGATACACATGTGCCGCCGCCATTCCTATGGCGCGCACGCTGGAAGAGTAGCATAAAGTCGCACCGCTTCGAGGAGTAGGACGGGCAAGAGATTTGCAGCGGTATTGGGCAGGCGGCTTTAAAATCGATTTATACGTGTCAGAAGTATACTGGGACACGAAGTGGACTAAGCTAGGGTGGAATCGGAAAACAAGTTAATTTGGCGGGAACAAAAAGACAAGACAAACCGCCTCGTTTTTCGTCGTCTGCCCGCGAGAGCTGATCGCTTTTCCTGTGAAACGTACACTACACGCATTCGAACTCACAAACGCACACACATTTGCACACACACACACACACACACACACATGCTAGAAATCATGACAACCGGTGTCAGTGGCGACACCACTCCCTCCTTCTCTCTCTCTCTCTCTCTCTCTCTCTCTCTCATACTTTTATCCCTTTTCCTACTTTTTTGAGGTGAGATGTACTGTCCTTGCAGTTGGTGTATCTAGATTATGTTTGGCCGGCATCAATTCGGCTACTGTAGTTACCCATAGGAATGGGACCACATTTTACGCACAAACATGACACGAGAATCTATCACTTCGACCCGTCGGATGTTGTGGAAATTCCTGAGCAGTTAGCAATTTCACGCTCGCTTCAGTCGACGTTTACCCTTCTCCAAAATAAAATGAAGTTACCAATATTATCACCGTAGGTCCCTACTTGCAGTACAGTGATTTTCTAATCGTCATTTCTTTCTCTCTTTTTTTTCTCTTCTTCTTCTTTTTTTTTGAGGGGGGGATAAAGATTGAGCTTGAAAATAACCACGAGAATATAAAGAGAAACGCTGGAAGAAATTGCTTCTCACTTTCGCAAACAAACGAAAAATTTATCTGGAAAAGTCCTAACAATATTGCAGATATCTGATATATTTAGGTAACGATAGGTGATCACATTTCGGTCCCTGGGTGTTATCTTTTCTTGTTAATGTTGTTGACGTTTTTTTTTAGTTATCTTCTGTTTTGACTTTAAATGCGCAACGTCCTTTGAATAAAATCTAACAGTTGCTGATACAAATTTTATTTACAATTTAGATTAATTTCATAACTTTTATGACACAGTTCATTACTTTTTGTTTATCTAATTTTCCCCCAAAATTGTCATTGATCTAATTGTCTATTTTTGTTATGTTTTTTTTTTTTACAAAGACACATGATATTAGTATATGGAATTCCCCTTTAAACGCTAAAAGTCATTTGACTAATGGGGTGAAAATGGACCAACTCATTAGTTGGAAAGAGATGTAGAGTAAATCACCTTGGGTGTGAATGTGTGTATGTGTGTGTGAGTCTGTTGTGTGCGTGTGTGTGTGTGTGTATGTGTGTATGTATGTGTGTGAGTGAGAATGTGTGTGTAAGAGGATGTGCGAGGGGGAAAGGATGTTGAGAGGATACCATTTGATGTTTTCCTGCACTCCAGTGTATCGTTACCTCCTCTTGTTTGAAAAGTAATGCATCAAAGTCACGGTGTGTTTGAAAACGAAGCGCCGGCTTTCCTGCAGCTAAGGTAGAAATCGAATTTACGGACTTATTTTGCATGTTTTGTCAACGAGACAAAGTCGGGAATATGTCTTCAAGATGATTCATAAAACTTTGACCATGAGGGATGGGTGGGGTTGGTTTAAACGTAATGCAAGATATCAGCCATGTTTGCCCAATAAATATATTTATCTTAGATTCAAGTGTTATTGTATTATCATTAAGTGATGACGGATTGTATCAAGTATAAAGCGCTAATATTGTCACATGAAGTATAATAGTTTTTAGTGTAATATTGGATGCACCGTACAAGCACTGCGTTTTAGGATTCCTCCACATTTCCAGCATTTCCGTATACTTAAGATATTCTGTAAACTTATCTTTTATTATGCATTCTGATGTAATTTATGTATTCAACTTCTGTCAAATATTTACATGTTTCTGTTGGAAATGGAAAGAATGATTGAATGAATGAATGAATAAATGAATGAATGAATGAATGAATGAATGAATGAATGAATGAATGAATGAATGAATGAATGAATGAATGAATGAATAAGATGCATCATATCCAGTGGGTGTAAACTGGTTACCAGTTAGCAACATCTGGTTTGTAATAGTTTAAACATTTTCAATATATACACTTTACGAGTTTGCCCGCGTTCGCTATGCTGGGAGTACCCATACAATACTTTACAATATACTTATCTGCAATTCCTTTAGTTATCATCATATCTTCTGGTTGCGATTCTTCGTGCACGCCATGTGTTTAAGTCGCCTTCGGTTGCTGCCGCACGTTTCCCTGTAACGGGAGGATAGCTACCGATATCGCATTACGATATTAAATTGCACCACTCCGGTAAGATTGGAACGCCGATTGTGGTATACAGACTCATTTCAAGATCGACGAGATTTCGTTGTCAACATACTTTTTTTTAAACGACGAAGGTCTATTTCAGAACTTCATTCGCGGTGGAACATCATAATTCGCCGGAGCGTTACCCTGCATAATGAGACCACATTATGCCTTTGCATTGTTATTATTCTATCCTTTTTCCAGTCCAACACCACTCCACGTTTGTTTGACTTCAAATACATCTATTTTCTCTGTCTCTCTTTATTAGACTATTTGATGACTTTATTGCCCTTGGAAGAATCGTTATGACTTCTGCAGCCAGCCGTCATCCACGCCTCGATCGATATTTTCCTTCGATAATTTCATGTACTTCTGTTCTCACAAAATCGAATTTGACATTAACAATACTCATTGTAATATTTATAATTGTCAATCATTTGCCACGTAGGATAATTCTAACAATGAATATCTATTTATCCACCCCCTCCCCTTCCCTCTCTCTCTCGCGGAAGACGTATCAACATGATCAAAGGCGGCCTATTTATGGTGACCATTGAATGGATATTATAGTTGTTATGTAGGGCTATTAGGTTGTCTGACTCACAAGGTTGCAGTCTTGGTTCATGCGTTTCCTCCCTCTGACCCGGATAACTCTTGAGCTCCTCGAATGTCAAAAGGTAGATATGGGTCAATTATTCACGGTACCTGTTTTCCGTTGGGATGTGTTGACTCGGATTGGCCTTTGCTGTTTAACTTTGACTCGGTGGCAATAACTGCTCCGAGGGCAGCTGCTATGGTAGGGCAGGAAAAACAGCAAACTTGGTTAATCGCATTCATAGAAAGTCCGAAAATTGAGAGAACGTTTACAGTGTTGGTGTATAGAGCGCGCGAGATCAGAGTTTTTGTGACAGTCATTTAGGGTAATTGGGTCACGGCTGCTGGAGAGAAGCGGGACCCAAACAGGCATGTAAACGAAAAACAGCCCCATTCAGTGATGACAAGGCACTTCTCTTGTATTGGAACAGTTTAAGTGTGACTCATGCAGGGTATGATTTCGTTAAGGAAATTTACAAGAACGAGTAATTGTGGTTAATGCTGCTGCAAACAATAGTTAGTTCATACGACGTTTGTAATCGTGGAAGTTTTAAACTTCGATGATTAGCTTGTAGTTTTTAAGTATAATGCTCGTTCACAAGGTATGTAATATTAAACATGAAATTTTGCATAAGAGTTCCACTCGATGATTTAACCCACAGAACCAGAAGAAATAGAATATACACGCAGCGCTGGCGACAAACCCGGTAATGTGCCAATGGTGTACATCACTTAATACTGGAGGTTGACCCGGAAGCTGAAGGGGGATAGGGTTCACAGAAAGGTCGCGCACACTTTCGAGTTCGTTGATTATCGTATCTATACGACCCCATGAACTACGAGTGGGGAATTCCCGCCACTCATGGATAAAACGCAAACCGCAAGATGTCATGTGGGTCTAATTACTGACTAATCTTAAAAGATTGCTAACTTTCGAGTATGTCTACACAGGGCTAGACTATTAGCTAATAGATTATAAGCTAACAGATTGAAAATGCGAATTAATGTTTAAGTTTAGGAACTTCGTGTGAATGTAACACGTGAAAAAGAAGAAAACTTCAAAAACTGAATATTGATATAAGCAAAAATCCCATGAATGCATCGCACACGCATTCTCGCGGACGTTTTCAACTCGAGCCTTACACCTGGATCAAATCGAATGGTGACACACTTCGCAGAATGTTTATCAATCTCCTGAACTTAAACACTTAAAGCACAATCAACCAATATTGCAGAATTTCATAATGTGTTTCAAAAGAGAGATACTATATTAAGTGAAGAATAATCGCACTGTGCTAGCACTCAGTAAATTGGTAAAATAAAGACAGGAAGAGACAGACCATTTTGATGAAATTTGCATATGAAAGACACAACAACAAACACTTGCACAAAAACAGACACGTACCACGTTTTCAAATGACACGAACACTTCCGTTTAGTAGGACAATAATGGAAGGAGCTTTGGCTGCTTAGTTGGTACAAACATCATGATACATGAATTTTATGACATGCAAGAATTGTCATATCTAAAGAAGGAGAAGCTACACATGAAACAAAAAATGGGTTCAATAATTCACGCTGTGGTATTCTTTTGTTTTGGAATTTCCAAATCTCAAAGATCACCAATATCTTTGAGCAGAAAACGAAATGAAATCTACATAGAACGAAAAAACAACAACACACACACACACACAACACCACTCATCTTTTAATTTGCTATAGCGTTTTAGAAACGAAGATTAAAACCTGTGTTTCTCCATGTTATAAATCATACAGTCATGCAAAATGTTTAAAGTTATGTTGCCCAAACTAACTTATTCATATGAGCAGAAATACATTTCGCCATTTGAGCGCACCAATTCAAAGCTTTTTGTCTCGGGTTCATGTTTCGCCCTTCTGCGGATGTTTCTGAAGTCACAATTTCGGACATTATGCGCAAGCTATAGACACAATCAAACAGTGATATTCTACTCTTTTAGTCGGAAGGGGGAGGGGGGGGGGGCTAGATGCGATAAATCTTATTGTCCCAGATAATCTTCTCTTCCGAACGCAGGGTGGACGAATTCCCTTTTTTCTCTAACAGTACTGACCTTTCGAGACACGTTGCTATCCAATCTGTCAGCTTTTAAAACAATCGACATTTTGAGGGACCGCTCTGTAGAATACGGAGCGCGTCGGGGATCGTTCAAAAATCATGATATAAAATGTTCTTCCCCCCAATATGATATTAAATCTGTCTGTGGCCTGTCTGGGACCCGGGATATCCACTCACTGCAGACCATTACAGGAATGATATGTGGGTCAGTTGGAGAGTCATCCTGAGAGACATATGGGTTCGAGAAAATTGATAACGAAAAAAAAAAAGAGAAGAACACTATGCAAAAATCGGACACGAACGATATCGACTAAAATTATTTTAACTTACTCAAAAGAAAGAGGTTTATTTCATCACGATAAACAGCATTCCAAAGAAGCACACATCATATATGTCATCCTCATATCATTTGTTCTTTCTTTTCACTTTTCTACAAGCATAACAAAATATTTCCTTTCCACATATTATCTAGATATTAAGAAACAACATGCCAGGGTTCAGTTCTCGGGGTCGAGGAAAATATCTAAGACTATATATACACTTGTATTGGTCGTGCGTATACGTTGTTCAAGTGACTGTGGGCATCGCATATTTAGTAGTTGGCAAGCCCATTCCCTCACTCGTTACTGGTTCTTCAACGACTTCCAACCTTTTCAGAACCGCATGTCAAGAGGGCCTCATCTAATGTCTTGCTATCACAACAAATGGAACACTCGCCTCAACCTTTTTCTTCTGAAAGAACTTGGCAATAACTTGTATCTGAATGGATTGTGCGAGAGATGACAGGCCCGCTGTGTGAGGCGGATGGCGACATAAAGAGAGAAGGTCGTGTGGGTTACATACAGAACGTTATCGTTATACGTCGGTTTACTAATCAATATGCAAATTTTTTGACTATTCTAATAAAATGCAACAAAAACATGTTAATGACATTAGCGCAGCGGACCATGGATAAGAAGCGTTGGTGTGACTTCTTGCTAATATCTTCGTCCACGGCAATGAAGGGAACATTTGGTCGTTGGTAGTTTGATTATTTGTTGATTTTATTGTTGTTGTTGTTTCTGTGTTTGTTTCTGGGGAAATTGAAGTGTTTTTGTGGACAAAGAACGTTTTACTGTCCGAACACTGCAATTATTCGCATATCTCTCAGACAAACATGCATTCTCATGAAAGTATACGCTCTGAAAGCATACAAAGACATGCAATATTTGGATGCAATCATGCAAAATTCAAATCGAAATTGACATGACACGATTTTCTCAAATGATGAGAGAAAGACGAACGATTACTACACAATGTTGTGTAATGTGCATTTGAAAGGAACAAACTTAAGAGCATTCTTCTTTGCTTGTTATATAAAAATACCCCATATCAGCCAGCATTTTCCAGACACCCCAGACCTGCCATTCTGCAAACGTCGCGTTCATTGAGCGCGGGAAAGACTCGAAAGAGCGCAAGACCTCTTATCCTGTTTAACCCATGGCCTACGGCCATCAGATGTGGCGTGCATTACATCTACGTGATTACTCACTACTCGAGAGCAAAATGGCTAATGTATCTGAGTCTCCTGCTCCCCTCAAGCATTAATGCTGGCTTATGCTCATTCACTGCGAGCACACCAGGCGTAAAAACCAATCTAAAAAGGTTCCTGTAGGTAATCCACGCGCTTGGCTATTATGCGAAAATACCTATCATGTGCAACTCACCAGTTCTTTTTTTCCCCTGCAAGAAAAGCTTACGGTTATATGATTACGTGAAATACGTTTATGACAGACCCAAATTTAGTGACAGTACGCGTACGCCTGCGGACGCACACAATGTGTGTGTGTGTGTTTGATTGTAATTATGGGTGTGTGTGTGTGTGTGTGTGTGTGTGTGCGTGTGTGTGTGTGTGGGCGTGTGTGAGTGGGGTGTGGGCGTGGGTGTGTTAGTGTGCTTTCCATCACGCAAAGCCAAAATAATTAATAGAAGATGGTTCATTTGTCTGTTTTCTATATCCTAAGGTCTCCACTGCCTTGCTTTGATGTGTTTTTCTTGCTTTCTTTATGTTACCACTCTATCTCTTCCCCTCCCCTCCTCTCTCTCCTTTTTACTCACAATATATTTATTGTTCAATATTCGCATGTGTCTTTTTCTCTGTTTGAAAGCCCGCTCGCTGACCTCTTTTGGTGGAATAGCAGTCAAGCACGAAAAACAGGAGAACCAGAAAACTCCTCTGGCTGTCTGGTGTTACTAAACCTTGTTACCTTAAACTGAGAAATAGTTCCTAGATCATAAATATATTCTCTTTTACGTTGTGTAAAGAAACCACCATTTCCTGTCAATGAAAGAAATAATACTGCTAACTATGGTTTCACCAGAGGAGAGGATATCATATACGAAACCCAGTAATAACAGCGTCGGATAATGTCAACCATTGAGTTTGAGCAGCAATTTCATTTCAAAATTATGTATCATTTCTCTTTCTAGTCTGTGCAGAAATTCAAAATGATGACCATGAAGGTACAGCCTTTAATAATACGCCCAACTTCAATTTATGGCTGACCAGTGGAGAAATAGAGAATTCTAATCTACCAGCAATCAGTATCTTTGCTCGGTTTTCATTTACTCAGTGATATGCAAAGAAATATTCTGACTCTAACAATATGTCCTGGACAGCAACTACGTCTAGAATTTCTGTTGACACACTAAACAGGCATAAGTATCTTGTAGACACAATCGAGGACAACCGTATTCCTCCCTACCTTTTTAACACTAAATTGTCGAACCACGCTCTTGCAATATTCTCGGGAGATAGTCATCAAATACATATATTTACATTCATACTTCTGGGAATATGCAATCATATATATATATATATATATATATATATATATATATATATATATATACATATATATATAAACACATATATATATATATATATACATATATATATAAATACATATATATATATATAATCATATTACATATAGTATGCATATATACATATATACTTATATATATATATATGTATATATATATACATGTATATATATATATATATATATATATATATATATATATATATATATATAATCATATTACATATAGTATGCATGTGTGGGTGTGCGTTTGGACCTGTTTATTTTTCGTGTGTACGTATCAATATATATGTATGTATATTGATATACAGAATATAAAAAGGTGGTGGTGATTTCAACATGACATTGTCTAATGCAATTAACAAAAAATCATGACGTATTAAAAAAAAGATTGTCAGTGATTGCAGTCTATTTATCTCTCTAGACTTCACGTGCGCAATTTGACAAATGAGGCTGAAACATCCTTTTTTCAATACCCAACAAAACTTAATCCTCCAAATCCCCCACCACCACCACCACCACCAAAATCACCACCACATGACACTACACATAATAATGGAACACAATGTATATGACATAATCTGATCAAACTATAGAAAATAATGAAAAAGGGCAGATTAAGGTTTACCGTCAACAATTGCATATCGGTATGCACTTTCTACTAGATCTGTCATGGTGATAGATATGAATGGAAAACAACGGCAATTTAAAGAATTGTCTATAGATTATGTGATTGTGCACATCGTGATTGCAAAGCTATCCTTGAGATTCGTCAATACGTGTGCAAGTGCCTCAAGGCTGCAAAGAATGCTGGTTTTGTCTCAAAACATGTTCATAACTTGCGTGTCAATGACCTGGTACATCGGATTTTTATTAACTGGTGGTAATAAAGTCATTTCGGAGCTATCTGTAGATCTCAAAACTGCGTAAGAAAGGTGGTCGAATGCAATAAAAGTGGCGCCGTCCAGTTCCCGTGAGCCAAAGCTATCTACACTCTGAAAATAGTGAAAGAAAGAAAGGGAGGAAAAGAAGATAGCTGCAAACTTTCCTAAGCCGATTGATGCCTCCTTTAACGCATTATTCTCCTCTTTTCATAGGGACTAATTCCATACCCCCCCCCCCCCACTGTCTTTCAGTCCATCGCCTTTCCTTGGGCAATTTGTAATGCTTTTCCCTCTCCCGCTCACACGTGGGGATGGATAATGTTGACCGGCGCGTGTATCTTGTAATTGGATTGTATACAAAGGCGTGCTTGCGTCATACTGTGTGGCAAAACGGATATGGAGCTCGGGTGGCGGTCGGTCGTAGGGTCGCTCAAGAGAACGACCGGTCTCTTGGATCCCTGTCTCTGTATTTTTACTATGTCTGTCTGTCTGTCTGTATGTATGTATGTATGTCTGTATCTCTCCCCAATCTCTCTATACGAGGAGCTTTATCGCAAAACGGGCGAACTCCATTCTTGCTACGTCGAGTTATTTGCAATTAAAGCTGCAAACAAAGAAACTACTAGAGTAATCAGAAAGAAGGGATTGTTTTTTTTTTAACATAAGTTCTAGAGTATTCTTTGTGGGGTTTTTTACGATTTAGGAAGCACTGGAATGGTTTATTTCGCTCTATCTGATGATGGACTTGCTTCAAGATGTTTAGAAATGGTGCTTAACTCATTCCGCGATGAAACTGTAATATATATATATATATATATATGTATATTCTCACATAGGGGCATTCATATGGATTTGTCTATCTCTCAGTATATCTTACTAGCGTCTACATTTATACTTCATTCGTTTATCCCCTATCTGTTAACTTCTTTCTCTCTGTCTCCCCCTCTCTCTCTTTCCCTATATCTCTCCATTCCAATAGATGTCAAATTTATATTTGTAGGAACATCCAAATTTATCTCTCAATGCCTCAATACTCAATATCTCAATAAATTTTCAATACCTCCAACTTTCTTGTGGACTAAATTGGTAATTATCTGCTCTCATGTTTATATTCAATCATCCATTCCCTTTCTATGTATCGTCGAATGCCTATACTTTATCTCTCTGTGCCTGTATATATGCATATATATAGATATGTAATATATTAACATATAATACAGGTATATATATATATATATATATATATATATATATATCATATACTAGTATATGAATATGTCTGTGTGTATTTGTGTGTGTGTGTTTATAACTCGTACTACTCGTCAACATATACACATCTACCAAAGATATCGTTTCTGTTGTTCGATTCAATCTATGTCTAATTTCCACTTTAACTGAACACTTCTCAATTTTGAACACAATGAATATGCAACACACAATAATGCAGTAAGTTGTAAACCATGTTTTTACAAGCTTACCACAAGAATACCACTTTTAAAGTATGTAAATATACAACCCGAGTGTATTTAACGTTCAACATGACAGAATGTGGGGAAAGATAAATACATTACAGTGTCTATGCAATAGGCTAGATATTGCTAATCGTTGTGGGAAAAACTTACTGAAAGATAATAAGCTTGTATAGAATAGGTCACCTGGATAACCGGTGCTAATGTTTACATCTCTTTTCATGAGCCATCTTGTAGCATCCAGAGATAGTCGATCCTTGGTCTATTGGAGGACTAGGTGGATGAGGAGGAGGAGGGTTCTTCTCCCACCCATCGCAACGAGCAGGAAGACGGGACAGGTGGATGGAGGAGGATAATCAAGATGCATGTGATGGACGACAAATCCCTGGTCAGTATCGATGCCTCGTTTGTAGACGGGGAGGTTATTTGAGGGGGGAGAACACACACACACACACACACACACACACACACACACACGCACACACATACACACACTTATACACACCTTCACCCCCAAACACACACACACACACACACACACACACACGCACAAATGCCAAGTAAGAATGATCAGGTTTCTTAGGACAGGTCGCGAGAAGGATGTTATTCACATCCCCGACCCATTTCACATCACAAAACTAAAGAGGGGCCCTATCAACTAGAAACCTACAGTGGAAGATGGGAAGGGGAAAAGAGGATACCTTGAGGGAGAGACAGGCAGAGAGAGTAAGAGAAAAGAAAGAGATAGAGAGACAGGAGAGATTTTTAAGACCGATGACGAGGCAGTTCGACAGGCTTATACTTTAAAGGTAAGTAATCGGAAGAAAAAGAGGAACGAAAGTTGAAGCGAAGACGTATAGAGAGAGAGAGAAGAAAGCAGAAGTTCGAAAGACTATAGAGGAAATCCCGAGCAACTAAATAGGATTGAATTAATTAAGAGAGGGGAGGGAGTGAGATAGTGGAAAGAGATGAGAAAGAAATTTGAAATGTGATATACATCGTTATTATCAAATATTTCAGTGACACATATATGCCCAAAATGCAGCTTTAAAAGGAAATGATATAAACCCTGAAAGATATTATGCAAGAACATGTAAAGTGGAACAGACGGACGCTTGTTAACAAGCAAGTTGGAAGAAAAAGTCTTGTCGGTATATATCAGAAGCTTTTTTCTATCTCTTTCTCTTTTAGACAACACTTCTTGTAGAGATAGCATGCTCACATGAATTTTCCCCAGGAAGTTATTTCAGTTCGTTTGATGAATGCAAATATTACATTGGTACCTTGAATCAAACACAACACTAAGCAGAATTCGTTTAAGATTCACAAATTTTTACTTACGCCTATCTTAGTTTGTATTGAAATTTCTCTCAAGTACTAATAGCAGAAAAACATGTTATGATTTCGTTTATTTTTTCCGAACATTTTATGTTTTCACGCCTATTTCAAGCTGAATTTCCTACACAAAATAAATACTCACTCACACACGCACACACGCACACACACACACACACACACACACACATATATATATATATATATATATATATATATATATATATATACATGTATTTGTTTACATAATAAAGCATGTGTATGCTCAACTTAGATAAGAAAGTCTAAATGAGAAAACTCAAGCTTGTCTGTTTATTAAGGTTAGGCGAATTCAACCGAAACAATTAGGCTAAATTAATCACGTGACTGAAGGGGCTTCAGTGCTCTGGCAACCCTTCATAGGCTAATCCAGTCACTGAAAGCAGACGACATCATTTCACCATTCAGAATTACAGCAGGTCATTCACCTCCCTGCGATGCCTCTATATCGATACGCCGTGATGGATTTGTCGCTACAAGGTTTGTAACTTCATTCAGAACTGGTTAGAAAACTGTACTGCTATACATTATAGGTTACGAGAGGAACTTTACCAGCATTTTTTATATGTGATTCCTTTCGTACGCGCTCACCGTTCCAGATACGCACATACTTTCGTGGCTCTCATGGAATCATTGACCGGAAAAGAAGTGTGGTTTATGAGGCATAGATATTGTCTTTAGCCACATTAATGACGTTGTTAAACTTATTTGGCCGTATCTCGCAGTCGTTGACTTGAATCCAGTACTATTCAATATGAAAATGTCAACTATATTCCGTGACTAGCAGGTCATTAGGCTTCCACCGTAACATATAATTATTATGATTGATGATGAACGCTAAATATAAGGAGATATAAAGAAAAAATGTCAGTTGACGACATCGGTCAGTGGCTTTACGTGTTAAGGAGAAGAAAAGGACGAAAATCTGCAGAAAGGAGTACAACTATGGCATAAATATGGTATTGTATATCAGTATAAATCGGGCTATGACGTGCACGGTCGTGGTACATGACAACATAATAATCTTGTCTCCCTTCATCCATATAAGGAAGAATTACCAACTTTTCCTGTCTTACCTTTCTGGTGAACGCACGAATTGAAATCCCGAGTACATTATTTTCGTAGGTGACGCACAGACATATCTGATTTCGGACAGCTATTTGCGTCAGATGGGTGTCTATCGCGTAGAGAAGGACCTACGCAGCTACCCCTACCTCCCGCTGGTAGTACTGAGATCTTACTCAGCCGTTCAGCCAGCTCTCAGCGAGGTTCCTAACGGAGAGTCTTCTGGTCGTGTTGTGATTTGCTTAGTCAGTCCAAAATAACTTTACAGTGTAATAGTCAGAACTGAATTTTAATGGAGCAAGCAGCATTTCTCAAAGCATCTTTCAAGGATATTCGTATCTGATTTTTTTTCTATCTTAATTTCTTTTATGAAAATATACGAACGCGTTCATTACAAAGGATTCTTATTATAATATGTCATACTGGTTCGAGGTTTACAATATATTTTTTTAATTGATGCAGGAGAAATGTGGACGGGTTCGTTGAGCAGGGATATTTTTACTTCTTTTTTTTTTTCTTTACTCTGCGAATACTTTGAAATTCATTGTCAAAGTACCTTTCCTTTATCTTGAGTCATATTCTGGCTCCCTTGACACCACTTATATTGAGTGGAGTGCGCACCTGGCCCCGAAGGTACGTGGCTGTCCCTGGCTCGATTGATTCTACATGGTGTCACGTCACAATAAATGTTGTAGAGCACAAGTCGTATTTTCACCCTGCCGTTTACAACATACGTCATTAATCTCATCTCAATAGATTGACGTAAATCTGTTAGAGAAGCAGGGTTGCAAACTCGAACAACATCCCCAAAAGACTTCAAGGTGTCTATGTACGGTCATTTTGGGAGGGGCTGGTAACCGAAATGACAACTTTGACATTTCTTTTTCAACAGCTTCACAAACCATCACAATCTCACGTAATTGTTGCAAATCTTGTCATGCTGTCGAGAGATATTAAATCTGTGGGTAGGGTTTTTAAATGAGTGTAGATGGGTTCTTAACGGAACTTGAAGGAGGGAGTGCATCCAAGAGAGATGGGGACCAAAGATCAGGATTCCCGAATGATGGTTCGGGATTGTGATGCTGAAGCAGAATGTAGGAGCAGATGGAGCTGTCTGTGTGGGAGCTTTTGGGACAAATTGAGGTGCAGCAGATCTTGTAGATATGTTGTTGCTGTACTGTGAAAAGATGGTTGGACTAGAAGTTGCGTCTTGGAAGCACCCCGGGCCCTTGGGACTGTACTCAGAGGGAACGAAGTTTCTGATGGGAGCGAATGATGCAAATATAATCATACATGAGGGCATGACGATATAGCTAAGTGGAGTCCACGTGACCTTTCGATAACATAAAATGTAATGAGTTTGAGGGGCTGGACGTTGTTCAGAGGGAAACTGGGTTTTTGGTCCCAGTGTGACCCAGTGTTTCACCGTGTGTTGTCCACCGTCCATGTTGAGGCGCCTTCACAAAGCGCTGTGTGAAGTGAACTGACGAGAACGAACGGGGTGGTTTCTGATTTCCCCCGGGGTCCCGTGCCTCTACGTTATACATGAGAGACAGTGCGTGTGAACAGGGTCGAGCTATTATCGATATCATGTACATTCACCAAAGGGAAAGCGGTCAGTTCGGGTTGTTCCCCTTGTTATTTTGTCGTTGTTATTGTTGTTACCCTGTCTGAGCCGATACATTGTATCGTTTTTCACATTCCTGATCACCTCTTTTGACACGTTTCTTATGAGAATGAGAAGGCGATTAATTGAAATTGATTTATCAAGGAGGCCCTCACCGAGGAGGGTCTACCAATGCCCCTTCATCTCGTAGTTTCTTTCTGCTTTTCTTTTCTTGAAAATATAAAAAAGTTGAACATCACAGGATCATTATCCAGTGCCTGTCTGAATGTGTAAACGTCATTGATATATGGTTTTCGATTTTCATATTCTGCTTGTATTGGTTTGGCAGTAGCTGTACCTGTACATTAGAGGATTCGATGTAACCAGTTACAATTCAAGTTTCTTAAAGGTACTAATGATCATGTACTATAGCAGACTAATTAAATAGAGTATTTTGAATTAGATAGTGCTCAACAGTAGTAGTACATGGTCATTATATGAGAGTAAAGTGGTTGCTCAAACTCTGCCCAGAGACCCTTAAAGGCACACCGTAAGAGACATTTATCACACTTTGTGTCCTGATCTGTCGTAGGCAAAAGTCTAAATATCATCGTCATCATAATATCCGCCTTTGATGTAACGAAAATGGCGCTTACACACTGATGTCAACGGTGGAAAGTAGCAATGACGTCATACTTAGCTAGGATTAAATGTGTAAGTACAAAGGCAATTCAAATTTTATAAAATGAGAATAAGAAGTGGGAAGTGAATCCTGTGTTCCGTGCAGTTTGAGAAGAGCGTGTCGATCAAATATCGTTTTGTTTCACACAACATACTTTCTGGTACTAAGCATACAGCTTGCAGTGATAGACTTGCGCTTAGCGGTTATGTCATTTTGAGAGTTGTTTTGTTTCGCGTTTTTGAAGACCCATTCATCATAATTTGTCGGCCCGTTTATGAAATGACACAGCATATAATAGACGCATAGCACTGAGGCCTCGATAACCATGTTTAATGTTCGCGCTGAGAAAACATCGCGTTACAAGATTAGCCCAATTTCACACTAACCCACGGCCTTGAATTCAAGTGGCTAAATTTAGGTCGAGCTTTGTCGCTTAGAAAAATCCGATATTCAGGTAATAAGATAATGACCATTAGCTTGCTGCTGCTAGCTTAGTGGATCCATTAATATGATTGAGACTAATCCGGTGTCACTGTAAATGCCGAGAGATGTGCTGATATCTTAATCAGTTTCGGTTTTTTTTTCTTCTTCTCACGCTTTCATATTGCTCTTTTTTTTTCATTTTATGGCCACCATAGGTAAGTGTCTGATACGAATTGACGTGCATCGTCGGTCGCCCATGACGATCCGTCTTTTCGAGGTAAGCGAGTCGTTCACGGTCCAGGGCACAAGGGCATTTTTTCCTCTCTTACTAAGGTGGAAGGGGAAATTATGGTCGAGGAGGACATCGGTTCGATGACGAAAATACGTAAACAAGAATGCTTGATTAGATTGTAATGTCTCCGTAAAAGTGATCAAGGTTATAATAACCATTGGCCCGCCAACTGCACCTCGCTCGGCTCGGCTTACCACCTTGGTGTAATCTAAACTGGTTAATTTTGCGTCGCGCACGTCGTCGTTGTCTTGATGGCCGCTTTCAGGCCGATCCATGTAAGAGATCACGCTTATAATCAACAAGGCTTAATCATAACCCTCCACATTTTGAACTTAAAAGAAGGAAAACAAAAACTAGGAACCGTCCTGTTTAAAAGACTAATTCATTCTCCTTTTGACCACAATTCTAACACGATGCTTCAACTAGGCAGTCAGGGATCAGTTTTTGAAGGTAATATAACGTGCCAATCGGGTCAAAGTTTGATGGTACAACGCTGAATGAGACAGCTCTGAATAATACAAGCACGCCTTTTCGTCTAGTTGAACATTCTACTCCATGAGTCGAGACATTGGATGCTCCGATAATTACGACAACATCATGGCTTCTGACGTGTTATGAAGTTATGGTTCAATTTGCACGGAAACCAGGAATTATACAAAGGAAAATGCCACTTCGACAAATTTGGGTTACCTGTCTTGGTTTGCCTTGCTGCTTTCCTAACAGAATAATGAAAATGTATTTTAAGAAGAGTTGTAGGGCAAAAGCGAAGAAAGAGGGCATTTGATTGCATGTCTCTTGGTGTGGCTTCAGACGAGATGAACAGGTAGAAAGATGATTGGTTGCTTACTTGAGAGATTGAATCATTGATTGGCTCGCTCCATTCGCTTTTCCGACATGGACATGAGATTCATTTTCTTTCTGATCATATTTGATTTACAGGGTATTTATTAATTTATTTATTTTTTTAGTATCTGGTAATTTCCTTAAAAGCTGACCACGACGCAAAGTTCTGTACTGCACGCGGGTTCTATTTCTCATCAGAAATGCGAAAACTGCGCAACTAGACATTTGTTACTGCTAGAAAAGTGATTAAAATGATTTTTCATGCGTGACTTACATTATAAGACAATGCCGGTTTATTAACCGGAAACCCCGATGTGCCTCATCAAGCATTTTTTTTTTTTCTAAACCAGTGCATGCTGTTAATCCCATTATCATCCTCTCGTAATCAATATTTTACCAAAGGAAAGTAATCTGAATATTGGAAGGTCCATAGTAAAAGAAATAAAATTCAGAGCCAACTGACCAACGGTAGACCCCCTCCCCCCCCCCCCCACACACACACACACGCACAGAGGATTTTCTGTTGGCAAGGGAATTTTAATCAAAATTTTGAATTCATGATTGTAAAGTATGATTATTTTAGTCCGCAAAATTAGTACGTAATATGCAACTTAAACTTGATGTCCACTTGAAGCATATCCTACCCTGGTAAGAGACACCCCTAACCCAACCCCCCCCCCCCCCCAAACACACACACACACACACACACACACACACACACACACACACACACACACACACACACACACACACACACACACACACACACACACACACACACACACAAACTGCCAGTGTAAAATTCCAGATATGGGTTTGGTTCACTCGTTTAAACGTATCATCTTTCCTCAAACAGCGTTACAGAAATAACACACAAGCGTGCATGCATGTGTTTGAGTAAATAGATTGAGGACGATTCAACGACTTTCCGACAACCACCTCGGTATGGCTCGGGTTGGCGCTCGTTTTTGCGCACCAGTGCGTGACAAATTATTGCGATAAATGACATTACCTAAATGCAATAGCTTTATCTCCACAGTGGTCAATGAATACTTGTCGCTCGGTCACTGTATACTGCGTGTGACGGGAGGTATGATTACAGAAGAGGAAAGCAATAGCTCACCCAATTTTGGGGCGATTAACTAATGGGGGTGTGGTCGGTCGCAGGATTGGCCCCGAATAGATGGGATATGATATACCATCAGCCATTATCATCTTGGCACAGCCTAGGTCACGCAATATTTCCATTGCGATATCTGGCTCTGCGCGGTTCGGTAGTCGCGATGGAGTTTTTGCTCTAATTGAGTGACTGGTGCGTGTGGCCGGTGTATGAACAGGAGACTGACTGAAGATAAGATGTATGATTGTGCGAGGCACGAGGTTTTACCACTTTTTATCACTTTACACACACACAAAAAAAGCAGAATCCTCATTAAATTATGATGACGAAAATATATGCTCCCTTTGTTGATAGCATTTTTCCTTCACATCGTACTGTTCAAAATGCCTTGCGACATACCGTATGTCCCCCCCCCCCCAAAAAAAAAAATAAAATAAATACACCGGGACCCTCCGCAGCGATAACTTTGAATATAGTGAAACAATCCAAAGACAATTTCAGGATATGAAACTATAACTGATTTCCCACATTTTACAGAAAACCCATCTGATTTGCTTCAGTGGTTAAAGAGAAATGATAAGTTTGTGGAGCATGTCGGGAATCCCTACCCTCTAATTTCTGTCCATTGTGTTCACAATAGTTCTATAAGATGCTGTATTTAAGACCTTGGAATAGCATTCAGATAATTTGATCATATTGAAAGTTATCAATGCGAAAATTCGATTGTGATTTTTTGGGGGGTGACATACTGTAAAACGGGAAGACTATAGTAGCTTATTTCATACGAGAGAGAAAGAGAGAGAGGGAGAGAGAGAGAGATAGATAGATGTGTGGGCCTTATGAAGGTAGACCCTATCTTATTGGAAAGAGTGAGTTATGAGACTGATCGTTATAATCTATATCGACGCTATAATAATAGGTCTTTCCTCTTGGTGACCCTTGAATCGTGCATCCTTTCTCTGAATGGCAATGACCAATTCAAGCTGTTACCCCCCCCCCCCTCTCTACTCTCTATCTATCTATCTGTCTCTCTCCATCTCTTTGCTATGTACATTATGATACATATATGCCTATATGATCATCTATCTCTCTCTCTACACACACATACATACATTTATATATATTTCATATATATATATATATATATACATATTATATGAAATATATATATGATTATATATATATTATATGAAATATATATATATTATATGAAATATATATATGATTATATATATATATCATATACATAAATATATACTCGTATATTTATTCGTGACACTTTTAGCGGCTTGAATGGAGCACATTATCGATTATACACCATACGAAGCCCTAAATATAAACATATTATTTGTTCCACTATTTCAGCATCACGAGGCTATATTTGGTGTCGTCTGCATTGCATCTCGTTCCCGATCGCTCTAAGATGCGTCGTAAATATCAATTCAACTGCAATTACCCGGAGGAACAGATGATGTATAACACCCAAAGATCTCTCCTCCGGATTTATGTCATGCTCTTTGAGCTTTTCCAGATCTGGTAGATATATCGTGACATATCTGGCCAATATCCCTGTACGAATTGCTTTATCTTTTATTCTACTGAAAATAAAACTCAGATATTGGATGTTATCAAAGGTTTATATACAGACGCACAGCAGGAGGGGAAAGCGATATAAGAAATGTAAACATAGAAAAGGAGAACTGAAAAAGAGAAGTCTGACTCAAAACATTTATGGCATGTATCTGCGTTTGATTTGACTCGAATCAGTATTGTAACGCTTCCTCATAATGATGACAACAATACTACTAGTAGTGTACTACTGCTAGGCCTACTACTACTACTACTACTACTACTTTTACTACTATACTACTACTACTACTACTACTACTAATAATAATAGTAATAATAGTAATAATCATAATCATAATCATAAAGATCGTATTGAAAATAGTGATGATGACAATAAAATAATAATAATAATAATAATAACAATAATAATAATAATGATAATAATGATAATAATAATGATAATAATAATAATAATAATAATGATAATAATAATGATAATAATAATAATGATAATGATAATAAAGTGGTGAATCTAGGCTGACGCGTCAGAGTAATCTGTATGTAAAGAATATTCTTATCGAATAGATGTATCCAATCATACGTCGCCACTTCGAATATTTTCCTTCATTTATTTTTCCTAATGCTCCGCGAGACCAAATTAATGCAGTTTCTTTTTTTTTAGTGAGTTAGTTTTAATCATTGCTTGACCCAACCCAACTTTTCAAAAGAATGTGACGCGAGGAAGGTTGAAGACACATAGTAATGGTATACGCAATGTAAACGCATGTCTCTTTTTAGGATGACTCAAAGTTCAAATTCTTTTATGATTTGATGCTTCATTTGATAGAAAAAGAAAAATGCAAAAAAAAAAGATACCTTTGGCACCCGAAGTATTATACACGGGCACTGTGGTATGTCAATTTCTCAGCTTCTTGCAGAAGAATATGCTTAGATTCAGAAAAAAAAAGAGACAATAATTAAACTGAATTTACGATGAAAAGATATACCCATCCGCCGTAGACCAGATAGAGAGGGAATAATTCGAAATACACCCAGAAAGCCCCGAGCTTCAATGTCCAGGGACGTGCAATTAACATGGCAGTGGTCATTCTTGCCGATCATGTAGGCCCTACTCCGAGTTAGGCACAGCTTTCGATGTTTGCCATTGCTGAGGTCCACCGCGTACGCTGAATTACAAATAAGCGCCTGGAAGTTGTCCTGGAAAAAAGAAAGAAAGGACAAAAGGGACTAAATATGCCTCGACCATTGGCGACGAGGATGTACTGACTGGTTTTGCATCACCAAATAACCACAATAGGACGGACCTCTGCACTTTTGATATGACCTGAAAGCACGAATAATTACTTTTCAACAAGAAAAAAAAAACATATGACTGTTTATTTGATCAAGGGTATAGGCGGCTTGATTATGACTCAGAGGTGAAGACTTTATCGATCAAATTATCACCAATTAAAAGTATAGAGTCTTGTGATGATATCATATTACTTTGTTGGCATTAAAATAATCTGTCCAAAAAATAAAACACAACCAAACAAAAAGGCAATGACGGACATGACATATGTATTTACAGCTTCCTTGAAGAAGGCACAGATCTGTCAAAGTCAAGTGTGATGCTGTCTTGAGTGGAAAATGCGAAGTGCAAAGGTTGCATTTTTGTTAATATCAATCACCTTATGCCACCCCCATCCCCATTACCCCCTCCCCTTTTTTTCCATCCGCAGAGCTTCGAATTTTGGTTGTTACGGTGCCTCCAACAAATCAGCCGCCATTTTCTGTTATCGATCCGTTTCTCGTGTAACTCCTCACCGGCAATCCTTCCAGGCCAAACCATGTCAGCACGCGAATGATCTCAAATTTGGCGACGTGAGGTGAGACTGTCGTCACGAGGTGATATAAATCTGCCCTCTGGATACACAGATGAGAACAGAAGTATTATAGAAGAGAGAAAAAAAGTGAAATGATGATTCAATTCGAAAATCGAACGTGATTAAGAAGCGATATACTGTGAGAGAGACAGAGATCAAGGAAGAGAGAGAGAGAGAGATGGTTTGTGAATGAATGCGGAGTTTTTTTTATTGAAAGAGTTGAGGAGCGATTGGGGGAGGTTTGGAGGAACGAAAGAGGTCGAAAAAAAGGAGAGGGGAGAGGGGAGACAGAAAGATGCAAACAGGCAGAGAAATCTAAGTAAACAATACGAAGAGAAATACGTAAAATGAAGGAATAATGGTTGATAGACCGGTTTATAATACTATAACTTTCACATGTATGTAGCAAATTTAGAAAAGACTGTTAATGACATTTCAAGCTAACCTTACAATACTGGCACCAAACTACAATTACTAAATGCACATGGAGGGCTGAATATCGAAACGTACATGTAGTAAGAGGTTATAATGGGTACCCATTAGTATTCTATAAGATTCATCGAGAAGACTCCATTCCTTCGAAAACATAGATTACCAAGTCTTTCCTTATTTTTTTTTATTTCAATGCTATATCATATTTCATGGTAACATAAACTAAAATTCATGGCTCGTGCAAATTAAATCTCACAAAATTCTCACGTTAGTCTTACAAAAAGATCGTATAATGCAAAAGCTGTTGCAGAAGCCCGTCAAATCTTACATATTATGAACACGAAAGAAAAAAAATCGTCACATCTAATGAGCCGCTTTCCGAAAGTTTGTGACTGTGGGTTTGTTCTCCTTTTCCATTCCATCTTTTTTAGTTTCTTTTTTGTTAACTTCGGTATGTTCAAAAAATCAACTTCAAATCCTTCAGTGTGACAGTTACGTCCAAAGCAAAATTAATGATCACCGTACAAATACAACGCGCTCACAAACTCTAGCAATATGGTCCAGCTGCGTCACCTCCTCTTACCTAATTCTGACTAATAAATTGCTGTTTGAAAAGCCATGACGTCAAATGAAAAAAAAGAGAGATCGTTTAGACGAGACAAAACCATAGCAGTTCTATAGCAGATGCAGATTCTTCTGCCAGGATGGCAGATGTTCGTAAGTCTATGCACGGGTGACTGCCCGCTGACGGTTTAATGTGTCAATGTACTTCCTAGCTGCATGTATCCGTAGATGAAGTTCGTGACAGCATATACACGTATACCTGTACGCGAAACATTTTCATTTCATAACAATCCACCTTTTCAGCTACGACCTTGGATTAAACTCTCGTAATGAATGGGAATGTTGAGCAGAATTCAAACGAGCAAACGTTTTAATGTGCTCATGGATGGTCTCCAACAACATTACATGACATGAATCTCATGCAGGCTATATTGTCCCCACTTCACTGGGTAATGTGCTTGACACATTACATGGAAAATGATTTGCAACTACAATGGCTACCCTGTGCGAGCAGCTTGATTCTGGCGATTTGATTAGCTGCTAATTTAGTTGTTAGTGTTGCCATAGTTAGTTACCATCAAAAATTGGATTTCCACACAACCTCGGTCATTCATTTCTACACGTAGTATGTCTGATCAGAATACGTGGCAAGTTACCTGTCTTGTAACGCGCAGTAATATTGATCCACTAAAAATTTCTTGTTATTTTTCCTCCTTTGCAAAGTGCTACAAACTGACCAGTAGGAACCCCTCATGACATCACAAATATAGTTACATTCCAGAATGTGTGTAATGTATGTGGAAAAGCAGATCACAAACTCTGACGAGACGTTTCATATACATTCTTATTTATCAAGGAACATGATAAAGCACTCAAATCAACCTTCTCAGTACTCATTAACTTTATGCAGGGTGTCATTGACATTGCGCACATAAAAAAAGGGGGGGGGGGGTTGTCGATGACGATCGCAGAGTTAATGGCACCTGTTCAGGGAAGGGCAGACATCTTTTGGCAGAGCAATGGGCTATTCGTCATGTTTACTAGTCTGATCATGTCCATTGAGTCACATGACTCATACTCTCCTGGTCTCATTTGGTGGGTGTCTTAGCTATTAAACAAAATGCTCGTCACAGACGCAGCGGTATCAGTAACCGGCAGAGGAAAAACGAGGACTTGAAAATGAAGAGGACACGATGTGCTATCGAGATCGAAAACTGCAGCTTGCTCTACCGAGAGAGGGCGTAAAGGGATTGGATAGTGTGTAACCCCCGTAACGAAGCATTACCTTTTTCTACACTTACAGAAGATGACATAGGTGGAAGTGAGGCACACACACACACAAAAAAAAAGAGTCATACTATATACAATAATTATGGTGATTTCGCTCTAGACAGCTTAAACAGAAGATTATAGGTTCGAATTATACCCGGCGCGAGCACGATTGTTTATTTTCAACAATACCCCTTTTGTAATGGATAAATGGTAATGGCAGCCCTATCTGGGAGAATAACGTTTAACACTTGCAGCAAATAGGATCGTGTTTAATCAGCATCCTTGGTTTAAATAATGATAATAAAAAATCGTAGTATAACTTTGATTACAACTAGTGTATATTAACGTTATTTCTATGTATCATTATCATAACATTATCCACGTCATCAGTCACAGATATTCATAATAGACTAATGACTATGGTAACACTATTCAGGAAGTTCCCTCTTCCACGCGCTTGTGTTTCTTTTGCACAGCTTTGCATCATCATCATCATCACCACTGTCATTTTATTCAAAACGAATAGAACGAAAGTTTCGTGCTTACACCTCTGTATGTATACACACACACACACGCACACATGGACACATTTATTTATTCATTCATTCATTCATTCATTCATTCATCCATTCATTCATTCATTCATTCATTCATGCATTCATTCATTCATTCATTCATTCACTCATTCATTCATTCATTCATTCATTCATTCATTTATTCATTCATTCATTCATTCATTCATTTATTCATTCATTCATTCATTCATTCATTCATTCATTTATTCATTCATTCATTCATTCATTCATTCATTCATTCATTCATTCATTCATTCATTCATTCATTCATTCATTCATTCATTCATTCATTCATTCATTTCCCCCTCTGCCCTGGGCTCAGCAAGATGATGGGTGTTTTTTTTCTTCGGCCAGACAGTGAATTAAAAAATCACGTGCATAGAACACAATACAATTACTTCACAGAAATACACATAAAACATATAGTAATGCATGCACAAAACTGAATTCTTACATACATTTATAGCTTCATATATTATGGATGATGTGTGCCTACCTCCGAAGAGTCAGAGGTATTGAGGGAGAGAGAGAGAGAAGGAAATGGAGGGAGAGATGAAGGGGGAAAAAATCTGGATCCTTTGTCACATAACACGGACATAAATAGACGAGGAAAAGGCGTTGTGCCGTTGTCCCAGTTCGTGCCTAGTCCGTCGCGTTTGATTTGAAGTTAGCAAACACGTCTGAAGATGTACGGGCATCAAGTTGCCCGTACGTCAACAATGAGCCGGTGTAAGATTGTGTCGTGTATCGTAAGAACCTAAAGAAATCTATCTTCCTTGCTTCCGTCTCAGTCCTCGATCCATACAGAAGACATGCTGTTGATGGGATTCCTTAGCGAACTCCACGTCGAGGAGATTCCGTTAAACTATCTTGTCTCTGTACGCAACTTCTCGTTTCTGCTTTCCTGCTCAAAGAGAGAGAGATGGGGGAGGGGGAGGGGGAATTCTAGATTAATCATCCTCTTGCGTCCCAGTGATGCTCCAAATGACATGAAATGTAACTGTCTGCTGTTCCATCAGGCATAGCCATTTTCTTTTCGTTTTTACTTGAAGAATTTTGATCAATGTATACAGTTAGTTACTATCACCATCTTTGTTTCCATTGTTCGTATTATTTTAAGACCATTCCACTTAACCTGTCATAAGTAGAAGGAAATGAAGATGAAGAAGAGAAAAAGAAATAAGACTTGTACTTATTATTGTCATTTTTATTCTTCTTATGATCAGTGTTACAAGTTCATATAATGATATCATAAACATTGGCAGGATTGTTTGGTCCGTTTGAATAACGCACTGGTCTTTCAGAAATTAACGCCGACATTGAGGTTATTCTGGTCCCATGAACACGATCGCGTGTTATATTGATTTCAAGGTTTGGAATTACTAATGTCAATTATTTACAAACCAAACAGTGGACTGCATTCAAAGACAAGAAGAAGAGATGGAGTAGGATGATTGTGAGAAAAGTAACAGAAACTTTTTTTAACCACATCGCCTTGTGTCGATTTGAGCATTGTTTCACCAAACACATTGTATATCGATACGCCGTTGCTATTTGAACTAACGTCCAATATTATTTGCCAATTAGATATCAACATGACTTCCAGTTGCTACTTCCCACTCTTAATGTCATCCGTGATATTTGTGGGAAAAAACGCGATTAAACATGAAAGATTGACAGACAAATAGATTTAGCGCAGTAGGACGTGCCTACTTGTTGCAAAATGCGTCTTAATCATCCCGAAATTCATCATCGGGCGCCACGTGCGTGAACATTATTTCGAGACTATTTAACACTGCAGATTATAGGCAAACATTTGGCGTGTGACGATAATATCCAGTCAGTAAGTAGCCCCTCCGCGTTTCGGTTGATTATTGCAAGGAGCTTGATTATTGTGTACCGTAATGATTTCGCGCGCTTTCTGGAACACCCTCGATCGTCTGACTTGCACAGATATTGACGGTTGGGTGGACGGCCTTGACTGTTGGATCTCATTACCCGGCTTAATATCGATGAACTGAACCTAGGGCTAATTAGCCGTGTTGGACTCTAATATCACATTATATTGTAACCGAGAGAGGGGTGAACACTAAGAGGGATGCAGACGTTTAGTCTCTTCTCAAGGAGCTGATGATTTCATGATTATGTAGACTGACTTCTTTCTTTTCATGATACCATTGAAAAGTATTTTTGTATAATCCATTATTCATAATCATTATGAAATCATGATTTCTTTACTTTTTTGATTGTTTCCTTTTACCATTTTAAAATCCTTTTCATTCCCGCTGTCTCCTTTTTTCAGTTCTTCTTCTGCTTATCCTTCTCCTCCTCCCCTTCCCATCCTTCCCTTCTTACCGAACCGCTGGTATGTCGCAGTAAAGCTGTCAAAGATCATAATGATAAAAGGTAAACAAAATCTGATTTAAAAAAGAATAAAAACCTGAAAAAATGAAAAAATGAAAACTTATTCAAAGGGTTAATGGAGTAGACGGATTGCATAAGTGGATGGGGTTAAATAACCTTGACCAAAGAGTGGGAGGGTACTTTAGCAAAAAGTGATTCATTTGTTTCTTAAAACTTTTCTAAAGAAGATTAAAGAAAATTAGATGTATTAATTTGTTTAATGAATAAAGCCGTTAGAAAATACTGAAAGTAGTATTTGTAACAACTACAAGGGAAATGCATAGTTCTGTTAATTCAGCATAATTTTAGACGTAACCACATTGATTTTGAATTATTTTAAGTGAAATTAAATAAGGACATTCATAACCCCCCCCCCTATCGTTCATATACTATAATCCCGCTTCATTCGTGTGTAAATTCTAAAGAGAATTAAGTTTCTAGTCGCTTTGTCGTGAGGGAAGGACTATCATCCCATCGAGATGTGACGGCCCCTGCAACATCCAACATGGAACATGTCATGGAAGAGGAAATGGAATCATTTTCTGCATTTTGTATCTAAATGATTTATTGAATTCGTTTGCAAAATGTCGATTTAGTCGGAGGAAACATACTTTTATCAAAATCCCTGTATTATTGTATACATTTTCGTTTGTACGTTGTATTCTTGAATAACAATATTCGCAGAAATGAATTGAAATGGAAAATCGAAAATGAAAATAGGTCTTTTGCTGAACCCAGAAGAAATCACTTAATAGAATAAGTTTGAAAGGGTATAATATGGTGTTGTTGTCATGGTTGCTCATTAACAGCACATATGTGGTTGAACATTCATTTTAGTAAGCATAAGAAGTCAATGCTCGTGAATACTCTTTGGCATTTAAAAGATAATCTTTTTCTCCAATGAACTATCTGTCGTGTCGTACAAGCAATATCAGACAGAATATCCTTCATCACCTGTAATGCACGAGATTTATCATCAATCCCCATATGGTGTATTCCCAGAGGTCCCCCTTTTTCTACTCTATCTCCCATTCTCTCTCCCCAAATATATCCATCTCTCCCTCTCTCTCTTATCTATATCTCTATATCTCTCTCTTGCTCTGTCTATCTATCAATGTATTTATGTATCTATCTATCTCTCTCACTCATTTTCTCTCCCTGAACACGATAAATCAGCACAGCATCTCTGCCAACGAGTATTCGATGATTTATTTGGCCACCGTAATAATTTGTGACAAGCTCGTGACAGAGAGGAACGAGTGGGGAAGATTCGCCGAGCATTTCTCATTCATGCTGGCTCAACATCAATTTGGAAATGATCTGTTTGGAGGCGTTACACGTCTGCAACATTCGAAGTTGCCGTGTTCACTGATTTTGCATAATGAGGAGCGCTGTAAAATTCACACACACACAAACACACACACACACACACACACATACAAACACGAACACACACACATAAACACAAACGCATAGAGAAACTGTTATGGTTCTTCGTTCTGTGTTCGTAAGGAAAAGAAAGCAAATTGATGTTGAAACAGGGAGGTGGGAGAGAGTCTTAGCGTCATATCCGCGAGACAAAAAATAAATCAGCAACTCACGCACCCTTCCTTGACAACATTGCATAAGTTGTAGTAGTCTAGCTAAAATGAATCCCTTCTTAGCCCTCTAACGTTGCGTAATGTTGCTTTTGTGAACTTCCTGAAAGATTTAGAGGATTTACACATTCTCATGTGAAATCATAAAGAAAAGTCATACCTGCCTCCATCTTTGTGGTTTCTTTGCCTTTAATGGCATAAACACAAATATTTACAGACGTAAAACTCTGGAAGAGATTGTCAAAATTTCTTCAGATAATTACTTTAGGTTTCTTGAATATTTGATCTGTATACCTCTTCGGAAAGTTCTCTCTAAATTCTTGTTGTATGATTCTGTGCAGTATCAAATCAAGTGGGTGTCACTACCTTTTAGCCATTCAGGCAGCTTACAACCAGACGACACCTGCAAAATAGATTAGCAGGTGACTAAATAATTAGTTTGAAGTTGCAGACAAGAATGCACTCAGTAATAGTAATCGCAATATAGCGCCATCACGCGATAAAGACAGTGCAGTCATTGCCGTTTGGTCGCACGTCGCACGCACCTTGAAATAAATGACCCCAACGGTTGATAACGTACATCTGTAAGAATGGACAATCTAGAAGCCCCGTAGCATTTGCGTAACAGAAATACTGTATTTGAGTTTAGCGAGTAAAAGTACAGATGTACACGGAAATCAAGGAACAGCAGGCTGCTAAAAACACATTAGATGTGGTTGATGAAGGGGGAGGGGTTCCCTTACAAACCATCTGGACCTACACTTTATGCGGAGATCGGACAGCCTTTCCTTTGAATTCATAGGGACAATAATTGCTTTGGGCAGTTTCATAAGACTAAACAGAATAATTAGGAATAGAAAACGACGGTTTCTTCCTAAGCACACCTACCCCCCCCCCCCCCCCGATCGATGGCTGCTGAGAGATAGGCGGTTATTAACTTAGTCGACACACATGGTAGACATTGAATCCTTCGTATGTTTGACATAATTATGCTACATTTCATCACTTTTAAACACGTGTCTCTTCCGGGTGCTGTTTACAGGCATCAATGAATATGACAAGTCAGAGAGGTACTTAACTCAAAGAGAAACATGTAAAGAAGCCAGTATGGTTTACTCACTTACCAGTCTTATCACCTAAACGTGCAACAGCGACCGAAGCCATCGCAGTTGGTCCTCCGGCATAATTTCACGGGAACTGTGATGGCGCTGTTTACATTGATTTAAGGCTGACTCTCACAGTCGTGCGAAGACGCACCATTATAGGACTCACATAATTCTCGACGGTGTTTCATCAAGCCCTTAGTGTTCCGATGGTGAGATGAAATACGTTTGAGATAACTGGATGGTCATTGGTCAACCCGTGGTCCAAATTTCAGCCATGTTTTCATTTTTAGTCACTGCCGAATTCTCACGTTGGTTTTGATTTAATTTCGAGAAAAATGCACTACACGTTTATGGTGCAGTTGCTGTAAAGGATAATGTGACCATTATCAAAAAGTAAAGGGAGAAGACCTAGAAATAAAAGGAAAAGGATTCAAAGCAAGTAGACATCTCACAACTTTACAAGTGAATGTGAAATATGTTCGAGCTTTATGTAATCCTCCATTGCCCCTGATTTGATCTGATTTCGTCTCGTTTGATTTGCCCCGATTTGACTTGATCTCGTTCGATTTGATTGTATTACGAGGGGATTGATTTAATTTGAGGTGATTTGATTAATGCTGACTAGACTTAATATGATGTGGTTTAATTGATTCTTTAAGTAGGCCTCCATGCCAAAGAGATATCTCTAAGGTACGTGCTTCATTACGTGCAACGTCATCCTGTACAGCATGTCATAATTATGCGAAACACATGATCATCATCATTACATTATTGCATTGCGCATACGAATCACTTATTCCATTCTATATAGCATAGACTGGACGACGCTTTCACAGCGTTCACTCAACAAAGGGATCAGATGAGATTTTCCCCAATTTTCGTGAATTTTACGTTCCTTTTCTTGAGTGGGAATATTGTCGATCAGCAGATGATGTTCTGGACTTCAGCATGAGATCCTCAGTTCGATTCCCACACGCAAGCCGCGTACATTCAAGGACAAGATGTTCCACCTAAAGGCCAAATGCGTTACCAAAATCGGCCGCGCATTTGGCCAAGCTCTGGAGGTAGTCTCGGTAGTGGCTCGGCCGCGGCCGAGCCCAGCCTTTCTCACTGTAAACGCAAACTGGGCCAAATGGGGTATCAAATTGCGACCGACGCCCTCCCGATAATAGTGTTTGTTTACAAGCAGAGCGCCACTACGACAAAATATTGAAAGGTTTGAATTAAATGCCAGGGCCGAGCCCGGAACTGTAAACGGACAAAATTGCGGGGCCGAGTACCGCAATTGAGGCCGGGCTCACCCTGGGCTTGGCCCGGGCTCGGCCCAGCCCCGCACTGTAAACGGGGTCTTAGTTACACTTGATCCATCTGGAGAATAGATAGATGTACCTGGTGTCAGTGCTGGAGTAATGATAATGACATTGCCCAAGCGTGATGGGAGACTAATGATGCATTTAACGCTGCGGAGTTTCCTCTTGGTAGATAAGACTAAAAATTCGAGCAACATCAAAATGGCGTGATTGTGATCCCTCATTCAGTGAGCCTCGGACCGGTGCTATACATTGGTTTCCAAAATAATACCATAGTTCGTGGTACATGTATTGTCATTTACAAATTGAGCCGTGTTATGATCCTGGCGGTGTCCACGAACCGTGATGGAAGAACAATGAAATTTTGTCACCGTTTTGCAAGACTGTTTCATTTGTTCCATCTCTTTAAATCAGTATGCTGAAGGGGGGGGGGGGCTGCTCTGATAGAAGAAATCACAGCGTAGGTATTGCGAATGAAATCAGGGTAAATAGAACGTCCTTGTACTGTTCTAGGGCAATCACTTACCCTATTTTACAGGGGGAGATAAGTAGATTGTTGAACGGAAAAAATGGAGAGAGAGAAAAGATTTACGTCCGAATAGCCGCTCATTCATAGAACACGAATCTACACTTAACGACTCGTCCTATCTGATGCCGTGGTGATTGATGGTTGAAAGGGAAAAAAAAAGTCCCTCACATCTTCCCTGTATCCCATGCCCCTCCCCATATCCCGTCATTTTGCCTCACTCATACATCGATGACAAAACTTCACTTCGCTCCGCCCATCTAGTTAATGCATTTGGAAAATACTGCCTGTCAAACCGACATGAAGAAAAAGTTGATTTATCATTTTCTATCAAAGAGAGCATTCTGGCTCGATGAATTTCACAAGTGACATCACTTTTACACGAGAGGTGAGTAGAAACGTCTCGGCATAAATTGTCTGTGCTAGTCTGAAATAGGCCTACTTACATTCCGCGTCAACTTATGTATGTATGTATGTATGTATGTATGTATGTATGTATGTATGTATATGTACGTATGTATGTATGTATGTATGTATGTACGTATGTGTGCATTTGTATGTAGAGTATGTACAGCCGTTTGTTTGTTTGTTTGTTTGTTTGTTTGTTTGTTTGTTTGCATGTTTGTTTGTGTGTTTGTTTGTTTATTCACTTGAAGAAAACTCATATTCCCACACAAATCTTCACTCCTCTTGTGCCTCTGCATAATAATCTCTTGCTTTCATTTAACAGACCTTGACCGCCAGCCCTGGACTACTTAGCATATCGGAATTTCGGGCAATTCGGTATTTTTGTCCCCAAGTTCATCGTGTCACTGCCGGCAAAAGCAGGCATAGCCATTTGCCGCTGCCCGGAAAGCAGTAGATGACGGGTTTGATTCCCGCTGGTTCCTTTTTATTTTCCGACATATTTGTTTAAAATGTAGATCAGCAGTTGCGATCGTACAAATTTCATTTGTACATAGGGAGAAAAATGAGTGTGTGAGGATGACTCATACCCCATAAATTTTCTTGCAAAGTCGACTTCCCAAACATTGATCTCGACATGGTGACATAATATCTTGGCAAGTAGACTTCTCTAAAAGTGTATGTCAACATATAGCGACATAGATTATCTTGCCAAGTGGACTTCCGCTAAAGTGTATGTCAACATGACAACATGAGGACATAGGCCTACTATTTTTGAGAATTATAGACTTGACGAGATAATCTATGTCGCCATACCATGTCGACTTATCAAAGTTGATTAGTCGACATGGTAAATTACACATCTTGCCATGTCTGCATGATATGAATATCAAGTCAACTTAACAAAATCAAGTATCTCGCCGTGTTAGATATAGAATGGCACTTAAAAGTTAGATTTTGATAAGTTCGTGTCGTGTTATATCATATCACAATGTCAAAATGTACCCTTAATTTTGTGACATGTTAAATACGTATTTTCTTTGTAAAATTTTGTTCATGTAAAAGTTGCAGAAACCAATATAGAAAATGAAATGAAATGAAGATGTCCAGGATGTTTGTAAATGCAGATCAAGTGATAGAATAACTTATTGTACACTCATTCGTGAAAAAGCAGTTAGATCAAACTCGCCTTATACAAATTACGTTTTATGAGATGTTATCAGAATATTGTTGCGACGGAAATGATATGCTTTGATTCAATCAAACGTGCTCCCAAAACTCAATACACATGCACGTGACTGTGTAATGGGTATTACTTCGTTTTCCCCTCTGATCTGTTTTGTAAGGGAACACACCTAGAAAACCAGTGTCCCGAGGACCACACCTCTCCAAGTCTACTATTAAAGGGGTGATATGGTATTGGTTGAGGTGAGGATTCAGCTTTTAACTTTTGGTGAAATACTTGTTAAGGAACATAATTCTGAAAGGAGTTCAAAGTTTATTTGACGAAAATTGGTTTTGAAATGGCTGAGATATCCAAAAAAAGAGAGAAACAGAGATGAGATATCCAAAAATTAAGTAACACAAAGCGATCCTAATAAAAGGTTGGTCCCACCTTTTTTTCTAAAGATCGCTTTGTTTAGGATATGTCGACCATTTCAGAACCAACTTTTATCAAATAAACTTTGAATCCCTTGTAGAATTATATGCTCTTTCATATTTTATAAAAGGTTTCTCATTATCTTAACAAATAATCACTAAAAAAAAAAAAAAAAAATTAAACTTGAAGCCCCATCTCAACCGAAACTGCACCAGCCCTTAAAACTAATGAAGGTGGATTTTGTAGGCTCCCTCGGTTTACGCCTTTCGACAGAAATTCTTTAATCTTAATTAGAGTTCTTGGCTGTTGTTGTTTTTAACTCTTTCCGCTTTCGGGAACGGAAGTACTCGTGCAGATACCCTCAAGAGATGGCGCTCTTCAATTTCTGTCACTTTCACACACCAACTTCTACAATACAATCATTCCTAAGCAGGACAACTTTTTTTTTTTTTTTTAGTGGCATATCTTTTAGGGACTCTGACCGTTTCGCACGTGTAATTTTCTGATAGACACACTGGATAAAAATAATAATTCAAAACACCTCTCAGATATACATGAAAGTTTAAAAGAAAAGCAGCCTGTTTCCCTTCAGTTCTGAAATGTACTCGATGGGTCAACATGCGGTCAAGGAGTTTTTCCTCAAACTCCGTGTTGCAGGACTGGTATATTTGCAACAATACGCCGAAATCAAAAAGAATTAATGGTTTCTCTGAACTTAAAAGGAAGCATGTTGTCCCACCTTCAAATGATGTGTATTTCATGAAGGAATTACCCAGCTCATTTAGATACTCCTTTTTAAGCAATGACTGGTATAATTTCCATGATACATTCAAGTATCATTGTTGTGACAGTCAGTAGTGGGCCTTATGGATATTACATTCATATCACAGGAGTGAGACCTCTAAAATAGTTCATACAATTTTTTTTTTTGCTTGTTAGCTCATGAAACCCGGAAGTGCCCCCTCCCCCAGTTTTGAAACTATGGCGCCAGCTATGCCAACCGAACAACATTGTTCCATTCAATATGAAAATTAAATTGGGACTGAACGGATCCGTAATGAGAAAAAAGCAAAAAAAAAAAAAAACACACAAAAAACACCAAACAAACACACCACCTAATTTATCATATATTATTTTGTAAACCACTGCTACAAAAGAATTGCGAGGCTCTCTAACTGGAGCTCCTGGGTTTATAGCAAAAATTAGTATCCTTTTCTAACACCTGGTACACAACGAGTTCTGTATCAATGATTCTTGATGTTATTGAGCATGAAGTGTTATACCGCAATACTGCTTGATTACATGAAAAACTAAAGAAAGAAAAAAAAAGAAGAATGCCTGCTTCAATTCCGTAAGAAGTATGACATTATAGTAGGTCTGAAAAGCAAGATTTCACCTGTTGATTTCATGAAGAAGCTGAAAAGGACAAAACAAACAAACACCGCCACTATGAGAATCGGAGCGATCGTCACATGCCGGAAAATTCGCGTTGTCTCTCTTTCAGCCCCATACGGTTTTTATGGAAAACAATACAATGTATTATACAAAATTATATCCACAGGTTCTGTGTAAAGGAAAAAAAATTAGAACCTCATTTCTGTAAGTTCTAGAATAGAATGCCCCTCACTTTTGAAAATAAGAATCGGAATGACCAACATGTAGCTCAGTTATTATCCATTAGTGGGGCAGATATGTAACAAAAATTGGTCGAAATGCTCACATCCGGCGGAAAGTATGAAATTTTGCATATAGGGGTATTTTGGGGCGCTGATTTCAAAAATTGCCGGATCCAAGAGATCTGACCACTGGGTCGGCCGCCATTTTGAATTCCAATATGGCCGCCATGACGAAACGACGAAATCCCTATATCTTTGGTTCCACGTGACCTGTAGCACTGGTATTTGCTACACAGGGGTATTTCGACATTCTCAGTTCAATAATGGATTGATATTTGATGTCTAACAAACCACACGGCCGCCATTTGAATTCCAAGATGGCCGCCAAGAAGAAACGTTGAAAAGCCCTAGTTTGAGTTCTAAATGACAAACGGAGCTTATATTTGGTGCACCAAGGTATGTGAACATAAAAAAGTAAATAAAAGACAAATTTGTCATGCCAGACAAGCTGCATGGCCGCCATTTTGAATTCCAATATGGCCGCCCAGACAAAGTGTTGAAAATCCCTATCTTGATCGAGTTGTAAATGAAGAGCCATTGGCATTTAGCACACAAAAGTATGTTAACATGTTGGATTGAATAATGGATAAATTGAAAATGTCCGGCAAGCTGCATGGCCGCCATCTTGAATTTCAATATGGCCGCCCAGACGAAAATCATGAAATCCCCTATCTTGAGTGCCAAATGGCATATAGAGGGAAATTTTGTTGCAGCATTGCTGCACACGTTTATTATGCATTGTGTAGGCCATATAATCAACAGTTGTGCAGCCATACGTTTCAGTTTCGGCATCAGTTTCAATTTATTTTATTTTAATTACGGCAATTTCCTTCAGCAAAGCTGTTCTTCTGCAAATCCGAGTATATCTGAGCAACATAAAAATAGCAGAAATAGATACAAACTACATAAATAGTAATAAAGAAAGTGACAAGTGTCAGGTAACAACAAAAACAACGAAACGTTTTTAAAAAGTAGAGCAAAAGAAAAAAACGAAAACAGAACAAAAAGCTACATAGGCGGTAACATAATATTTCGACAATATCAAATAGAGACAGAAAGAGAAAAAAAGAGAGAAAAAAATCCTGAGCAGTTGCTTTGACTACAGAAGGGATATGTCAAGAGCTTGTTTGAAGCTGGACAGAGAGAGCCTACATTTCAAATCATAAGTTAACCGATTCCAACACTGGCCTCCTCGAATAGAAAGAGTTCTTTTCCCAACCTTTGTTCTTGCCTTATATCATATAAATTCTTCACAAAGTTTCGAATGCCTTTATGAGGACAATGAAGATCATTCCAACCATTTCACTCTTATCTAAGTTATGGAGCATTTGTTCTTTGACACAATAAGGAAAGTTGCCATAGTGGAATGGACATGTCTGAAGCCTGATTGATTTGGGTTTATGATATAATTGCTATTCAAATAATCATATACAACTGGTTAAAGTTCAATTACCTTTGTAATAACGGATTAAATAGATATGGGTTCTTAATTACCCATCTCACTTTGACTGCCACTTTTATACACTGGCATAACTTTTGAGACCTCTCATTGTTCTCGAATGCAAGCACAAATGCATGAAAGATTACATATATTCCGAAGTGGTTTTGGAATTATACGCACATCAGGTTTTACCGATGTTATTGGTATAGTGTCCATTCCATATGAGTTTTTCATTGGCATACTTTTAACAGCTGTCACAATATCTTCTTCAGTCACATTTTCAAATGAGAACAAGGAACTCCTTTTCAATCTCATCTTCTACTGCTCATCTCGAAAGCATTGTCCTAAAAGAGAGAAAAAAAAACATCCTGAGCAGTTGCTTAGGCTGCAGAAGAGATATTTCAAGAGCTCGTTTGAAACTGGACAGAGAGAGCCTACATTTCAAATCATAAGCTAACCGATTCCAACTCTGGCCTCCTTGAATAGAAAGAGTTCTTTTCCCAACTTCTGTTCTTGTCTTACATAATATGAATTCTTCACAAAATTTCGTATGCCTTTATGAGGTCAATGGAGACCATTCCAGCCATTTCATCCTTATCTAAGTCATATGGAGCATTTCTTCTTTGACGCAATAAGGAAAGTAGTCATAGTGGAATGGACATGTCTGAAGCCTGATTGATTTGGGTTTATGATATAATTTCTATTCAAATAATCATACAACTGCTTAAAGTTGAGTTTTTCAATTACCTTTGTAATAACAGATTAAATAGATATGGGTTCTTAATTACCCATCTCACTTTGACTGCCACTTTTATACACTGGCATAACTTTTGAGACCTCTCATTGTTCTCGAATGCAAGCACAAATGCATGAAAGATTACATATATTCCGAAGTGGTTTTGGAATTATACGCATATCAGGTTTTACCAATGCTATTGGTATAGTGTCCATTCCATATGAGTTTTTCATTGGCATACTTTTAACAGGTGTCACAATATCTTCTTCAGTCACATTTTCAAATGAGAACAAGGAACTCCTTTTCAATCTCATCTTCTACTGCTCATCTCGAAAGCATTGTCCTAAAAGAGAGAGAGGAAAAAAAACCATCCTGAGCAGTTGCTTAGGCTGCAGAAGAGATATTTCAAGAGCTCGTTTGAAACTGGACAGACAGAGCCTACATTTCAAATCATAAGCTAACCGATTCCGACACTGGCCTCCTCGAATAGAAAGAGTTCTTTTCCCAACTTCTGTTCTTGTCTTACATAATATGAATTCTTCACAAAATTTCGTATGCCTTTATGAGGTCAATGGAGACCATTCCAACCATTTCATCCTTATATAAGTTATGGAGCATTTCTTCTTTGACACAATAAGGAAAGTAGTCATAGTGGAATGGACATGTCTGAAGCCTGATTGATTTGGGTTTATGATATAATTTCTATTCAAATAGTCATACAACTGCTTATAAGTTGAGTTTTTCAATTACCTTTGTAATAACAGATTAAATAGATATGGGTTCTTAATTACCCATCTCACTTTGACTGCCACTTTTATACACTGGCATAACTTTTGAGACCTCTCATTGTTCTCGAATGCAATCACAAATGCATGAAAGATTACATGTATTCCGAAGTGGTTTTGGAATTATACGCATATCAGGTTTTACCAATGTTATTGGTATAGTGTCCATTCCATATGAGTTTTTCATTGGCATACTTTTAACAGCTGTCACAATATCTTCGTCAGTCACATTTTCAAATGAGAACAAGGAACTCCTTTTCAATCTCATCTTCTACTGCTCATCTCGAAAGCATTGTCCTAAAAGAGAGAAAAAAAATCCTGAGCAGTTGCTTAGACTGCAGAAGAGATATTTCAAGAGCTCGTTTGAAACTGGACAGAGAGAGCCTACATTTCAAATCATAAGCTAACCGATTCCAACTCTGGCCTCCTTGAATAGAAAGAGTTCTTTTCCCAACTTCTGTTCTTGTCTTACATAATATGAATTCTTCACAAAATTTCGTATGCCTTTATGAGGTCAATGGAGACCATTCCAGCCATTTCATCCTTATCTAAGTTATATGGAGCATTTCTTCTTTGACACCATAAGGAAAGTAGTCATAGTGGAATGGACATGTCTGAAGCCTGATTGATTTGGGTTTATGATATAATTTCTATTCAAATAATCATACAACTGCTTAAAGTTGAGTTTTTCAATTACCTTTGTAATAACAGATTAAATAGATATGGGTTCTTAATTACCCATCTCACTTTGACTGCCACTTTTATACGCTGGCATAACTTTTGAGACCTCTCATTGTTCTCGAATGCAAGCACAAATGCATGAAAGATTACATATATTCCGAAGTGGTTTTGGAATTATACGCTTATCAGGTTTTACCAATGTTATTGGTAAAGTGTCCATTCCATATGAGTTTTTCATTGGCATACTTTTAACAGCTGTCACAATATCTTCTTCAGTCACATTTTCAAATGAGAACAAGGAACTCCTTCTCGATCTCATCTTCTACAGCTCATCACGAAAGCATTGTCCTGAGCAGACACATAGTTCTGTGCATGGTAGATTAGCTGCGGAACATCTGCAATTTCCAGCACACCGTTTTTTACACTTGCACGTGACCAGCTCTCGGCACCCTTTTGACGCTTCTGGCATTACTGTCCAGAATGGATGCCAGACATCATCGTCATTTTTCGCCCATCCCCAATCTGCAGGCGAAGGCAGCTCTGGGTTTGCAACTTGGGACTGTCCCCATACGTGACCAGCCTGGAAAACTGCCCTTTTCACATGTTGACGAAGAGCCTCCCTTGTAGGTGGAATATTCTCCAGTTGTCGGCTTCCCTGAGTAAACAGTTGTTTGCGAGCCTCGTTCACTTTCTTAGGAGGGGAGGTTCTACTGTACAGGACAACGAACAACCTCTCTATGTTGTCCATGTCATTGTTTGTCACTTCTGCTGGTGCATTTGAGAGACGACTGAAGACCTCCGTCAAGTTTGGCACGGAATTCCATGTGTCCCACACTTTCTTTTTGCCAATGCCAGAGAGAGCAGAAACAGTATCGCATCCGGAAACAGCGTGCAGGAAGAGAAGCCCCCATGAGCGTTCAGGACTAATGTGAGTCGAAATAGTGTGAGCAGCAATGTGCCTAAAGTTCTTACCATGACCAAATGCCAACCACATTGCACAACCTTCCATTTTGCTCGCCATTGCGATAGCCAACACAACCACATCCGTGTCAGTTGCTTGAATGGTGATACTTCGGTAGCCCTTCAGATATGCATGCCAAGCATGGAGCAGCATTCTCGAATCAGCTTCTTCGTGTGTACATGGTTGAATTTGACAAACATCAGAAGCGGGCTTTGATTTAACCTCGTCTTCATGTGTTGTAAGTAGTGTCTTTCCGTCTGGAACCATCATCATTTGCAGAGCAGCTGCAAGGAAACTGAACAATGACTTTTTGTTCGAATCTAGAAGAAGGAAGCTGCCCCAGTTTTGTGGCACGGATGTCTGTTCAGTTAGATGGAGAGGTGTGCCAGTTCTACGACGAAGCCTGGTACCACCTTTGAGACTGTCCGTTCTATAGGTGTCCCACACCACGTCGACACGCTTCACTGTTTTCTCGTTTAATTTTCGAGCAATGTATGGAAGGAACTGCTTCCTTGCGTAGTCACCAAATGTATTCACCACACTGTTGGCCTTCTTGGGATCTAACTGATGTACTAAGGCAGCCCCATCGACAATGAAAACTTCTGTCTTGGGTGTATCATGAGGTCGTGGTGCTAAGGCTTCCAGACATTGTACAAGATCAGCTTTTCTGGTTGCCGGGCGCATTGTGCTGATATTTTCAGCCAGTGCCGGGGGCCAACCATGACACTCGTGTTCAAAGAAAGCGTCAAGATCACCATCCCTAGCTTGGCATGAAATGTACATGCGAGAGAACAGCTCAATATTACTTTTCACGTTTGCGATGTTTGTCTGAGACTTTCTAGGTGATTTCTTTGTCTTTGATTTAAACAGTGCAAGATTGTTCTTTCTGATGTTCTCATAGAAATCGACAGATGGGTCTTGGATTCTCTTCTCAACAAATTCCGCAAATTGTGCTTTGTCAGTTTCCTCAACGGATCGCAGTGCGGCAATCACCTCATCAGGCATGATGACCTTGTTGTCAAGCTCTCTTGTCCTTACTCTCTTCTTTGAAAGGTTTTCCTAGTTTCTCGAACGAATCGATTGCAGTGCTGAGGTCTGATGCAAACGATTTCTGGAAACTAGGCAATTATTCGTGGTGGCGGACATCAGTTTCCTTCTGAGTCTGAAGCTGGTCCTCAAATTCACTGACTATTCTTGCTATTTCTGAGCCAGCCACCATCCACCGGCGAAGAGCTGCTTCATTTTCGGTGATCCCAATGATTCCACCATCACCTTTCACTATGGAGTTCTGTTGTTCGTGTATCTGATCGTGTGCCAGACAGGAGAACTTGTGTGATGACTTCTGAGTTACGAAATTCCCCTCGACGAATGCATGGTAGACGTCCTCGGCATTGTTGGGAAGTTCCTGAAGGTCCGTTACATGAACTGTTAACCATCTGGCGTAATGGAAGTGATCCATGGCAAACATCCATGGGATAATTGCCATGAGGGTCTCCACATACAGCAAGTAGTTTGCTTCCCGTTGTGATCTAATGAATGCCAAAAGAAGACACTCCAACTGCAGGACTTTGTTCCAGTAACAAAACTGGGGATACTCTCTAGCCATCTTCTGGCTCCAAAGATCAAATGTTCGCAAATTCTCAGTTGCACATGTCGTTTGGTAGTCATTATATGCTTTTCGCTGCAAAGCGTACAGTGATGCCGCGGTGACTTGGTGTGCCCATTGTGGCCGCGATGTTTGCGAACCTTTCTGAAGACTCTCAGCTCTTCCTTCTGTTGATACACCTGCACTGGTCATTACACTAGTCCAACCACTCCCATCGAGGAAGTCGCCGATCACCTTTAGCAAAGCCATCTCCACATGATGTCCTCCAAGCATCACCACAAATTTGTCTTCACCATACATGCTTGGCCATGTCCACTGGATCTTCTAGCATAGATGGGTTGATCAACTGTCAGAACCGGAACTTGTCTTGGGTTAACTAATTCGGTTGCCTGCTTGATTAGGTTCATGCCATGTTTCACCATTGTTAGTGTGTGAGCACTCTCTCGAAAAAGAGGTAACAACCCAGTAATTGCAGGTGGCCGAGGAGCTTCATCCTGTAGATGTGCCATGTACGCTGACCAGGAGATATTCTCTTCACGCTCATGAGCTTTCATCTCCAGCAGACTTTGTACAAACGAAAGCCACTCTTTTTCTTTGTCCTGTAGTCCAATGGACACACTTGGAGTGGGCGGAGTCTTGGGTTTCCTTGGAATAGGAAGATGAGATGGAAATGCTGCAGGAGGGGCATCACAATAAGATTCAGGCAAGGCGGTTATGGCTTTGGGACGCGTTTTCTTCTCACTCTCAGCAACATTCTCATGATTTCGAATGGTACGTCGATTGTCCTGTGACACATGTTGCGTCAGTGATATCGCGGTTCCATGAAATGAACTTCGTGCTGATACTGATGATGGGTTGTGATCTATGTTGTCTAGGTTTCCTGTTGTGAACAACCCAGTTCGCAATGCAGTCGGACACACCACCCCGTCCTGTCGGTATATCTCGATAACTCTGTTGGCCTCATCTGTGGATACTTGCAGTATGCGATCGTAGGAAACAGACAAACCACGTTGAAAAAGAACGTCAACGAGATCCCGTTTTCTTGTTTTGCTATGAATGAGGAGACCCAGGTAAAGGGGCAGTGATGTTTCACTCTCCAAGTTGTGACGTAAGCCTCCTGCGGCAGTCTCCGCCCTCCCTCTTTTTACGGTGTTGAACGTTACAAGTTGGGTCAAGGATTGTACAGGGACGCTCAAGCTTCTGTTCATCGCCGTCTGTTTCTGTATACTTGTTCCAGCAAGGATCACTTGCATCAACGCTGTCAATGATGGTGGGGCGTTGTTGTATGATTCCTCAACTAGGGATCCATTGAAATGATATTGCCTTTGCAAAATATCTTTGCGCACAATCTGTGCAGCTCTCATGAGAATGACTGCGTCGTCATCAGAGCGTTGTCTACAAGCATTCAGTAGAGCCTCACCAATATTCTCTTTGAATGTCAGCACCACTTCAAGATTGCTTTTATGTGCCTCAAGTTGTGGCAGCTGTCTGAGAAGCTTGTTCATAAGGTGAGTTGAATTGATCTTCTTTGAAATATTGCCTCCTAGTTGTATCAGACGTTCGTTTTAAAGCTTGGTAAGATCGGATAACTTGAACAGAGTATAACTATCATCTTTACACTTCATTTCTTCCAAGTTGGATATCAGTTCGGCCAATGCTACTGATTCTGGTTGCATGGTTTCACTTGAACTGGCTCCCTCTTTTTTTCTTACAAACGATCTGTATCTGGTGTGGAGAGCAGTCAGGCACTTCTTGTGATATACATCAGCACCTGATGCCGTCATATCACGTACTGACAATTTAGCCAGGAGTTTTGCATCTCTCAGTTCTGTCGCCATCATTCGAACATTGGAATCTAGATTGAATGTTGCTGCATTGCAAACTGTTTGGTCATGACTGATAATTCTATCACAAAAGAAACATGTGCTAGCGTTACTCTGTTCAATGGATGGAGATGCGAAACTTGTTCTAAGTCTTTTCTTGACAGGCGAGTAAGTTTCATCAAGTTTGAGGTGTGCACTTCGCTTCTTTGCCCTTGATTTCGCCCTGCCCACACATGAACTGCTACACCGCACATAACAGGTTTTGTGCCATTTAGTAGAGCGGTTAAGCCCTCAAAATCATGAGAATTGTGCAAAATTTGACTAAAGCATGAAACTTTCACCAGTGTTAGTACATACCATGAGATTCATTTTAAGATCGGGAGGTAAGTCTGATTTGACCTCTGATGACCTCCAGAGGTCAATGAACTTCAAATATCAGAATATTTATGTTTGAAGGCATTTGTGAAAGATAGGCCTAGACGTTGGTTACGCTGCACTAAATATGCATTTGTACTACAATTCTTCTGATTCCACAGGGCATTGACAGGTTTCTACCTTTGACCTCTGATGACCTTTAGAGGTCAATGACCTCAAAATACCATTATAGTGATCTGTGATGTTATTAGGTAATGATAAACATGATTAAGATGTGCAAAACAAGCTATCTGTTTTACAATGAAACTGTCTTCATATTCCAAAGAGCAAAGACAGGTTTCTACCTCTGACCTCTGGAGACCTTTAGAGGTCAATGACCTCAAAATATCATAATATTGATCTGTGGTGGCATTAATTAATGATAAACATGGTTAAGATGTACAAAACAAGCATATCTGTTTTACAAGAAATTGTCTTCATATTCCGAAGAGCACAGACAGGGCTCTACCTTTGACCTCTGGTGATCTTTAAAGAATGTACAAAGCAAACACAATTGTAGCCCAGATGGCTACTAGCACATGTTTATAATAAAGGATAAAATAGAATAGAATAGAATAAAATAGAATAGGATAGAGAGTAAAAGAAAACAGATCACTGCAGTCGTTTTCCTAGACACCCTGTGACACCAATATGCTAAGTATTCTCCTCTTCTAGGAGTTTTTAAAACCGTTTACTAGTATCTTCCTTCCAGCTGTTCGCTTTTTTTTCAAACCCCCCTCTTCCAAGAAAATTCTATGGTGAAAGGAATTTATGAGTTTGACATTGGCTACTTTCCCCGCTAGTGGTCAGCACTCTCCATCCCCAAAGCCCCGCGCCAAATTACGGGAAATAACGTGATGACGTGTTTTTGCCCTCTGATCCCCAAACATAAATGACCCTCTGAGCTGGAAGGTGGCCCTCCTACCAGAATGTATTCCTCTATTCTAGCATTTATTGTTCAGTGGAGTGGGTCAAACAGGAACTCCAAAGACAAATTCAGGGACAACGACCCAGAACAATGATGACGTTGGTTGTTATAAGGACACTAATATCCATTTGGTTTATCATTTTGATATACAAGAAACAATAAGGTCTTTACCAGTGGTAACATAGAAGAAGTGAATGAAGAAACTAACAGACAGTGGGCGAATTAATCAGAAATTGAGATGAATCATTACAAAATTGAATTCTCACAGAAACGAATAGGAGGAGCAAATTGAACATTTTGACCAATAAGGAATTAATTTCTAGTGAACACCACGCCCCAATATAAGATTGAGCCAATGACATGCTCTAGAGAAAGGAAGTTTGTTAGTAAATTAGTTATAAAAAAACATGTCTGAGCCGAGAAATCAGTTATAGTGGCAAGCACAATGGGAGTGGCTTCACACTATATAGTGAAACAAAGGCTGCAGAGCATTTTGGAACTTTGAGGAACTTTGAGAATAGTTGGAGACCACAGAGATAAAGACAGGAGTTCCCCTTCCTTGGTACATCATGCCCTCTCCAAGTCAATCAACTAATCTTTATCGACGCTGTGAATGTGATGAGGATCTGACTGTCGTAACTGAATCCGCGAGCAGCAGCACATGAGGAGAAACTGTGCGTCACGATAAGACAAAACTTTGGTTTACGCCAATTTGGAGTGCAATTACAAACTCCAAATAGTCAACTGGTGTCATCGGAGATGTTAAAGCGCCCTGTCAGATTGATACAAAGTGGACAGTGATGGTGACGAAGAGTCTAATGAGAGCGCGACAGCATACCACTCAACGGACGGCCCAGCCACACTGACGAGATCGACAATGACATGCAGACGAGGACCTCATTCGTCGACCGTACCGATGTCGAGATAAGTGACCACACCTACTAGCATCATTTCTCCCTACTAAATCCCTCCATTTCCCATAGAATAAGACGGTATATGAAATGGTCTCAAAAGCCGTAAAGACGTTCCTAAGTGATGAGTGGAATGCTGAACTAAGTTGTGAGGAAAGAAACTTGTTTGTGAAGAAGTTTTTTGTTTCAGACCTACAGGAAGGCGGGTCGTTGGAATAAATATGCCGTTAGTAGCATTGGTGTTATCCATGTAAATTTTATCATTCTAACGCATTTTGCATTTGGTGTTGTGGAACAATATTTAGTTTCTTCTACTTTTGGAATTTTGGTGATGATTGATGTCTATGTGAGTATTTAACCCCCGACCAGTACAGAGAGAAGGTGACAGACCAATCCAATATCTATCCGCCTCTGTACAATAATTGGTCGCCGGCTTGGAGAAAGTAGTAAGGAGTTTTAGGGAACTTACACAATAATGACGTTGTCTTCAAATATTCCAAAGAGCACATGCAGTTCCACCTTTGACCTCTGATGACCTCGACACTTAAATGACCTCAAATTATCAGAATATTGATGTTTGACATCATGATTAATGGTAAACATGATGATGTTCTATAGAGAGCATTGGATGGTCCTATTTATTAATCTGGTCTGGTGCATACTGAAAACGGAAAAAGCATAATTAAAAAATCGACCATTGACCCTTGTCAAAAACGCTGCCCCGGAGCCCTACCCCACCCCCACACTTAAAACACACACACACACACACACACACACACACACAATTCCGCCGCCCCACTTAAGGTGTACTCTTTAGGAAAATTGAACATGAAATTGTAAAGTGCACATCACCATGTCCCCGGTGAAGAAATATTAATTGCACTGTATAATGCTCTCGCAGATCTGTCAAACCTGTACCGCCCCACCCTGGCAAAAGGCAGCAAGTGACAAATGCGATTTATTTCTTATAAATGAACAAAATAATATTGCGCTGGCGATTCCAATGACATATCTCACAGGATTGATTTCTAAGCCATATTTTTTTTCCAGGAAAATATCACTAAATCGGATTTGAGCAATTTGTGGAACCCCGCCCCCCCCCCCAATAAAGTAGGACATTATGTGTATTATATGTATATATATATATATATATATATAGATAGATAGATAGATAGATAAGAGAGTAATCATTTAAGAGGAATTAATTTAATTTACGTTTGAAGACATTTCAAGAGATGTAGTCTGATTTGTTAAGGGGCAAATCATTCTAATGTTTGCAGTCTTGTAAACATACTTGTATCTTTAGCGAAAACTGTTCGAGTACGTGGACGGTGATAACTAGGCCCCTATGAATCACTCCGTAGAGTAAATTATATATGAACCAAATGGTTTCTTTTGAACATGTGTTGCGTTGAAAAGTTCTTGGTAATTCTTTTCCAGGCAAAATGTGTAAATTACATGAAAATTCCGATTTAAAAGCATGTGATGGGAAATGTAAACAGTATGTGCGAATGCTTCTATGTTTCCTGCTAAACTTATTTGTTAGTGGGGAAAAGAAAACAAAAGAAAAGAGAAGTCTCGCTCTACCACGTCTACATACCACAACGCCTACGGATATCTTTGTTTCACATTGTTAGTGGGGAAAAGAAAAGAAAACAGAAGTCTCGCTTCATGAGAGATGTTCAGATCCCCCTCTACACCACAACGCCTACGAATGTCTAGGCTGAAGGTGGGTTTGATTGTCTTATAGGGCCTATAGAGCACCAACAATAAGTGCTGATTAATTGGCACGCTATCTTTTGAATAGAAACAATACTTTGTTTCACACAAGATGATAGCAGAAAGACAACTGATAATCATCCGCTCATGTGAAATCAGGCAGAACTTTTTTCAAAACATTTCAAGAGGCATCTTGGTGAGTTACAGTCTGTTACACATGCCAATATAATGTGAAAAACAAATTGAAGGCCACGTGCAATACAGCCTCGCATTTTCCGACATCACAAAAACTTTGATCAACACGTTCCATATGTACCCGTGATGGAGAGGGAAAATAATAAACAACAGCATCGCAAGATTGGTGCATTTCTGCCAAGACAACAGACAGGAACTGATTCCACGTAAAATACATAAACATGTATTTGGATTTTTCCATGCATTTTTCCCATATCATTACACACAATCATTATACACGCATACTTGATATGGTGTTCAGCTCACTGTGTGCAGACTGAGCACGACCCGATAATTCAGAACCTCTACCTGAGAAAGGATTGTAGCCTATCCCGCGAATCAAAAAGAAGCTTTCTTATATCATCTCGTGCATCCTGTACTCTATGTGCAATGCACTCATCATAGAGACAAGGTTGCCTTCACCCAAACTGTTTAGATATTGCCACTGGAAGACTCTGATGACTGATCGCATTCAGTGGCTGTGCACCTATAAGAACGCTGGGCTGACCTCAGGATGTCTATCCAGTTAAGTCGTGGAGGAGATCCTGGTGTGCCGATCGCGTGCTTCACTGAAGACGCAGATGCTGCCCTGTCTTGAAAGAGATCAAGGGTATAGATCTAGACCAATTTCAGCAGGTTACACTGAATCATCACTTGCTGGCAGAGAGTCTTAACCGGATCATGCAGGTGATATTACCCGCTGTCAGCGTACCCTGATTCACACATTGGATGCAAACCGGATGGCGGCATATTGGAAACAACCAATATTTGGGCATGGGGGCACAACTCTTGGCCAGGCCCAAGTGTTAAGGAGTATCGAGCATAAAGAAGACAATTAGAGTAAATACTAGTTCCACTTCTATTTTGAATTGAGGGTACCTAAAGAGGTCATTAAAAAAATGCCCAAAATTGCCTGACGTAATGACCCAAACTCAATTGGATGACAATAGCAAGTTGCAAGACACAGGGTTGCTTCATGTGGAATGCATGTTATGCCTCACAGTATGTCGCTTTCCAAATGGTCCATGACGTCACTTATATGCTCCAGGACCATGAGTTATTCATCGGAACCATGCAGCCCACGAGCTTGACACTGACCGACACAGGCCCGCCAGCTCGAAACTAGGTAGCATTGCCCATGAGCTTGACACTTATAGCAGGGCTCCACACTAACTTTTATTTTTGGTGGCCCAAAGGCAAACATCCGACATTTTTTGGTGGCCCGATCAGGCCACCAAAGTCTTCATTTCTGAAATTTTGGTGGCCCGATGTGCGTTTTTAGTGGCCCCGGGCCACCGGGCCACCGTTAGTGTCGAGCCCTGCTTATAGTATAGGCAAACCAGGCCCATAAGGGTGCGACACATGGGGGGAGGGGGAGGTCCACAAGACCTACACTGAATAGATTAAGCTTTCTGATGTAATACATATATTAATCTCGTGGGCCTTGTTTTCGTCGAGTGTCGAGTTCGCGGACCGCTCAGCTTTTGGGCCTATTATATTTGATGTCGAGCTCATTGACCTTGTTCATCTAGTGTTTAGGTCACGGGATGTATGACTCGTGGGCTGCGTAACTCATGTGCTGTACGACTCGGGTTGTTTGGCTTGTGACGTACACCTGATGAGGTGGGCCTGTTGTTTTCTAGTTAGCATCTGTCATCCTTTCATCCAGTTCAAGGGACTTAGTTTGCCATATGCCTTTTTACAAACCATTAAGCATCAACCCAAAATATGGTACTCCTCTCCCCACCTTCCATGTTTAAGCGTACAAATTTTGTCCAGTGCAAATTGGATAATGTTGCACATAATTTCATGCAAGCTAGTCTGCATAACTAACCCTAACATAGATATTATATTTGAGGTCACTGCCATCACTGATGAAGACACGTAAGCTTCATTTCTGAAGTAATTGACCGCTCACATTCCTGAGACCTGTTACTATGAACCAATGCTTTGTGGAATATGCATACATATACTTTGATTATAACGTCAAGGCGTGATTTGTACATGATTAAACATTCAGGATTAAACCAATGAAGCCAAACATCAATATTTGCAGTCCTACACAAATTTTGATATTCTAAAAGTCTGACCTCACATTGTCCTTGGAGGTCAAAGTTGGATATACATAGGGTACCGTAATGGCCAATGTTCTGTGGGATGAGAAGACACTTCTTGTAGCATAAATGCTAATAGCATAATGCATAATAGCACACCAGGTATACAGTTAACCATTGAACATATATCAAATATCAATATTTTGATATTTTGAGGTCATTGACCTGTCACAGTCCTCAGCGGTCAAAGGCAGAGACGTGTAAATAATTTCCCTTGATCTGAGGAATAGGAAAACGATTCAGTTGTAACACAAATGAATGTTTAGGACATCGTTATCATGTTTATCATCAACCAATTGCACCAAATATCAAAATTCTGATAATTTGAGGTGATTGACCTCTGGAGTCATTAGAGGTCAAAGCTAAAAACCTGTCAAGGATCTGCGGAACATTGAGGCAATTCCACTGTTAAAAAACGGTTTTAGTACATCATTGCCGTGTTTATCATTAATCAATGACAAAATATCAATATTCTGATATTTTGAGGTCATTTAACTCTGCAGGTCATCATAGGTCAAAAGTAAACCTGTCAGGGTTCTATGGAACATGAAGACAATTCCACTGTAAGAAAAATGAGTCTTTAGTACATCATTACCATATTTAACATTAATTAATGACGCAAAATATCAATGTTTATCAAATTTTGAGGTCATTGACCTTTGGAGGTAATCAGAGGTCAATTCAGACTTACCTCCCGATCTTAAAATGAATCTTATAACATGTACTAACACTGGTGAAAGTTTCATGCTTTAGTCAAATTTTGCACAATTTTTCGGCTTATCTGCTCTACTAATTTGGCAGCATGCGCAGCTAGGGTTTCTGCAATACCACAACCGTCATTTAGTCTGCAGATGTTTATCCCGCCAGGCAAGGCATCTAAATGATTCAATGTCTTGAGGTTTCGAGCTAGAGTCTCATAGACATCTCTACTTGACTGATTGCTCGCTCTACTTGCATCTCTTAGTGGTTCAGTCTCGGAACGTTCCTGACAAAGAGCGCAAATGTTCCAGTCTATAGGACTTGCCATTGTTGACGATGTCTTCTTCGAGTCCAGTAATTGATAATGAAGAGAAAGAATGTGAAATAAAGAAATTATTGGAATGACAACAGTAATGCTAGATTCTGTTTCTGTTACGGTCTTTATCTTCTCAGTGCCTTTTACAGAATAACAAGTCTTGCGGAATATTTCAACGTGCTTACTGGTACATCAAATATACCCTACGTCTAGAAGACGTACTGAAAATCATGTGTTTATATAAGTATAGATGGACAAGAACATACATGTAGAATATGTAACAGCGTCAAGAGGAATGAATGTCGCAAGACTATTTTGATAAGAAAATCAAAGCATTTCATAGTTATACATTTACAAACTTCATGAAGCAGCTAACAAATAAAAATACAAAATACAAATATAGCTAACATATTCCATCAAAAACTTCGAAATTTTGCAGCGTGCAAACTGCCAGTAACTGACCTTATGTCAACCTTTTAGAGACAAAGTTTGTCTTTATCATGATCATTCTCAATTCATTCTGATATCAAACAAATAATGCAGAAATGCAAATGTGTCAGTAGAGATGCATCACGTACAGGGGTATTTTATATGGTGCAACATGCACAAGGCACAAACGACTGCATGTTCCAGGACATTTGTACCCCTATAAGAACAAGCTGCATCTGACTGAAAACGTCACGACCTTAAACCTAAGTATTATTTTCTTTATATAATACGGTTTAATGAACAAATCTCATTTACCTTTATTTGGTATTATTATCCATACAGAGGATTTTTAGAGCCCAAATAAAAGTGTTATTTTGTCGACGCACCTCATAACCTCCGACCCACTTAGAAGGTTTGTTGTACTCGACCAATAATTTTGGCCGAGGCGACCAATATTTAAAATATTGGAGGGCAAGAGGGGATTCCCCAAAGTTTTTTATAAACTGCACCGTGATTGGTTGAGATATATACGAGATGACCTGAAATATGAAGTAAAAACGTCTGTGATTGGTCAATCATGAATTAACTAGAATATCGTTTCTTCTAAAATTCCGTGTTTATACAAACAAATTTCCTATATCAATTAGTTGAAATTGTTTTTCACACAATTTTTCAAAATATCACTTTCATAACAGGAAGTTAAATTTAGGTTTGATGAAAACAAGTTGCATTTTTTTTTTTTGTGCATGCAGGCGCAAGGCGACGATTGATCTGCAGCTCTGCATGCTCAGCGCTACTGCTAGATAGCCCGCGCGCGATATAATGTAGCCGGCCGCCGCCGCTGCGCTTGCATTTGCATGCGCGATATGCATATTACAGTTACTGTACATTTAGTACGTGTGTACAAGTACGTTATATACAGCACAGTAGGACTAGTTGTGGTAGTAGTAGCCTAATTCGATCTTTCACGATCTACGGTAGATGTGACGTGAATTGTTTCTCAGATCTCGGATACAAATACATCTAATTCTGGTCTAAATTAGCTAGATATCGGTCTAAGAGTAACATGACGGCTACCTTGGATAATAGATCACTGTTTTATCAGAGACTGAAGTGGATTAACTTGCACTGAAGAGTGTACATGTACCATACCCCATGTCAGGATCACTACACAGTAGGAACAACACTCGGAGTCGGAGACAGAAAGGGTAGGCCTAAGTGAAAACTTCCTTTGCTAAAATCCTCTGTAGGATAATAATGATGATATTGAATGTCCTATTTTCGATTAATACAAGGAAATATTGGACTCGCTAAGCAAAATATTGGACTCGTCTTCGACTCGTCCAATATTTGTGCATAGCTCGTCCAATATTTCCTTGTATTAATCTCAAGGCCATCCAATATCATATAAATATCAGTCAACTACATGACGTAGGCGAGTTCCCACGATGACCACGATGTCCGTAGGAATGTATTCCAAATACGGTACACAAGACTTGGACATTGTTTACAATGAATAAGTGATTGAGCGCGCATTTGTAAGTGATTAAGCGCGCATTTGTAATTTCATTGGGTGCGCACTGCTGGAGTATGTAGGCCTACATTATGACGTCAGTGAACGTGAATGACGGCTTTTTGCTGCACTTTTTTTTTTGCACCCCGTGCATGCGGGATCTAATTAAGTCCCGATGTTTGCTTGGGCGGCCATAATGGAATTCAAAATGGCGGCCATGCAGCTTGTCTGGCATGACAAATTTATCTTTTATTTACTTTTATATGTTCACGTACCTTGGAGCACCAAATTTGAGCTCCGTTTGTCATTTAGAACTCAAAATAGGGCTTTTTCAACGTTTCGTCTTGGCGGCCATCTTGGATTTCAAAATGGCGGCCATGAAGTTTGATAGACTTCTAATATCAATCCATTATTGAATTGAGAATGTAGAAATACCCTTCTGTAGCAAATTATCAGTGTACAGGTCACGTGGAACCAAAGATATAGGGATTTCGTCGTTTCGTCATGGCGGCCATATTGGAATTCAAAATGGCGGCCGACCCAGTAGTCAGATCTCTTGGATCCAGCAATTTTTGAAATCAGCGCCCCAAAATACCCCTCTATGCAAAATTTCACAATTTCCGCCGGATGTGAGCAAATTTTTCACATATCTGCCCCACTACATGTGTTATTTTGTATTTTACAGTCACGCTTAATCTTTGGAAATCCCCATTGTTCTATCATTATCATGAGACAACAGAATTATGGTGGGTTTTTTTTATAGATACCAAAGTACATTGTAATACAGTAAGAACACCGATACCTAACAAGTTATAAATGTTACTTAGGTCCTCATTATAGCAATGTCACCTTCTCTCTCTCTCTCTCTGCATAGAGCATACAGACATTCAAAGAGAATGAACACTACATCTGTTTTTTATCTTATTATCACGCCAACACATGGAAAGGTATATATATATAAATATATATATATATTATATATGTATGTATATATATATAATTATACAGTATATATATATATGTGTATATATATATATATATATATATATACAAACATATACATTAGTAGCATGATAGATGCACATACACAAATGTATGCACATAAAGAGATTGCTAGACAAATGAATAGATTGACACAACATGCAAATGAGACTCATGTACACTTTGGTATGTAAAGCATGGTCAATAATTTATTAATCAAATAATGTATATATAACCTAGACATCATGACTAAAAGGGATTCCTCTTTCAAGCGAGACATAGGAAGCTAGAAAAACCTCTGCATGTGCCTGTTGTGGTTATCGTCAAGATTATACTGTAGTATATGAATATTGGAAATTAAACATGTCTGCGACCCCTGGGCGACATCAATTAGTTTCCATGCCTTCACGCTGTAATTTCTTGTCGGTGTTTTGAAGCTTCCATACATTCATGACCACAGACCATAAGTTCTGTATTAAAGTTCTCTGTGAAGCACACCATCTGCTCCATTCCTCCCCTAGGTTCCTCTTTGAGGTGGTTGAGTTTTAACAGCACAAGCACTGAAATAGGACCCTTAAAAAAGACCGAAAAAACCCCCAAACCCACAACAACCTTCCTATAAAAGAACATCTTTCCAATAGACTAATGGAAAACTGAGAGGGAGAGAGGTTACAGTTTTCTTCTTACAAGTCAACATGGACTATATAAACACCAACATTGCCAGTTGTCTTAGCGGAAATAGAAGGCTATGCTAGTACAACAATATGCACACAAAAAAAAAGAGAGGGAGGAATAATGGATCACAGGGGCAATCGCTCCTTTGAGATCCTTTGATTATGCCCAGTGAACAAGATATCTATCACATTCTAACAGAGAATTGCATAAAATTGCAATAATATTGGGCTCAAGAGGCATAGGGTATCACTATTGTCCTCCCCTCCCCCTCAATATACATATATAAAGAAAAAGAAAAAACAAGAATCATTCCTACATAGTGTTATATGACATTAAAGTAGTGAACAGGAACATCTTTTTAATGGTAAAACAGTACTAGTATTTAATATACTTTTTAATCCTCCAATTTTCCTTATCAAAGAAATGTTCATATGCTTTACCAATATGATACAACTGACTCAATTTTCAACACATTTCCCTTCAAAGATTAGTGAACTTGCAATCTTATGAAACACTATAAAAACTTAGTTTCCTTAAACAATCTACAACAACAACAACAACAAAGGGTTCTGGACAATAGATCATGATTAGACATAGCCAAGGTGGACATTTAAGTATAATATTGGAAAAAAGGTGCAAGATTTTATATAAGTAATATGTCTTCTAAATATTTAAAGTACCAAGAACTATGGTAGAAAATTAGGGGGGAATACCATTTCTTTTTCTACCACAAATACTAGTGCCACTATAATTTGAATGTGGAATTTCAGTATTTTGCACACAAAAAAACCCAGGAGTTTGTAAACTGGAGATCTGTTTGTGAGTCACTGTGGTGACAGGAAAAAAGAGTTTCACCTAGTCGGCTTTCAAGAAATGTGAATTCTGATGCAGATTTACACGTTCACTCAATGATGGATACACCTGATCAAACCTGCATTTCAGGGCGGCAATATCACATACTATAAAACAGAATGATGCATTTCAGATAATCGTGAAGCTATTCATTAATACTTCTTAGACACATTTTTCCACTTTATACAGTGCATAATCATTGATCTATGAAAATAGTTTTTTTTTTTTTTCATATTTACAAAATTCTGAAGCAAGTTTATACACACAGGTCCATCAATCCTGATTTGTCAAAACCTATTTCTGTGCCAGCTCTTCAAAGCAACGATTCTGCCTACATACTAGACTATTTGGGCCTACATTCTGAAGTCTGGTTCGACATCAAATGGAATCCAAAGTTCAGAAAAAAGTGCTCATTGCAGTTTTTTGTGAATTTTCTCAGTTTCCTTGTACTGATGATCCATTGATTCAGAAGTAATTTCAGTGCATTTTCAATTTCCCTAATCAAATGTGGGCTTCACCCACCCCTTCACAATTAAAGTGCTGCCCAAAGTTCCATGCCCATGACGGGAAATTATTGGCACAATATTCTGTTGTCTACTTTTGATGTTTGTTGGTTGGCTTGTTTGTTTGTTTGTTTGTTCTCCAGTGAGCTCTCCTGTACTCAAACACAGTATACCCAAATGGATTTAAGTCAAACCAGACATCACAATATAATAAACCTCTGCCTATTTTCGAAGATAGGTATGACGCAAGAAACGCGAGACTCGTCATTAAACATGTTCATCGTACAATCGATTTTTACCAAATCACTACCAAACCTGTTCAACTGAACGTCGAGCATGAACGCTTTTCCAACAAATAAACAACAACAAAAACAACATTTCCTTCTAGTTCTATTCCCAAAACACAGCTGAAGACTTGCATTCATCCATTACGGATGGTTACAGTCGAGAACTACCTCTCCCCATTTTGATTTTCAGACATATTCAGCCACCTACAACTTCTTGATGGTAAAAGGAAAAGTCTGTTTTGAGATCAGAACGATGATAACTTGAATGATGGATATTCCAATAGTCGTATATCTGTGTATCTAATCTACTCTTCCCTCTACATATCTAACATGAGACTAGCTATCTAATTTCTACTTATGGTACATGTACATAATACCATCTGCCGATGAGAAATATATGACGAGTATTTGAGATGAAAGACAGAATTAATCTATGATGGACTATGCTTCTTGCGTTTAATCACCATGTATCAATCGCAAGCCAACAATTCACCTTGATAGCAGAATACTGTATGCAAACTTGACCATTTTTTGAATAATGAGGTGCTTCACTGATATGTTTTTTTTTTTTACATTTTGAAGTTCTGATTGTTTGAAAATTGTATCAAATAAACTTGGAACATTTCTGGTGCACAGACTGTGGGTGCAAAGCTGAGAAAAATGTGGGAGGCATACTTCTTCCGCTTTCGTGAGATCTCTCGCAAAAGTGACAAGCAAAGAGAGGAAAAAATAATAATTTTGTGCAGATACTGAAAATATCTCATCTCAGCTACAAAAAAAATCCCCATGAATATATCACACGTCTCTCATAAAAATCATAATGCATTCACTGTCAGTACTTTGAACACACAATCAATGGTACAACCAGCAAAAATAAAAAGAACCAAAACAAACAAGTAAAAAGTACAGAGTTATCCAAGATGATATGAGCTGGCAAAAGGTGTGAGTATGAACTTTAGTCACTAATCATTTCTGGACTCCGTGCAGGCTGAAACGATAGCTTACCTACCATTTCTTTATGCGCATCAGATAGAGAGTTGCTCCACACATAAACACAAAAACTTTATTTTCCTTTTTTTTAAAGAACACTTTATCTACAAACCATCCACAATTGTAGCTGATCAATACTGCTGGGCTCCCTTTGATAGAAATGCTGCTTCAATAGAAACTCTTGCTGCAGCGGCAAGCGTCATGGTAATGACAAGAATCTTGCTTCCTGATTGGCTGTTGATACAGGAAGCTGCCATTCTAGCATTAACCACTATCTTGATATCTTGTACGCAATGAGGCTCTGGTTATTTGTTGTCTGTGTTGTTGTCACTGCAGTTGTTTGTCTCGTTTCAGTTTGTTTTGCACTGTTTTCAAATTTTTTATTTTTTTTTTAAATAAGCACATATAGTTAATCACCGTAAAAAGAATACGGCTGTTGCTATTAGTGAGATTTAGATCTGTAATGCAAACACAAAGGGTGCGTTCGAGCACTCTAAAGCGAACCAAAGCGTACCGTACCGAACTGTGCCAGTTTTGGAGCGATCGAGCGCTCTGTGGAGAAAGCGTACCTCACACGTTATTCTTAGAAAAGGTCACGCATTTTGTAGCAAGAATGTCATCCACCTGGCGCTTGAACTACTTGCACCTGTCCCGAAGAGAGAGAATGATGTCTTTGCATTGTGACGTATGCGCATGATACGCGCATGCTTTACAACGAACTTTTGGTACGCTTTGGTACGCTTTTGGAGCACATCGGGAAGTGGTCCACTTTTGGCTCGGTACAGTACGGTACGGTACACTTTAGGAGCGTTCGAGCACTCCTCTGGCGCGGTTACGGTACGTACAGTTCGCTTTAGGAGAGCGCTGGAATGCACCCTAAGATGACACTAATTAGGCAAAAGATGGTGTTCTGCACATGCACAACACATCTGTTTCCACTGACCAACCCGGGAGGCTGTGTCGTCTTAGCGTTCGCGTCACATTTTATCTAAAGAGCTCGCTATTCTACACGACTGGGAAGACTTGCTTTCAATGCACACCGAGACAATACGACAGTCCAGGAAGGAAAGGTAAATAGGGACAAAACAAAACACAATACAGACAAGAGACCCGCGGGTCTAGCGCTCACCTGAGTATCGCAAGTTCACCTTTCACGCAGTCACTAATCTAAATTATTCACAGCTCTACCAAAATTTGACGAGGCATTCTCAAGTGGAAGATGAAAATGTACAATAAGGGCCCAATTTTTTCAAGATTCCTTAATTTGGGGGAATTGGGGCCCCCTGGGGCCCTCTGGGTGGGGCATGGTGCCCAGTTTGATAAATTGAGATCCTGACCACCTAGGGATGCTACCTGCCAAGTTTGACAAAAATCCATCATGAGGTTTTCAGGAAGAAGATGAAAATGTACAATTCAGGCCCCCATTTGGACCCTTCCAACCACCCCCCCCCCTACCCCCAAGAGGGGCACCCCTGGATCTCCTATGAACAAACTTGAAACTACAGTCATTAATGTACTCACTCATAGTATTATCTCAGCTCTATAACTTCTGATTCTAGAGAAGATTTTTAAAGATTCCTTCATTTGGGGGGTTTGGGCCCCCTGGGGGCCCCCTGGGCGGGGCATGGTGCCCATTTTAACAAATTGAGATCCTAACCCCCTAGGGATGCTACCTGCCAAGTTTGGTGAAAATGGGTCATGGGGTTCTCAAGAAGAAGATAAAAATGTACAATTTAGGCCCCATTAGGACCCCTCCTCACCCCCCCCCCCCCCCCCCTGGGTCCCAAGGGGGGCACCCCTGATTCTGCCATGAACAAACTTGAAACTACAGTCATCAATGTGCTAACTCATAGTATTAACCTAGCTCTATCACTTCTGGTTCTAGAGAAGAAGATTTTTGCGGATTCCTTAATTTTGGGGGGTTTGGGCCCCCTGGGGGCCCCCTGGGTGGGTCATGGTGCCCATTTTAACAAATGGAGTTCCTAACCCCCTAGGGATGCTACCTGCCAAGTTTGGTGAAAATGGGTCATGGAGTTCTCAAGAAGAAGATGAAAATGTACAATTTAGGCCCCATTAGAACCCTTCCCCACCCCCCTCCCCTGGGTCCCAAGGGGGGCACCCCTGATTCTGCCATGAACAAACTTGAAACTACAGTCATCAATGTACTAACTCATAGTATTAACTTAGCTCTATCACTTCTGGTTCTAGAGAAGAAGATTTTTACAGATTCCTTAATTTTGGGGGGTTTGGGCCCCCCTGGGGGCCCCCTGGGTAGGGCATGGTGCCCATTTTAACAAATTGAGTTCCTAACCCCCTAGGGATGCTACCTGCCAGGTTTGATGAAAATCGGTCATGGGGTTTTCAAGAAGAAGATGAAAATGTAAAAAGTTTACGCACGACGCACGACGGACGACGGACGACGGACGACGGACGACGGACGACGGACGACGGACGCCGGACGAAGGGCGATCGCAATAGCTCACTTGAGCCTTTGGCTCAGGTGAGCTAAAAATTGACTGCTAAGTCTTGAAGCATTTGGAATATACTGTATACGCCAAATATCTCGCGAGGTTTTTATTTTCGCGAATTTCTCGAGTCAGGTGCTATTCGCGAAATTGAAGAAACGCGAAAATATTGATTCTGATCCCGATGTGGATGTGACGTACGCATGTACATTTTCTGTTCAGTACAGGACTCCACGATCGCAAATTTAACCACTCGCGAAATCGTTGGGAATTCCCGATTCGTGAAAATTTAGACTTGCGAAATATATGGCGTTTACAGTAGCACGCCGGGCAGCAGAGTGCAAAACAAAGTTTTTGCCACATTGACCAGATCCTTGCAAACAACAGAAATTGCTGCAATCATAATAACCATAACTTTGCAATATAGTTCTGATAATATCAATGGTAATGATGATTGAAATGATAATTCCGATAATATCGATACTGATCATCATCATCATCATCATAAAAATGACAATTATGATGATGATAACAAAAACATTGTGGATTTCATTGCATCAATCATCATGTCCATAACAGTCATTTACTGTAAAAGTGGAAATTTTCGCGGTGTTGAAATTTTCGCGCATTTCGCGCAACCAGAAACTAGCGCGAAAATAAAAGCCCGCGAATATTTTTGCTTGCCATATGTTCCTGTGCGTGCCGTCTTGATTCCGCGGAATTAAAAACACGCGAAACTCTTCTGACCCGGCCAATCGCGAAAAATTAGTCGCGCGAAAATATCCACTTTTACAGTACATGGTGTAGAGTAATCAGTGTATGGTTAGCAACGAAGTTGGAAAACAGAACTTCTTACAACTTTTCAGTTACGCTGTTTTCTACTACAGTCAGTCATTACTAGAAAAAGGAAAAGTAACTCTAAATTACCCTTCTCCCCATCTTTCTTTTATACATTCTCCTCAACCCCCCCTCCCGCTTTCTTTTTCTTACTCTTTCTGTTAGCCCTTCTGTCTATTTCATCTTTTTTTTGGTTTTATTTTCCATCTGAAAAGATGACTGGATGGCCCATATTCAGCTGCACTAGCTGGTCTTCCCTGGGGTCCAGTTGGCTGTGAGATGGGACCACTTCACCGTGTAATATGCATCATGCTCTTTACGAATGAATGAATGAAGCAGGATCTTTTACACCCATGAGTTGTGACTCTCTCACATAAGGGACCTCCATTTTATGTCCTATCCGAGGGACAGAGTGTTTTGCCTGGGGGGGGGGGGGGGGGGATGGTATGATTACACACAACATTGCTCATCTAGACTCAGATCCGGGTCCTTTGGATCTGGAGACCTGCGCTCTACTGACAGAGTCAAATCCATGCACTCTTTCTACCTCAAGGAAATCATAATGTGTCCACCAATGGGTTTGGTGATATTTCAGTACACTGTGCAAAGCACACAAGATTAGGGATACCAACTCTTGCCTATTCAGATGATATGTATACAGTGCATTACCACAAAATCGGTCTTTTTTATTGCTGTGTAGATTAAGTCTCAACCTAGTAAGCATGGATAAGTTTGCCTATGACAAGTTGTATTAAAAAGACTATTCTCAGAATAATTGAGTTTTTGAAAGATTTGTGAGGATGCGTTTATTGCTAGAACATCACTATGTTTCATTTCTATACCATCAATTGCCATTTCCCACCATACATTGTGACACAATCTTAAACGTTCTTAATTCTTGGTCCTATATACTCCTTTTTTTTGTTGGTTTCATCTTTCAGTTACAATATGGTCACTCTTTCCCTTTCTCTTTGTTAATAGCGGGGTGGTCCACAACTCGAAATTTGAGCATGTTGCAGGCTCTGACTGTGAAAATATTGCGGAAATTGTATGTGCGTGGAGTACACATCACGAGCACATAGCATGTAGTATCTGGTGACTTATTTCTCGTTGTGCTGCAAGCTAACGTTAGATGTTCTGTCTCATATTTTGTTCACAGATTTTCTGAATGGTTTGATGTTTCTCAAATTTTGCACATGTTTTTCTCATGTTTGATTACATCTTATTTTCAGCAAGTCCTCAATTCTCAAGGATGCTGCATAGCATGACACTGGCTTTTGAGGATGCTGCAGAAAAATTCAATCACGTTGCAGCGACATGCTAAAACCCCTCTTGCACCACCCTGTAGTAGGATTTGGTAATCTTGATTCAATGACATTCTGTTCCAAACGTCTGTGTAGATCTGCGAATAAACCGCTGGAAGGGCTAAGGGACATACGCTCACACTTGATACAAGTGCGGGTGAATTACTTGCGATAAATACTGGTAGCAAGGTGATGATCGAGAACATTTCAGATCAAGAGTGGTCATCTTTTTTTTCCCCCCTCAGGTTTAAAGTCAAATCCTGCTGTTTCCTTCTATCATGCAAGGTTCATGCTTCATTTTCTTGTCCAGACACCCCCCCTAAAAAAATAAATAAATAAATAGAAAGTTTGATGCGAAATACACAAATCTTGATGGTGAAGTATGGTGTGATAAGTAAACTTTTGAATGGAAAAGTAGACTTACAGGGTAAGTAGAATCTGCTTGCTATTAAGACACAGCATTGTTGCATGTACACATGTTATGTGAAGGTGCAAGATATCACACACATTCCTTCACACCAAAGAGATTGTTTGACTTCTGTATAATACTGAGCGATCCAAACAGATAAAACGGTTATTAGCTCTGATGATGACGAAGTATGGACGATCAATATTGCATGATCACAGCAGATGATTTGCTGTGTTTCGCAAGGACTTTGAATATTGTTCGACAGAAAGCTAAAAACTTCTCTGCACTAGGCTGATGGGGAGACATAGGACATACCGGCATCATCATCATCATCAATCATCAACTGTGCCCCCTCCCCCCCCCCAAAAAAAAAAAAAAAAAGAGAAGAAACAGGTACCTCCAAGGAATATGGAAAAATACCAGCGACACGTCCTAAATGCAGTATTGCAGCCATTGCCAATATGGAGAGTTTTCTTTGGTTGGCTTTCTTTTTCTTCTTTTTCTTTTTTTTTTTGTGTATTTTTTTAAAAGCAAAATTGCAAGCATCTTTCTTAGAATACCAGGCCACAGCCTTTCCAAATCTTTGTTTGCATTCAGAATCACAGAGAGCCTGGCCTGAAGTTTATAGTTTGTGCAATTAAAGAGCAAGTGTAAAGCGACTTCTTACACTTTTCAAGTAGCACAGTTCATCACAAAAACAGTGTTCCTGTTTAATATAAACATGAGTGACACTGGCTTCCAACTACCAGTTGGTTACAGTTACTCCAGACTTCCAAGACTTTTGACCATCACCATAAAGTGAAAAAAAACAACAACTTTTGACTGCGAGATTAAGAATCACTGCACAATTCCATGGTCATTGATCAGTCTGATTGGAAATGCACTATAAAAAAAACGACTACTTGATTATTATTATCAATATTATTGATACAAATAAAAGATTATACACATGAGATGAGTGTTTTAGACAGTACTTTTGAAGATGTGAGGTGAGCACTGCTTTTCTGTGGGCCAGAGGAGAGGGATGTGAGAGGTGGGTGAGAAAGCCAGCCAAGTGTCGCTTTCACAGCAGTATTAACCCGTTGAGGACGAGTCCGAGTATACTCGGGCAGGTGTCTATGGGAAATGAGTGTTGTAGCAAAATCAGTCCGTCCTCAATGGGTTAAAGGAGATCCACCACTCTCTATCCCTCAGGGTGATATAACATCAACGAAAGTGTACAGAAGTATGCTTGCTGAGAGAGGGAAAGAGGAGTACAGTCTTATGTGGGAAGGGTTGTGTGGGTGGGGGAGGAATGGTACAAGTACTGTGCAGTATAAACGTGACTGACACTATGCACGTTTCACATGTGTCACGAGTGGGGCACTCTCCCTGGATTTAATATACCATTGTTAAATCCTGGAGAAAATGCGATCAAACATTAAAGCAAATGTCCTTCCTCTTGCATCTCTGAAGTAAAACATCTAAAGAATAGAAATAAGTTTTTAGCTGCTTTTTTTTTTTTTTTTTTAGAAGGAAGTGTAATTCTTCTGTCTATTAAGTGTTCATGCATTAATTTTTCCCAATTTCAAATCAATGGAACAAGAGTCTGGAGGAAACTTTATCTCTTTTTCCTGTAACTTTGAATAGCATATCCCACTACCACGATGTCAAATGATCTATTTGAAAAGGTCAAGTGGGAGAAACCTGGGCTTTAGAAGATAACATTTCCAAACAATTTTTGTGAAAATATTTTGTGCTGAGCCCATGGAAGGGGGGGGGGGGGGGGGGGGGGTCAATGCATTTTAATTTCCTCCTTTCATGCCAAAACTAAGGGATATCTATATAATTCCCCTCTAATTGTGAAAGTGGGACAGCTAATGTCAAACATCAAATGAGACTTTAACACCACACCTCAGCTCTTCTGCAACCCTACAACAGCCATGTGTTTTACAGTACCTCTCTGAATTTTATTCATTACATGTTATGTCTGTGCATGGACGTGCTGTGTGTTGAAACAAGCAAGTGTTCTGTTCTGTTAATGCAAAGAGCATGAATTTTATATGCCACAACAGTTAATAAGACTATTAGGGTTAAGATTAGAGAGAAAAAGGAGTGAAACTATGAGAGAGGGGGACGGACAAGAAGGGGAGGGGGAGAACGAGACCAGATGAGATAAACTCAACTGAGTATTTTTGTTATGTCAAATGACTCTTAAATGTCCTGGTAAAACTAGAGTTAACATATGAATATGAGGTATGTTGTTCTTATGCATTTATGATCCTTTAGAGACACTTTCTGTGAATACATGACACTGCGAGAGGTGTGTACATATTATTTGATTTTTCCATGTACGGATTGATATCTAGGTAGATGACAGCTTATTTCGTTACCATCATCTACGACTTGGTTCTACTGTTTGGAACCTCTTTCAGTGACCACACTGTGGGGACAGTTGCCATCGACGAAAACTCTCAACTTTGGAGGAGATTTCCGAGACAGTAATCATACTCTAAGTGGTGGCGTCTGTTTCGAGAGGACTGCTCACTGAAATAACAGACTGAGGAGGTTTTTCCTATTTCTCCTTCCTTGTTTCATTAGGTTCACTCGGAGGAAGAGAACACTTTTACTGGTAAATCTTTTTCGCAAGTATCATGTGTTCTCTTTCGTGGAGGGAGAAGTACGTATGGGGGGTTTGTGTTTTTGTTATCTGGCCATTCATTTTGTTTGTAGTGATTTATAATACTATAACAGTGAAAATTATCGCACGAGTAATCTATCGTGCTCAACCGGGTAAAATGAATTTCTCGTTTTTAGTTCTGTAAAATCAAAGAGATGTAACATCATTACACATGAGGGAAAATATTTGGGGATTTTATATTTGCACTAGTTTCGTGCCGTGCGAATGCCGGAAAATTTCCACACTGCAAAAATGTCAACTTTAACAGTAGATTGATTCATGCAACACTGATAAAACCTTTTAGAAAGTCTGTCTTCAGTTCATTGCAATCTTGGTGTCCGTATTGAAATGATTTGACAGGGAGAGGATAGCCTTTCCGTCATATCTCGTTTGGTATTTGGTTGAAATCCGATGAGCCTTAGGGTTGGTAAGAGCATGGCTTGGATGTAATGGGTTTGACCAAAAGCTTACCAAGGGCTGGGTCAGGCTCCTCAGCTCAAAAAAATCAACAGATCTGCATGATATCACTAATGCAACCTGACACCGCTTCTGGCTACTGTGTCTGAATTAGGCACACACTGAAGAAATCACATGCAGTGTACATCTCGAAAGAGGTCGCATATATATCTCCCATAAAGTAAATAACAAGCAGCATGGATTTTGAATCAGGATTTTTGTTTTACGTGACTGCTAAGAGAGCAATGGCGGCTCGTGTGCAAGCAACCACGGGACTGATCAACCCCGAGGCCACTCATCGTGGCCTCAAGTACCCCATGAAGGACCAGGCTATGAGGAAATTTGCCAAAGAGCACAACTACTGCTGCTAGAGGACTTGACTTAGGGATCCTGCGACTGAGTGATCTCAAAATCTCCCTCAACCAGCATACTCTGCATTAAAGCAAGCCCACAAAATGGAGAATGTTAAAAATATTTGCTGCTGTGCATTGAATCATTTGGAGTGTGAGGATCCAGTCTTCGTTCTTGAGGAGGTTGAATTAATACCTTTGGCTTTTGCGCAAGTTTTCACTTGCAAAGTGTCATGTTACTATGGATAAAATCTTCAGAGAAGGAGACACCACTGAGTTTATGCAGCAGGAGCACCATTACAGAATGCTTTTTGTTTTTTGGTAGATTTCAAAAGCAAAAAGAAAAAAATAACTACAATTTTGTTTCTCATCACAAGTGAGATAGTACATTCAAAGTGCCTACGGTGATCAGAAAATTGCATCTTTTTTCATCAAGCAACCACAGAAAGAAGCATGCTAGGAAAATACTGCCAGTATCATGACTTTGCATTAGATATCTGCCTCCAAATAATTCCCTTGATGTCGTTGATCACCAGTGAGTGCTCCATGTCCATTTTGCGCCCGCTGTGCCGCAGGTCGCGGCACCGCTTGAAGGTTTTCCGCAGCTGCTCCTCGATGGCGGAGGGTACACCTCGGAATAGTACTGGTTCCAGGAGGTTGCACATCTTGTACAGGTTGGGGTAGGTGACCTCGCCGAAGCACTTGCGGTTGACAGTGCCGCACGGCGTCTGGCAGTTGAGGCCGTAGAGACAGTCCTCGTCCACCTGGCACTCACGGTCCTGGAGGTGCCCCTCGACGATGACCTCGGGGTAGAGATCCTCTAGGTGCAGGAGCTTGGCATCGTGTGCCTTGGTGTAGCCGATGCTCTGCGCAGTGACACTGCACATCAGGAAGTTCCCCAGCGGGTTGTCGATGATCTCCTCCACGAACTCGATGACGCCGAGGACGATGTGCGCCCGCTGGGTCCACTGCAGCCTCTCCCTGCTCAGAAGGCTGCTCAGCCCCAGCGGAAAGGCGGGGCCGACGCCCTGCCGGCTCAGGCTGTACCCCTGCACACCCTCGGTGACGAAGACGTCCCCGCAGAAGCCCTCCAGCTTGGGGATCATCTCGCTCTTGGAGAGTGCCATCAGGAGCAGGAACTTGTTACCTCGTAGAAGTGCCCACATGGTCTTTGCTTCGGCCAATGACACTTTGCCGTCGTTGTTGATGTCGGCCACGTCAAGGAGCCGCGACTGGAGGTCCGCATGCTCGGTCTCCCCGAGCCGCAACTGCAGGAAGGCCGAAAGCATGTGGCGCAGGTCCTCCATGGATGAACCCTCCTTGGGTCTGTCGTAATCGCCATCCTTGGGGTCGTGTGCCCAGTGGACGAGGAAACGGTCATGTGCCAAGCTCTTGGGATCCTTGACTTCAACCTCATAAACCTGTTCACACACAAAAAAAAAAGTGCAAAAAGAAGATTGATTACCACATCAGAATGATGTAACATGCGACGGCAAAAGTGGATTTGAAGCGCTATTAATTTCTTGCACTTGGTCAAGGGAGACTAAGTTGGCATGTTTTGCAGCAACAAAATGTCAAGGTATGATGTAAGCAGAACACAAGCACTGAAGAACAAATATGGCTTTAAAAAAATCAAGTGCAACAGCATACTTTTAAGGACAAGACCATGCGTTGCAACAAGACGTAAAACAAAATGGACTCACACAAAGTACTGTTTAGTATTCTTCTGAGTCAATTTAGCATGATGTTAACATTCATGAGCAAACAATTAAATGAATTGAATCTTTCCCCTGGTTCCATACAACACAAAGATAGTGCATGAAATTTTCTGAAGTCAGGAAATGGCCCACATTTACAGCAGTCCTTCTTAATTAGCCAAGCTGCCTATAAATACCAGACAACTTTCTTGACAAAAATTACACCAACACTGGACATAGAGGGTTTTTATTGCCCCAGCTAGCATGGACAATGATTAAGCACTGGCAAGGAAGCAAAAAAAAAATGAATTGTTTTGACTAATAGCAGAGATTCTAAAGCTTTCTACGACCAATTAAACAAGGCGAGCAATGACGTCATGTCAGTCACGTTATCGCATTGCTGAATGCCAGAGAGACAGCAAGAATGAACACTATTAGCACTGCTCGGCAGCTAGTATGCAAAGGATTGGTTCCCTTTCTTGACCTTTGTAGACAGTCTGGATCAGGCGTGACCCCCTCGTGGTTCGCCCCAAGTGACTACATGTAGCAATAGTCAGCAAATGCTATCAACCAGACACACTGTGCCATACATTGTATGCTTGAATGAACGAATGTTCATGTTACAACAGTCCGGTGGTGGTTTTCACACTTACAAAACACGAATTGTTGGTAATCACGTTTCCAACAATTTTTATGTTTCTACAATGTATATGTTTATTTAGAGTTGCCAGGTGTTTACACGCACAAATGAATCTCTCCGAGCAGATCGCTATTTCGGCAAACAAAATTTCATGCTATGGTTCTGTTAACAATGACATGGTCTGTCAATTAAGCGTGCAACACCTTTGCACGCTAGCATAATATGAAGTATCATATGTGCACAAACTGGTTCTATGACATTTGCTCAGGACTGCGACAATATTGCTCTCATGAAATATCTGCACTCTCAGTCAAACATAGATTCTACTTCCAAATATAACCACAACCCTAATCCTAATCCTCACATCAAACTATAGAACCTACAACCCTACTACAACATTTACCCTAACCCTAAGTCCTTGGAGAAAATAAAACCGGAGCAATTGTTGAAGGAGCAAATGTTGTGTCACAGCACAAAACCATAAGAGAGAGTGCCAATGAATTAAGCCAAGTTCTCCACCTTCTCAAACTGTTCGGATTACAAAAGGGTGCCCAAAAAACTAGTATTAACTCATTTGGAATGCAGTCTGTTTCGAAACTCATTTTCAGGAGAAAGAACTCCCGGTGCGGCAGATGGTTGTATAGGTCACACAATCTTGAATAAATGGCTCTCATGGCTACTCAAAGCTATCAAAATGCATCTGTTGTCTACAAACATCATAGCCAGGTAGAGCAAGGCAAATGTATTAGAGAGGAAAAAGAACAAAACAAGCAAAGCACACCTGCTTTGGAGCATTTTGAGACAACCAAATGATGGGTTTAGAGCGTCTGTTATTTAATACAGCAACAACCTGCTAATCGATATCTTTATTGCCCGCACGACATTGTTTGCATTCATTTTGTAATAATATCTCACCAGGCAGGAAAATGATATCACAGAATGATATCACATTTAGATATTCATATTTGACTTTCTCGCAACAGAGTATCACAAATGTTGGGTAAAAAGAGTGCATATGTGTGTGTGTGTGTGTGTGTGTGTGTGTGTGTGTGATTTAAGAAAATGGCTGCCAAATGGGATATACATACACAACCAGATGTGCATGCATGCTGATGTGCTGGTCTTTCTGACAATATTCTGTAGGTAATTATCATTTTCTGAAGAAACATGACTGGCTATTCCTGTTCACATGGTGAACATATCGCTCGGAAAAACAAGACTACAAATCATATTTTCAGGTACAATTTGTTTCACTACGAACAATAAAATATACCATAATTGAGACAGCCTTTACATCCTGTAGAAAACAAAAGCAGTGAAAACTTCATTTTGATAGACCATGTGCTGTTCCAGTTTCAGTTAATAAACGGTCTTGGGCTAGCTGGAAGTCAATTATCTGCAAGTACCAAGTATATGCATAGAAACAGCCAACACACTATTGCAAACAGTGAAAGCTTTATTTCTATACTTTTGTCTTCTGTCCTGATTTCATAACAGATTCAAACCACTTCAAATTTAAATTCCCTGCATGTCTACAAATTACTATGGCCATCACATCCATGGAAACAGTGAGGGTTTTGTCATGATATGTCTGCTGTCCCAATTTTGATAATAGACAGTTTATTAACTACAATATGTATTTCGAAAAATACGTTGGCTGCAAGTTTCTGTATAAAAAGAACAATCGCACCCCTAAAATATGATGCGTCTACTGTCCTAATTCTAATACGGTAATAGACACCCTCTAACTACCTTGAATTAAAAAGCTACGGCAAAGCTATCTAGCAGACCAGGAGAAATGAAAAATCTGTTTGATAACTAAGTTCATTAGTAATTAATCTAATTTTTTAGCCGCCTCTGTGGAATTACTATTTCCGCAACACTTTAATCATATGCTCTGTTGTCACGGTTACGAGCACTAGATTCAGGCCTTGTGTGTCACTCAACCCAGTTGGCAATGGCTGCATGTCAAGCGTCAAATACCTGCCTGAGACTGCAGCTTATTATTTGGGATTAGATTCCGGAACAATGTGGGGTCACTAGCTTGCACTGATAATTTAGCGAAAATGAAAGCGATGAACCATTGAAGCAGCATTAAACTTAATCAGCCATGCTTTGAACTAGTAAGGATAGTGGTGCAGCATGCACTACACATGTACACAGTTCATGAAATATGTAAGTAACAATGCTACTTGCTTCATTGTACCAGTAGAGTCTCTCCCCCTCCTCCCCCTCCCCCCCCCCCCCCCCCCCCCATATTTTGGTCTTCGTCAAGATGAAAAATACCAGAATATAGCTTGGTCAAAACTTTGACTGACTGGGTCGTTTTTAGGAACTATACTCATCTGAGAAAAGAATCTGCATGGTGCACTGCAAACTAGATTCCATGAGCTAAAACTGCTGGACAAGCAAAATGAACAGTTATTCAGTAAAAGAGCAATGCCCAATTATTGACCAGCAGGCATGTTGCAGATACACACATTTTTGGTTATGCCTTTACTGCATATAAGTGATCATTAATCCACAACAACCATTAAAATATTACAGAAGGAACTACTCTTTAAAGAAATGCAATTCCTTTTCTCTCTGTGATCTCTCTCCCTCTCTGTCTTAATTTGCCATCTTTCTAATTCTGAATCTACCTTCTCTAACAATCCATCCCAATTTGTATGTATCCAAGTTTTGTATCTTTAATTTGCTAAATAAAAACCAAACACTGAATAATTCTGCAAGTTAATCATTAATGTATAATCTTTTTTACAAAGAAAAAAAAGAGGAAGGTTTCAAGAAAATAATCTAACCACTTTAGCTTCACATCATCTGAAATCTGCAAATTACACATCAACAGGATATCGGATCGGGTGTCTTGTAAGAATGATGGAACTGGTGGGGGGGGGGGGGGGCAAAATGCTGTTTGCACAAAGTACACATTAGGGCTCTATTCTTCCACAGCCAATATGTCATATGCCGATTTCTCACACATGGTACAGGTTGAAGCTGCTAGTCTCTACGCTCTGGAGCCCCCAATCCCGATGCACCTGCCAGCAGTCCAAATGAATGCAATGATCCATGGTACGTTGGGAAGGGGGGGGGGGGGTGATTTTGTTTAATTTTGAATTCCACTCCAAAAAGGTAAGATACGTGAACAGAAATGATGGATCTGAGTCTGGCTGATGGCATGATTAACGTAGCAGGGCATGTCAATAATATCACAAAAAGAGGGTGAGGTGCAATATTGACTAGCGTTTTGAAATGTTTGGTTTCAGTTTTCTATCTCCTATCTATGACATCTTTGTGAGTGAGCACCAAGTCGTTTAACTTTTAACTATTCTGAAAGCTAGAGTTTAATAATTCTTTTAAGAAAAAGAAGAAAAACTCTGTAGAGAAAAACTGGATTTAATGCAAAATGTCCCATCTGCTAGAAACGTTGAAATGATGCCATAACAATTTACTGCTATATCAAAGCAATTTGTGATACATTTTATTAGTGTGGATGCAAGCACTTGGGACTATGACAAATGACAGTTACTATTTTACACAGGACACACACCACCACTTGACTCAGCTGTTCAAATTTAGGGCAATTAAAATCAAATACCCAATCTAATTGATACATGCCTTGCACACATACTGCATACCAGCACGCCATAATATATTATGGAGTGTTTTCATTTTCATGAATTTTGTGAGCCTATTGATAGTCGTAAAATTAACAACTCCCACAAGATATCGCCACTAGTGGCAGAAATGCAACGTATATCAACTCCAAGGTGTGCAACTGCCAAGTTTGATCTTAAAAGAGCAAATGTTAATTCCCTGGTCGGTCCCTGTGGTTGTCCATCAACCGCTCGCATTTTAAGAGTCTTGCAATTCCCAATTCGTGAAATATTGTGCTCTCAAAATGCTTGGTGTACACAGTATCAATGTATTTGGGTTCTTCTGTTGTTGTATGATGTATGATCATGCAAAGGAGGTGTTGCTAAGTTTCCTCCGATGATTTGGAAGAAATCAATCCTGTCTGGCCTCTACTTAAGTCCAAAACAAGATGGAAGGTTGGTGTTTGTCGCCACCAGTTAATGCATGTTGTGTGTAATCCTAGACCTGAAGGCATGACGGGACACCAGACTCTCACTGCACTGAACTGCCTACGACAGACGCGCGCGCTGTGTTCACCACACGACCGAGACTACCACAGCGGAACCGCAAGTCGACGCTAAACACCCACAGCTCCCTCAGTCTGCAACGTTTATGTTCCTCTTGAGAAATATTTTCATAACCAAACTACATTTATATGTATACATAACAAAAAAAAACACACAAATAAAATCACTGACTTTGCTTAGCAACCATGGAATGCATGTCCAATGAGAAATAATTTATCATTCCCATGCCGCATGTCAGCATTCAGAGTCTACACTCCAGTATCATGATGGCAAAAAAAAAATGAAAGAAAAGAAACAAGTCATCTGCACAGTCCCATGTGTATCATTTCATGCGAGAAGCTGCCAAGGCAAAAGAGCTCACTTTGTCAACCTTTGTGTACCTCAAGAGGTTTTCTAAAAGTTGCCTGAATAAATGAACCTTTAGAAGCACAATCCCCAGCCTGAATTTTGACATTTATCACAAATTCACTGTGATATTGTCTATTATCAAATAGCAGATCTCGATATGCATACAAAAGAAGAAATTCAGTTAGATGGCTGTATGTCCCACATCTCTTGTGAATGATAATAATTTGTTTTCCCACTCAGGCAACAATAGGGTTTAAATGCACTTTTCTTTTTTTCAAACGTGATTATGGCAAAGCCATGTTATGTTTCTTACAAAATGATTTTGGCAAAGCCACCAATGATGAATGTAGTTTATTATGCAAGGACATTTTAATTCTAATGTTTCTTACTTAAATAACAAAAATTTGAATTTATGTGAATATTTTGAAGGATAGGATGCAAAGTATCCTTTTTTTTTCTCTCTTTCTCCAACTGCCTGTATGTTTGCTGTCTGTCTGTCTGTCTGTCTGTCAGTCTCTCTGTCTCTCTCTCTCTCATCAAGTCACTACAACTGGAATTATCTGTGATGCACAGTCCTACCCATTAAGAATTGCATTAGTTGCCTTACCTGGTTTTCTGGACTCCTTGATAGGCACTTGGTGTAGACAAAATCCCTTTCTTCGCAGAGTCTCGGGCACATCTTTCCTGTGATGGTTCCTTGTGAGTAGAAGCGGCACTGAAATACACGAGAGTTGCAACAAAAACACAAAGTTTATCATATTTGTGAGTATTCTGAGCACTAAAACCCTCCAAATTCAGATTTCCTTTAACACGCATTTCCCCTTTGGAGATAGAAGTACGTGCAATGCTTACTAGAAAAACCAAGGTATTTCGTGAATGAAAAAGGTACCAAGTGAACTACTGCGATATCTATTATGGCACTAACAAATCATTCAATATCACTGTGATTTTATTGCAAATGTAATGAGTGAAGAGCTGGAGAACCCAAGCTCAGTGTGTGTCAGCACAAGGGTCTTTTTGAGGTAGACCTGCAAATTGTGATTACATTAATCACAACAGGGAGAAAACCTACCCTGCCCACCATTCCCACTGAATGATTCAATATGTAGCTTTGACCAATTAGCTTGATGATTCCCTAGTGTGTCTTCGCTGTGAAACGTCAATGCACAAGCTTCTCTGGAGGGCTCTCTGCTGATTGGCCAGGATGTTTGCTGCCAAATGCTGGTAGCAATGTCGGTACTTCTACAAAGGCGTATTAAGTCAAGAAACTCAGACACATCTCTAGAATGCCCTCTTATGAGGTCTCGGCTCTAGCCGGCGGCTCGACTAGTCTCGCACAACCACCCTCCGCTTGCTACTCTTGCAATTACTACATTAACTGCAACAGTGGGAGGGTCTTTGACAAAGGCTAGGAGTCTACCTGCAGTGTCCAATATAGAGACTATTCATGAGCAATATCCAAAGTGCTTGCAAATTACACAGTAATAAAATGGGAGGGGGGGAGGTAACACTGGTAAATGTGAAAAACTTGAACAGATTTATTTCTGGATATCCATAGTGTGTTTTATCTGGTAGTGTCAAAACGAGTTGAAAACAAAAGCAATCATCCGACCTGTGCTCGAAACAAATATCACATAAATACATGTATGAGCAATATGAGAAGTGCTTGTAAATTGTCATATCAAACTGATCTGTTCCTGTACATGCCTGTCGCATATTGCAGCCAGAAGCATCTTGAATGAATCAAACATTAATGTAAATGAGCAATATGGCAAGTGGTCATAAATTGACACAAAACCTTGAAGGGGCGGGGGGGGGGGGGGAAGGAGTGGTGTTCTTTAAAAGGTGTCATCAAAACTTAACAGGGGGATACTTTCTTGTGCATTCACAGTGTGTCTGGTCTGATCTGGAAAGTGTCAAGATGAATCCATCACAGGAATCGTCCAAGCTGTGCGCAAAACATGAACACATGCCAGCAACTATGTGTTCAGTCCTTGAAAACTGTCTGAAGCACAAGGGTGGAGTGATCATTGGGCATACACTGATGTGCGATTGAAATTGAACAGATCGATTACGGTGCGTATCTGTAGCACGTTGCACCCAGTAGCATCCAAATTGAATCCACTAAAAATAATGCCAACAACAACAACCACAACAACGACAAAGTTGCATTCAAACACCCAATTCTGATCCCATGATAGACCCTTACACAAACACGCCTGCTGCTGTGAATACTATGTCTTCACATTGAAAATTCAGGAATGGTTTGATCAAAATTGTATGTGTTAAATGTATGTTGATATCTCATTGTTCTTTTTTTTCATCGTATTTATAAGCCCTACCCCTCATTGGATTTGGTGATGGTCATCAACAGTAAAGTCGGCTGAAATAAGCAGAACAACACCAATACTCATTCATTCACCTTGCCACAATCAGGTACTGTATACCAGCTCACAACTAGAAAGACAGGTTTTTATACAAGACATTGTCATGCCCACTCTAGCCACAGACTCAATCCTGGAATATTATCCACATACAGTAGCAATAACTATGTAATCATAATAAATATGTTCTGAGGTGATGGTCTGTGAGACCTATCTTGCTAAATAGTGTCTGTTCACGCACTTAGTCAAGGTAAGGTGCATTGAATAAAGCTGAGAATTGTGATGCTTGTATTGCCTTATTTTCAACATTCATGACAAAAATTACGAAAGGGATGCAGTCACCTTTTAAAGGCAAGGCATGATAGGTGCAGAAAAAAGAAAGCAAAGAAAATGATATGATAACAAATTTGTGATGCCTATTTTGCACAGTTTCATATTAAATTTGTGGTTTGTAGACCTATCTACATCAGCAGAAGTCACAATGAAATTAGAGGTCAGAGGACCTTTATCCCGTTGAGGACGGACTGATTTTGCTACAACATGCATTTCCCATAGACACCTGCCTGAGTATACTCAGGACTCGTCCTCAACAGGTTAATCCTCATATCATTGTGCCAAAGCATTAACATGTATGAGCCACACTAGTATATCAACGGCTCATGTATTATTGTCACAAGAGACAAGGAAAGGTTTCACGCTCGACGATGTGACAGAAATTTGAACAGATCCGTTCCACACTTCTGTGACACTTTGCATCGAGTACAGCATTTAGAAACAAGTCCCAAACACAGGAAACATTTGAATCTAAATCAAGTAAAATATATGCAAAGTGCTTGTTAAACAAAGCATGACGGAAGGGGTGGGGTTTGAGGAGGAGTGGGGGCTAAGGAGGGGCGGGGGCTAAGTAGGGGTAGGGCCTTTAGGAGGGGTGGGGAGAGGTGGTTTGATTACTTGACATTGATACGACAGATATTGCACAAATCCGTTTTTTGCATTTCCAAAACATGTTGTGAATGGTTGGCCCTATACTCCGCTTGCTCATCCAGGCATAAATCAACTGTGATTATTCTTATCCTTCCAATATTTTCCTTTCTCTGTTAAATCCTTTTCTTTTCTACACAGGGTTTCAATCAATCCAATTACCTGCTCAGTCATTCCACGACTGGCAAAGAAAAAAAAAGATGTGGGCCAAATGAGATCCACTCTGGAATTGCAAACTTAATTGGGCTGACATGAATGGAAAGGCAATGATGAATGGAGCCGAGAAAAGCACACAAAGCGACCATTCGATATGCTGGATTGAATGTGGCTAGTTTGCACCACAATCAGACAAGGCATTAATAAGTTATAAAGCCTGGATTCAGCAGTATTTACAAGTTTACAAAATAAACCAAGTAGACGAACTCAAGCCTTGAATAAATCTAAACATTAAAAAGTAATTATATCTATCTTTAGCAGGCTCAGGAAGTTTGTTTGATTTCTTTCTTTTCTGTTTCTTTTTATTTTTTGCTTCCCATTGAAAAAACACTTGGTTCCTAACTAGACTTCAAAAATGAATAAAATAGACACTAAACAAACAAAAAATGTTCTACATGTGGCAACCTACATGTAACATATCAATAAAAAACAAAGTACATACAGTACGACAGATGATAGTAATCAAATACTAGCAAATATGGAGCATATCAGAAATACAGTTCACACATTTTGTGTTATGTTGATTGACACTGAGATTTATGGCCAATTGGTATCACACCCGAGAGCATAATCTTTGTCTACTGGTTACACTGCAATTCTGTCATAGAAACGAATCCTCACAAAACAAACAGGATGAAATGATAATTACATGAAACGGATGCTCCCTCAATAACCATTAATGGGAATCTCCACGCTTGGATGACACTTGCAATGTCCAGGGTTCGTGTGGAGCATGCTTACATTTCATATTCTGTTTCGATTGCTTGTTACTGCCACGCAATGAGAAGTGAAACATCAATTAATTGGACTTGTCTTGGACACAGAAAATGGCTTCAGTGTTTAAATACGAGTGCATGCAGCACATTGCCTCATGAACACTTCTATGATTGGTGTTCTCTCACTCAATCATCAGGTTTGTACTCTATTGAATGACCAAATACCTCCCGCTCTCTTTATATTTTCTCACTCTCAATCTATCATCCATTCCTATCTCTCTTTCTCAACCAATCTCTCCTTCCATATATATTGATATCAATCTTTCCAACTCCCCATCTCTCTATCTCTCTGCTATTAATAGTATCTAGTAAGTTATATTTATATCAGAATACACATATCTCACTCTCACTCTATCATATATTTTTATCTCTTTTTATTCATCAATCTCTTTCTCTCAATTTATCTGTTAATCTATTAATCTACCATCTATCTCAGTCCTTCCAACTACCTACCTATCCTGCTCCTTACCTCCCTCTCAATTTATCTATTAATTCATCTTAATCTATGTCCATGCACATCTCTCTCCCTCTCCCTCTCTCTCTGTGATGTAGCACTTATAGTATTATGTGACAGTTCTTAAAACTGTTTTTATCTTGATGATTTTAGGGATTATATAGTATTCAGTAAGTTCAAGTTGCACTTCTGTCCAGAGCACCCTCAGAAAGAATGAGCAGCACAAGGACAGAACATTTTCCCACATTTGCTGTCTGAAATTTAAAACCCTTACATGAAAAATTTTACAAAGATGACCTATTCACTCATACACACCCAAACAAACACCCAAACACACACACACACACACACACACACACACACACAATCAGATCAGTTTATGTTGTTTTCAACCATTGTGAAGTGAAATATAAATAAAACATTGTTCATGTAACAAAAGTCATTTTAGCTTTCTGTATCATGCCAAACTGGCAAATAACATTAACATAAACATTGATCAATGGGATTGCATAATTTCAGTAGACAATCTGCTCTGAGAGGCATTTCTGCAATCAACTGACTCACAACATCATAGTTTTCAGTTCACTTCCGTAATGGGCTTGGTTACAAAGCAGTTGACGATTTGCTATGCACATGAAGGTTTTCAATATTCCAGTCCTCATTTCAGATTAGATCTCAAAGACATTTTGTCTCTCACACAATTATCATACTTGTGTTTTTCAAGATTTCCTGCAATGTTGTTATTGCCATTACTGTGATTGGTGATCAATCAGGTGAAATACCCTCTCCTGAGGTCCACACTCTCTGCACTGTCACATTCCCTCTTACATGCTGCGACAATGCGGCACATAAGAGAATCATCATTAATCAACCGAAAGAAAGAAAAAAATGACTTCCACCACTCATGCTCCTGCCTGCATATTTGGCAATGAAAGCAAATCAATGAATCCAAGTGCAAACACTCATAGTTCCACTACCTGCCCGAATGTAAATTCTAATCCATCATCATGCAATTTTATAAACACATACAAGTATGTACACGTCATCACACGCACGCCACACACAGATACAATCTACACACATACATGTAATTCTCTCTTTTTCTGTATATCTTTCTCTCCCTCTCTCTCTCTTTCCCTTCCTAACTCTCTCTCAACCTTAAAGGTCCTGTTTTGGAGCAGTGATTTACAAAATGTTCAAGATATCACTTTTGATGCATATGTGTCTGGTCAGGTGTATCACAAAACATCCGACCATACGAAATGTTTGCAATAAAGCCTAAAATATCAGGAGATATCACAATTTTTCCCATTAAACCATAACTGTAGACAGTTTAGTCTGGAAACATTTTAATCATAACTATTTTTCACATTTTGTGTATCTAACATTACTCAATCATCGATTATACTGGTTCAAATTTTCACATTGGTTGTTTCTATCCCTAACTCACACTTTAGAACTATCTTGAAACACTAATGCTGGGTTTTTGTTTCATCTACAAATGGTGAATTATGCCTTTAAATGCTAGCTCTTTCACAGTCTGGTATCGTTGGTAAAATTAGGGAGCAGCTTTGAATGCAAAGCCACCGTTCGAATTACGGTTTTCTTGGAAGTCTACACATTTCCCATTTTCCCTTGATCTGCTTTGCAATGTCAATTTTGGACCAGTGTTGCCATTTCCTCAAGGTGAAGGTCACAAGCACAATATAAATTCTCATAAGATCATATTTGTTTTCTTCTGTTAATGTGGTACGCACTGCAGATACCACATGACTATGGCACATTGAAGCGGTTGGTAGTTGCGATGTCTCGTAAATATTCATTTGAGGAGCCGTAACACATCACACCACAGACTGACTGCTGATTGGTCAGTTTGGTCCCTCTCCTTGACAATAGTGTCGAGGGTGAATAAAGAACATGGTACTTCCAATCAAGCACCAATCAGGCACAAACAGTAGTCATAATTTGATAGGAGATACGGATACTCTAACCCTGCATTTCTTTTTCAATGAGTAACAAAAGAATGGCCTACAAGTATTACCCAATATGGCATGCTTTCTTCACTGATGAAACCCTTCATTATACAAGGATGCCAAACCTGATATTTTGAGATCATCATCAACTTCTAAATTTTGTACTGAGTGGTGCAGTAAGCACTGATGAATGATATCATTTTCATATATACCTAGGGTAGCCTCTTCAATGATGGCAAAGATGCTCTTCCAGAGGGCTCTAACATTATCATTATCTCAGCATTTGTAACATCCTCATATATTTGACAGAGCTACAGCTTTGCCAGGAGTGGATACTGTGTGTAAAACATACTCACTCTAGGGTATACAACAACCAGGCTTAAGCCACACGTTTCACAGGTTAAAGGGTGTGTACAGTTCTGGTTGAGGTGAGGATTTAGCTTTTAACGTTTTGCGAGATATTCAGAAACCATTCTATGAGATGTCAAAGAGTATGCAATTCTAAGGGGTATCAAAAGTTTATTTGATGAAAATCGGTTTTGAAATGGCTGAGATATCCAAAAACAGGGTGAAACAAAGAGATCCTAATAAAAGGCGTGGCCTGTCACCTTTTATTATTATCACTTTTTTGGGATATCTCAGCCATTTGAAAACCAATTTTCATCAAATAAACGTTGAATCCTTCTTAAAATTACATGCTCTTTCATATTTCATAAGAGGATTCTCATCATCTCACTTAGGAATGTTCAAACATGAATCCCCACCTCAACCAGTACTGTTCAGTCCCTTTAAAGAGAATTGTCACCTGCACACACTGTAGTGCTTGCCCAAGTCAACTTTGTAGTTGTCATTTTTTTCTGCTTTCATTTTTTTTTTGTTTTGTTTTAAACACCAGACTGCCACACCATCCTATCTCTTTCAGCCTTACTGCAGGGCCATTGCCTAGACGGTCAACATGATACTTGCACCCCTTTTGGGGCGACATGTTCTATAGGAACCTACTTGACGATTCTGTCCCGCATTGGAAAGAACTTTCTTGGGGCCTAAACCAGCCCACTCCACTTGAGGAAATTAAGTTCATGCATTATGAAGGTTCCCCACCCCCCCCCCCCCACTTTTTCTCCTGCCTCACTTATATGACTACAAGCACGACTGATTTGCCAATAGCTGCACGTCTTCTATTACGGCCCGCTCAGTCGACTGCTCCTTGGCCTATGAATGATATAACAACGAAGATGACTTATTCATCCAACAAGCCACTAATTCACTATCAAACATTCACGATTTTGCACCGCTGCATTTCCACCGACTAGTCGCAGAGTCTTCTCACGGACGTGTCACGCTCCGTGAATACTTGTTTAATGTGGAAGACGGACAGAGCACACATCAGAACACATACACCCACCCACACATGCTGTCTTATTTTGATAAGCTGTCAAAATTCTGAGCAATTTTGAGGCTGCTTATTGAAGCTTGGTTTGCGATTGTAATCTCGACAATATGAAGTACCCCCTGAATGTCTCACTGTCAAGGGCTGAAAGATGTGGCTTTGAAGGGAGCAATCCCCCCACCACCCCTCCCCCCCCCCCAACTAGTTTAAAGAGAAATAATGTCTGTAATGCATAATGCATGCCTACATTCAGATCGAGAATCTTGTGGTTGAGATATAAACCTAATACAGAAGGCTCGATTAACTGCAATTACTTTTCAGTGACACTTAGTATAATGATATCAGAGCCAATTAGCAAAGAATGCCTGCCAGACGATATGCTGATTGGCAAAAAAGGCACAGGTGTAGATGTCATGTGAAACGAAACAACTATTTCGATGTGATGACACCAAATAAAGATCTGCATCCCAATGAGGGGTTTGTAACCTAAACAAGCCTCTATGATGAAGACACGCCTATAAGGCGTGTCTTCATCAGCCCGAAGTTTCAAAATAGCGCGCTATCTAGCGGTTACCAAACTAGTCCGATGTCAAAATAGCGCGCTATCTGTGTAGTGAAGATGCAGATAGCGCGCTATTTGATCGGGAAAATTTCCCCAAAAATCTTGGTCTAGTTCGTCAACTAGAGCGCTAATTCGTGAAATAGCGCGCTATCTTGGGTGCGTCTCCATCAGCCCGAAATTTTCTCGATCCCTCCACGCTTCTGGTTAGCCAGCTGGCAATAAAAAGCGCATGTACAAGCAGCTAGTGATTGTGTATAGTACATTACACGCACGGTGTATTCAAGGGTCACATGTGTGTACTATAGGCCTACTGTTGTTGTCATCTTTAAAACCAGGGAGGTGATTTCGCTCACCTCCCTATTAAAACTCAGTGCCGTGCATGCTAGCTGGTTTTTTTTTGTAAACTTCTTCTTCTGGTCCACTCTACCTTAAATAGCTGAAGATTCTTGCAGATTGTGTGCATTTTGGATTTGTTTAAGCATTGCAATTCGTTAATTTCATATAAGATGCCTCACTGGACAGAAGAAAGTGTAGCGTTATTAACATCCCTTTGGAGAGAATTTGCTGTACTGCTCACCTCCCTGGTTGTAGAATCGTACATACGGTGATATAGGAGATTTTGAGCGGGGAAATCCACTTTCGAACCGCGAGCCAGGCAGAGTAATATTGCAAAGTGCGCATGCGTCAATTTTCGGACTAATTTCCCGAAGCAGGCTGTTCGAGCTGATGAAGATGCACATTCGCTGTATCGGGCTATTTTCTAAGACCGCAAAATGTCCCGCTAGTTTGAACTTCGGGCTGATGAAGACACGCCTTATTTCAGCCTCCTAGCCTCCAGTGTGGATGAGAATGAGGCACTAGGAGAAAATAACTGGTAAGAAATCTTAACACTGCACGCATCAGCATGACGTGGTCGTTTTCAACCAATGAGAAGTTTGACCAATTAATGTTTTAACAACAACCGTTATACATGTATCTGTAAGATTGGGGCAGATTTTTGCTAGCCCTCTCATCTCCGCCCCATCATCTCCACCCCATCACCGAGCAAGGAAAAGGAGGAGAATAGAGCAAGCTCTAAATGATGGTGATTCTAATGCTCTTCACCTGATTAGAGTACTCTTGAATCGAAACAAACTTTCAGCCATCTTTGCTGAATGAGAGCCATCTCGGCAGAATGACAGCGACAAATATCAGAAGGCCACGTCTTTCCTCATCTCTGTTGCCATAGCAACCTATAGAGCACTGCTCAAGCAGAAATGGCTTCCATTGCTCAAAAGTCTTTGACAATGTTGCTAGTTGCTTCTCTCAGGCATTGCACACAAGATATTGAACATGTTAATGTAAACCCTTTCAGAACGAGTTCAAGTCTTGAAGGAAGGTGAAGAAAAAGTATGTGTGACCAGGGAGGTGCTCACCTCCCTGAAGTGACCTTGAAGTTTGTACATTCAACAGAGACTGCATCATCCATGATGAATTAACTCTGTGATTACCAGCTACAGCCTATGGGTACAAAATGTCTATGGCCAGTAGTTTTATGGTGGTAGTCTGAGAGAGTTAGATGACCAAGAGGAATACACGCTCTTTCTCTCTCTCTCACACACACACACACACACACTCTTTGTTGCAATGATGAGGCTGATGAGGTTTTTACTACAAGTCCCAACAATCTCACCCATTATATCTTACATAATTGAGAGATAACAGCAGAGAAACAGCTGTCTTAAATGTGCTTCTGAGGCACTACAGTAATGGACAAGGTACTTGATTGCTTACTGATTAAATGGCTTGATGTACACTGCATATGGGGGCAGCCATCCCATTATCCTATAAGAAGTATCGGACATGTCATGAATTGTAGATCAATAGGAGAACCTTCTGATATCTCAAAAAGATCGATTGTCTGCAAGTGATCTAGACCGACATGACATGGGTTCAATTCGACAAATTGACAATGAATGAAACTATTCAGTAGCTGATGGGTGTCACGGGATATATATCATAATATTCATTTAATGCTTTGTTTTTTGATTGGCTGGTGCGTGCTGCTGGCAAGTATGGTTTGCGTCCAGGTCACGTCATTGCGTTGTGATGCCCACTTTTGGTATCACATACCGCTTTCAGTAACTCATGCATTTTTTGGCCCGCTCCTGGTCCGAGCTAAATTAGCCCGCGCCAAGCAGTAAAAATTGCTTTCAGTAACTGTAGCAGAGCCGCGCTACTTTTACGAATACCCATTCATAAACTCGGTAACGTAAGGGATAACTGCCATGGTAACTGAACTCGTCATGGACAGAGAGGAAGTGCATTTTCGCGCGATAATTGATGTGGATGAGCTGAGCAGCAGAAGCTGTGACCTTTGACCGTGAAAGGAATTTTGGTCCGCGCCTGGCGCTGCTATCGTTCATAAACTCTTTGATCAGTGCCAGGCTCGCGCCTGGTCCTCGCCTGGTGCTAGCTGCAGCAGCGCCAAAATAGTCCGCAACTGGCGCGTAGGCCACTTTGGCCCCCACCCATTCATAAACTCAAAATTTTCGACTTGGTCCGCTCCTGGTCCGCTCCTGGTCCGCTCTTGGTCCGAGCCAAGAGGGTTACTGAAAGGGGTATAATATCATGCTCTGGCATCGCTTGCTCACACCACTCTTCCACATGATCATCAATGTTTGAGAAATAACAGCGGCTTTTCTATTTTCCTCGCAGAAGTATACTGTTCTTTGTGATTTCCAATTAATGATGGTAATAACAATTAACTTTTCACTCCCACAATTAGTGAGGCTGTGCCTCTTTTTTGATTATCCTCCGACCAACACAATGCTCCATCACAGCAGAACCCTGCATGACGAATAGTGGCCTACTTTGGTCACTTTCACTTTCTGCTGCATAATGTTGAAAGTCTGTCAATGCTTGAATACCATTCAGCTTTGATATTAGAGAACAATGTTAAAACAGTTGTACATAAAAAATAAGGCACTAGAAAGCAAAAGCCACAAAGAAAGTACAAGCGATTCTGTACCGGAAGTAGCCTGTTATAAGATCATGTTAGTGCCGCCCTCGTGGAAGATCTTATTAAGCTAAAGTGACAATCCCCTTAAATCAAATCCATGTATGAAATTTCCATCCTTGACGCATTGTGGAGGCTGATCGATTGTCAACATCCAACAAGATTTTGTCTTCATGTACATCGACAATATACAGGACTAGTGAAAGATCTAGGGCACAATGTGCACTGTTTGGCTATGATTCACAGCACCAGTAACCCTTTTATCTCCAAGATTTTTACAATATTTTGACTAGTTGATGTCAATCATGCAGCAGTTGTAAGAAACATCTACTGTACAGCGATGCTAGCTGTCTCCACTCAAAATACACCAAGGACATCACGTTCCAAACTGTACATTGCTTCTTGGAAAAGGAATGCTGTTCAGAAAGTTAATGATTCAGCTTTTACTCTTTTATAGAGGCCAATAAACAAACTTTTAACAGTTGTGTTAACCACCTGACAACGATATTGATCAATTTGAGTTATCCAAAGGATGTCACTTACAATGCTTTTGCTGTCGCTCAGCAGTCGTTCCTTTCATATCTGTCATGTTTACCGAAACTCCGTGCTGCCTACATCTCACATTTCTGACATCACTGCTTCTCTGCATAGAAATACCTTCATCTGCATTACAGACAAGCCTGTTATCCTCACTTGATTTGGGATTATCAATTAAACATTTTTTTAAAAGAGAGATTTGCGTGTGTATGTGTGTGTGTGTGTGTGTGTGATCTAAAAGTGGTAATGGAAACAGTGACAATGCCCTTGCATGACACACACTCATGTCAAACTGCCACTTTGACACAATAAGCACTCATTCAATGTACATGATGCAAGATTTCAAAACTTTGTTCTGGTACAGTTATGAAAGTGACAGTGTGTATTTCCTTTCATAGTATTTTCCTTTATTATAATGTTACAATGATTTTGTATATGAACTTAAAGTGTATATATGTATTTGTGTAAATGTTATACTTGTAATTCATCTTGCTGGAAATACAATAAATAAAATGAAGTGAATGAAAAGATATTACATATCTCTCTTCCTTGCGACCAATTCTGTTAAATACAAACTTTGTATTGAGTGCTTGCTGCACTGTACACACAGATTACTCACATACCAGTCAACAAAGTCACAACATGATCAAGTGATAGCATATTTTTGTCATGTCCTCGCATCAGCAGAACATTCTCGAAAATGTTCCCCAATGGAAAAACATTTGCATACAAATGTATGTGACCATGCACCACAAACCCAACAAAACGTCGCACATCCCAATTTTACATGAGGACTCAAAACGGGTAAAATAGGTCAACCTTGTCAATCTTCAGTTTTTCATATTTTTCAGGAAGAGCAACTTTTCTTCTACATTTTCCAAAATCTGGAGATCATAAAATCAACAGGAAACTGCATTTTTGGCAGTTTTACTACGACACTATTTTCATCATACTGATATGTAACACATACTATGAAGTGGAGTGGTTCTTGCACTTGCAGTGGTGATGATGAGGTGTGCTTGCTTCTGGCAAACCACATAAAAATGTGGTTATGTGCTGAATTGGTTAAAAATCACTGTTTTTTGTCAACATGTATGACTTATGATTTAAAAAAACATTTTAAAAAGTTTTTTCCACTCTCTGTAAATCCCGTCTTCAATTATCACCTCAGTCTGCTCTGTCTATTTTATTTTTAGCTGATATCGGCTTATACAGTCTTGGGTTCACTATCGATGTAATATCTGTAAATATATTCTGTTGTGCAGTCTTCAAAGTTATTATATTTTCCATTTCCTGTTTACTTTCTTATATACACATGTATGTTAAATTACATGTACATGTATTACATGCATATATATATATATGTATTTTATTTACATGTAGTTGTTGCCTGTCATTTACAGATAATCTTATGTTAACACATATCTATTTGAAATTTTGTACTTTAATAGAAACACCTGGTGAATGACTTTCATGCCAATTTTATTTTTTATTTTTGTGCATGACCAATAAATTGTTTGAATTGAACTGAATTCTAAAACAATTATTATAAGTATTGAATGCATATAGATATGTGACAAAATGGAACAATTGAATCTAAATGCATTGCTGCATTGTTGATTTTATTCAGTTATTGGTGTCCTAGGCCTACAGCTACCAGAATTAACGGTCCTCATATTAAATCAACAGCATACCCCTCTCAGTTTCAGAATTATAGACAGAGAAAAATAATTCAGGAAAATGCACATAAATATAAATTGTGTAACCTTTTGGGCATGCTGGCACATTTGAACCCATTGAGGACGAGTCCCAAGTATACTCGGGCAAGTGTCTATGGGAAATACGTGTTGTAGGAAAATCAGTTCATCCTCAACGGGGGAAATAGTGAAGGGACATAACAATGATCGATCTTATTATTTGACTTTGCAAGTGACAGCAACCTACAGGTGTTGGTAAAGAGCACCATGATTTATTTTGGTGTTTTTGATGTGATAGGTTATGGTCTATACACAACAAAATGGTTCCCAAAGGGAAGTTTCCTGCTGTACTACAGAGGAAAGATTTTGCAAGCCACAGAGGAAAGATTTTGCAAGCCACAGAGGAGGAAGAAGAGTCAAACATGGAATAAATGAAACTAAATCTTTTATTTTGAAACACAGAGGCATTGATTACCAGTAATTGTTGATAGACTATGTCCTGCAATAAGGTAGTCTCATTTACATTAGATTTCAATCAAGATGGCTATAGGGGAAAGATTGTTGATTCCAAATATCAGATGCATGTTTAATATAAGAAATATGTTTTGCTTTTACATTAGTATGACATCTCTTCATATGACAAAAAGTGTTGCATTACCTATAGTTGACAGTGTGAATAAGTTCCATTGCCAAAGTTGTTTTATTTAGAGTAAGCAATAATGAGATTTTAAGAATAAAGAGTACATGTTGAGTATTAAAATGCACTTTTGTAAGTAAATTTATAACTACCTGGATTTTTATACACAGTGGCAGGGTCCTTGCCAGGAATTTCCTCATGCTTGTTGGGGATCAATATTTATATCGGCACATATACGCGCTTTTTTGGGGGGTGGGTACAGGAGGGGGGTTCCCCCCTCCCGCGCAAGGCACACGGGACTTTGATAATGCTCAATACAACACAGATAAATTGCCGCTAAAATGCCACTAAATGATTCATTTTCACATCCCATCCCCTTCCCCAATTTATTATTTCATATTGCTGTGGTACCCCAAGCAATTGCTTCTCTCCATGCAGTGAGATTTCATTAAATCCATGCTCATTAGAACAGTACTTAGTTGATAGTTTCTATTTTGTTTTTGGTTTCTGGGTGTTTCATGACATTTTAACATCTTTAAAAACATTTCCCCTTCATCAGTGATCTGCTGTATTATTGTAAAGCGCAGTTTGATTGCAGAACGATCTGGGAAGGGAGAGAAGCAACGCCTGTGGTGATCAACATCACACATCCACATAAACACCAGCACAACACAGGATGCAAGAACTACCTCCACTTTTTCGGCTGGCGCACGATGGTTGTTAGAGAATGGGATGACTGACTGCCTTATGGAACCTCATTACCCAGTCATGCGTGAACTGCCCTTCTGCATTCTGGGCAGGAGAGGTACTCGAATGCGGACTGTTTGCCTTGAACAGGTAATGAATGCAGGTTGTGACGAGAATACCAGAAATGTGCCTCTAGCATTCAAGCTTTCGTCCTAAACCCGAAATTATGCAATATTTCAGTTTAACTTGCCACCTGCCCCCTAAAAATAACTAATAAACAAATGAATTTAAATCAAGAGACAAGGATATGAATATTTTTGAAGATCTTGTGGTAGCTCATATTTCAGAAATTGTCAAACGTTGCCTACTGAGCCATAACATGATGTCCAAATGTATGTAAAATACTCTACAAGCATGTACAGAAGTTTGATAGATATTTGGCTACCATTCAGAGATCTATGAAAAAATGCCCCCATGATATAACAAACGACTTTCTCTAAGGCATTATTTACTCTTTGCAGATGAAACAAAACTCAGCTTTAGTGCTTCAAAATAGTTCTAAAATGTGAGCTAGGGATAGAAACAACCAGTATAAGAATTTGAATCAGTATAATCAATAATAACTTTCGTATGAAATATGAACAATGTTTCAAGACTAAACCACCTACAGTTTAAATATGGTTTATTGAGAAAATAAATGTGATATCTCCTTATATTTCAGGCTTTCTTGCAAACTTTATACATGGTAGGATGTCTTGTGATACAACTGACCTACACATACAACCTGTATATGCATGAAATGGGATATCTCGAACATTTTTTAAATCACTGCTCCCAGTAGTCAACACTACCTTTAATTGTCTCTTCTAATATTGCTTTTCATGGGAAAATATTGACAATAGTTTAATGCTCACAGATTTTCACTTTTTGTATTTAACATTTAGCATTCATTTCCAATCTTATTAAACATTTATTTTTTTTTTTACAGGGTGCATTTATCATCAAAGACTGGTGGTAGCATGCAGGACATTTTAACTCTGATTTTTCAAACTTGAAACATTGCTAACCAGTGCCTTTAATGAAAAATTACCCCTCGACAGCAGGTTTCATACCATGCCCTTTGCACACAAGACTGGATGAGGGAGGCAGAGAATGTGTGCACGCGGCAGGACTCATATTCATGACCTCTTTTACTATAATTTAACTAGAACTAGGTCAAGTTCCACTGGGTCTTCAGGGTAATGGAGCGTGAGTGAATCAGGTATCCCTAGTCCACAAAAGATTTATCATATGGACATAGGTTAAGCCCCCCCCCCCCCAAAAAAAAAAAAAAGAAGGTGAAAACTAGTTTAACAGACTGGAGGGTGGGAATATAGGGTTCTTCAAGTTAGTATAGGGTTCTTCAAGTTAGTATAATATAGTATGTTGTTAGCTAGGCTACCAAGGATTTGGCTGAGGTTCTCCTCTTCCAACGGGAGTAAAAATGGATCTTAGTAAGACCCTTTTGCCTCAAACACCAGCTCGTACATGTTTGCTACCCCCCCCCCCCCAAAAAAAAGACATAATCATAATAATACATAAGGTTCCATTTTTTTTTCATGCCAAATAAAAGAAGAAACATCCTTTCATGCACAGTTAGAATTTAAAAGCCAAAGACAAATATTTTGAAGACATTATATTAATTTGACATTTGAAGAGCTAAAATTAATGACATTTTTGAAAATTGTCTAAATCCATTTAATACCAAGCTCAGAGTGATAATATCAGCATGTGCAATACAGCAAAATGGACATTTTTTTTATACTGATTACCGCCCAATTTGTACAAGAGTCTATGCCAATTTTTAAAAATGAACATGGAGAAAGCTCTTCTCAGAATCATTGTTGGATATCAAAATTACAATGCATCAATCAACAATGAACAACGATGGTTTGTATTCTTGGATGAAGAGTTTCCTTGCTCCTACATGCAGACAGTGGATGTTAGAACACAACTTAATTTTCACAAATATACACTCCTATACACTGTTTGTGTGTATATAATTTGACTGCTGCCTGCTTTAGGAATACAACATAATTTACTTACATTAACATACTTGTACATTTCATACTTTCCACATATCTGCACACATATATTTGCTTTTCATCCCATCATATGTCCACATTGCTAGTTATCACACTCTGATTCTCAGATATTGAGACTCTAATTCAAGGCGACACAGACAATGAGGGATCAATTTCACCCTTTAAACTATCAGACGGATGGCGGGATTTAAAGACCTTGGCCTTACCCCCAGCATTTCTCTCCAGGGCTTTATTCCCACATATCTGAATTCCCTCCCATCTGATCGATTTTGGGGTTGGGGATGTTACAATACAGTAGTTACGTTCAGACCACAAGCCTTAACCTCGAGGTTAGGAAACCTCGAGGTTAGAGCTTGTAGTTAGGGACCGTGAAGACCGGACTCATAGTTAGCTAACCTTGAGGTTAGCTCGATGTTAAAGGGACTGTACAGTACTGGTTGAGGTAGGGATTCATGTTCTGAACATTCCTAAGTGAGATAATGAAAAGCCTGTTATGAAATATGAAAGAGCATGTAATTTTAAGAAGGATTTAACGTTTATTTGATGAAAATTGGTTTTCAAATGGCTAAGATATCCAAAAAAGTGCTAATAATAAAAGGCGACATGCCCCAACTTTATTAGTATCTCTTTGTTTCACCTTGTTTTTGGATATCTCAGCCATTTCAAAACCGATTTTCATCGAATAAACTTTTGATACCCCTTAGAACCGCATGCTCTTTGACATCTCATAGAGTGGTTTCTGAATATCTCACAAAACGTTAAAAGCTAAATCTTCACCTCGACCAAAACTGTACACACCCTTTAAGAACCACAAGAAATCTTATGGTTAGCGCTCTAACCATGGGGAGGGGGGGGGGTCCCCACTCGACACAAAAATCAACGCACTCAAAGGGGCAGGAATTTGACCTCGAGGTTTCGCAACCTCGAGGTTAGGGCTTGTCGTCTGAACATAACTAATGGTGCCTCGTCCAACATGTTCTGTCATCTGGACGCTTGACCACAACCACAGAAGCAGCTGACCAACAATCGCAGGTGTTTCAAAGCATGGCAGAATAGATTACAAGACTGGCTTGCTTCTAAATGTACATTTGGGCAATTCCACAGTAACTAGGACACAGGTGCCAAAAATTCAAAATGATATTTGTTTCAAACACCATACATTTTCAGACAGTACTTGAGTTGAAGTTTTAAGAATCATTATGTTTTTTGATAAAAGCGGCCATTTTGATTTTCAAAATGGCTGCCAAAATATGCCTATAACTCAATGGTGAAAAGAGTGTATTGTCGCATAACTTACTCTCTGTATATCCACTTTATTAGTACTCTAAACAACAATCTTTCATATGTATGCAGTTACCAGAGAAGTCTTTTACCACATGATAGAAAAAAAAAGCTGGTAGCTTTAAAGAATTTGATAAAAACTGTTCATTACTTTGATAATGATGGATGTAACGTCAGTTACCAAAAACAAGGAATTTTTAAGTTTATTCATCAAAGGAAGTGAGCTGTATGATGTAACTTGGGATTTCTAATGTATGCCCATATGCCTTTATTTTAATACCAGAAATAAGGATACTTGGCATACTGGAGAGTCAAAATGAACACTACAAAATGTGTAACGTCAGTTACCGAAACGTCATACACGAGTATGTAACGTCAGTTACCATGACAGTAATTATAACTGAGGCAAATTTTTTGACTTTTGGCCATTTCAATACATCTGGGAAGTCAACTTACAACAAAGAGCACCAATCCCTTTCATAGGAAATGATGTCATTACCATGGTATGTCCATGGATATTTTTTTTTTTATTATTTCTAAATTCATTTATTCATTCATTTACCATGATTATCTTTTTTTTTTGGGGGGGGGGGGGCTTGAGCTTTCGATTTTTGATTCAGCACAAGTTTAAGGTTAAATCATCTGGAAGTTTAGTTTGCCACATGCAGTATATGCACTCAAATTAGTACATTCCCAGCCCTACGGGATGATAAAGCTACCAAAGTTTGTAGGCCTAATCAGTGTCATGATTGCATGTTAACCACATTTTCTGTACAAAAAAAAAAAACCAACAAACTTCTGCACAGCTGTATACCAACAGTTTAACAATCTTCACCAATGTTTGCTTTTGCTGGCATTTTTCTTTTTTTTTTCAGGAAGCTTAGTCAAGTTTCTACCTCAAGGCAAATGCACAAACAGATATTTCTTCTCTTGCACTTAAATGTGTGGTGTAGTTAACATGGCTCATCTTGTATTATGGTACGTAAGGCATGTACTCATTATTGTTTGAAACTTAACACTGATGTTGCTCAAAGTGAGAGAGGATTCTATAGGGTTTTAAAAAAATTGTTCATACAGTGTGTATTTGTTGATTACTTTATTCTATTCATGCAGGGACATTTTGTAATACAACACATGATAATTATGAACAGGAAGAGTTTTTTATATTGATTTTAGTATTCTTTCGTTGCAAAGTCCGATTTCTTGGTATCTTGAATGTATTTGCAAGCCGTGATATATCAGTGAAAAGGAAAAGAAAAACAGTTAAATTACTTCAAGCTAGGAATAAAACAATAATGCTCTTTTAACAAAAAAAAGCATTTATTTTTCTTCTTCACAGAAAAATATTAAAAGTGTGACACTTTTCATTTAAATCAATTGATGATGGTGATCATCAGGAGTAAAATAAAGAAAAGAAGGCGAAATAAATCACAATAGATTTCATACATATTTATGCATATTTATGAGTTGATACATGTTTTTTTCCCCAAGATATTTTGATATTTTTTTCAAGCACAAAAATATCCATGTTTTGTGTAGTACAAGGTATCATGGGTGGAGCACTCTATGTACAGATAAAAACTTTCCTGTTCATTAAAAAACAAACAAACAAACAAACAAACAAAAGAGCCCTTAGTCATGTCAATATATTTATACTTGGAACTGCTTAATCTACTAATGACTCTGTGTAATCATAAATGTTGAATAAAAATTAAATCTTCAGACAAATGTCAAGAAATATCCTCTTGTGCATTTACATTATTTTTGCCCAACTGTGCTATGGCATGGGGGGGGGGGGGTGCCCCTAAGGGCCCACCCAATATTATTTGTGTCTTTAGATTTTGTTTTAATTTGTTGCTGTAGTTGCCTGGGATTGTCACTGGTACATTGCAGCAGTATAATAACCTGTTAAATAAATTAGTTCTCTGTAAACCCTACGGCAAAGTATGTGTAACGTCAGTTACGTAACGTCAGTTACTGACATATTTACCTTTAAGTTTTCATAGAACACAAAGAAAATGGACTACTGTTTCATTTCATTGTGTATTTATGACTGATGAACCAAGGTATGACTCCATATCAACTAAATCATTCTGAATGTTCAGAATTATGAAATATCACATAGCTATTCCCAATCATGATTTTGCATGTGTAAACCCTATGGCAAATGTAAGCGTAACGTCAGTTACGTAACGTCAGTTACCGTCATGCCTTCACTGAAATTGGCATGGTGGTAAAAGGAGGCAACTAAAGTGCACATTATTTTGCACACCTGTTCCTAAGAACCTAGGTGTATTGGCATATTAAACACATAAAGGCTAAAAGTCAGGGACATGAGATATTTCCATTTACATCTACACCATAATTTCCCATGTCCTTTTTCCGTAACGTCAGTTACCGACACATTTTCACTTGCTATGTGATAAGAAATGCAGTTTGAGAGAAAAACTTTCCACCTATTTCTTCATTCTCATGAACCTATTCATCAATGCTAATTGCAAGCCCAAGGTGCTTTCATTCACAAAACTACAAGGTAAACAATTTCATGAAAATCCTTACGTGTAACGTCAGTTACCGTGGAATTGCCCATTTGTACACTATTTCTAATGAGGTTTATGCCTGCCCCTGCAACAGCAGTAATATTTCTGATAACTGTGAAAATTGCCCAAACACTTGTCTGACATGCCACAAATTCTGATTCATGTACATGCATGCAAACTAAATAACAAGTACTGAAATGTGCTTTAATGGTGGGAATAAGTTAACATGAGATCCTAAATGCAATATCTTAGGCAATGGGGAAGGGGCAAAATCAATGAGTTTGAATACATTCTCACATAACCCAGAAGCTGTTTCACAAAGACTAAGTTCAACTAGTATGGGTGGCCAATTGTGTCCCTTCATTAGGTCTGTGCCTGGCCAATGGCACCATTTGTTTACAGGGGGATTTTCCAATCTTAATATGGGCAGTGATGGCCATCCATAGATTATGTGTGATTTAAATGGAACTTAATTTCAAGAGCATCTTATGAAACACCCCCCTCAGCTACACCTCCACTGTTCGTTTGACAGTGTACTGAGCAGACACCTGTATCTCAGAACTAACAGGGTGTGGTCTAATTTGACCCTTGTGGTATCAGAACTTCAGGGGTAATGTGCATGATGCCTGCAGGGCATCTGAAGTTGTGGCTGAATATGAACTCACCTATATGCTATTAAAAGAAAGCTCCCTCTCAAAAGCAACACGAGTGCAAGAATAGGCTTTGTAACATGTTTTTATTGACAGTATCTTAGATGTTAAACTTCATCTACAAAAAAAAAAGGAAAATATTAGTATTACAACTGTTCAAGCCCCTACAAAAAAAAAAAAGAAAGTACACACAAATGATAACAGCAGTCAAAAGCAAGTGTCCTCTTTTGAGGTCACAGGTCTAATTCCCAATTAAAGACAACTGTATGCTGTGGGCAATTTGACCCCTCAAAGCCAATCCAAGACGGAGACTCGATCATCAAAACTCTGACACAAGCAAGGAAGGCACACATTGTCAGCAAAAAAATCCCATATTTTTCCTTGCAGCTCTCCAATTTCCCAATCTTTCCAAGAGGTTTAAAATTGCAAAAGATGGACACAACTCGCACTGTTTGGCCTACAACTCCAGATACGCTGGTGCTGCTTTGAAGTGCGACGTCACGCTGTCAAGTCGACTTGGGAAAATGAGCTGTTACAGGAGAATTGTCGGGGCACGCTGAGCTGACCCAAATCCTGATCACAGCCTGGCCTGTGCACACCCTCCTCGTCGAGAAAAGTGCGAGGTTTGTGTGACAGATGATCCAATCGGAGAATCCCTGTTGGTCCCGCTGAGGAGTGAACTTGTTTGTCCCTCCCGCTGTTAGAGAACAGCTCTGCCTCCAGGCAATGTTTTCATTCTCTTGAAGTTAGCGGCAATGACACGCTGAAATTACATCGCTATTGGATGTCACGGTCACTTCAAGGGTGATTTGGTCACTGATTCGGAAATTGGAGTTCTCTCCTCAATACTTAAATGTACACAATGAAGAATAGGATGCCCTCCTTTAGAAGTACTGTGCCTGCACCTTCAAGTTTCATAGTATCCATTTTCAGTGACAGCATACATCACTTTAACCCTTACTGTGTGCTCTAATGGACAGTAAACACAATCACTGGATTTTTTTTTTTCTCCAGATATAGGCACAATGTCACAGAACTAACTTTCAATTGACAGCAGTGACATAATCCTCACATTTTTTTTTTTAATTACTATGGCCTTTTAAGTGGGACTGTTACATTGTTACAGCTACCAAAGCCGAGGCTTGTCTAATTTTGGAAGAGTTTTACAGAGGATCAACAGAAAAACCAACAGAAAAGATAGAAAATGTAGCAATTTTTAACTATGAAAACATGCAAACAAGTGATCAAGAATCATAACTAAATGAAGGGGATAAAAAACCTCACATTTTCAGTATATGACTTGACATAACTTGATCCCATCTTACACTGTAGTTTTCTGCTGTGGGTGTGACAGGTTCTGGGGTAAGCAGCAGACGGCTAGAATGCCTAACACCTATCCTCCACGTGACCCTGTTCAGTGGGTCAATGAAGTAGAACATTTGCTATTCCCTCTGTCACCGTTATTAAAATACAACTGTTTTTGAAGTTTCATTATGAAAGTCTTTATTACAGATTTGCTGTCGATGGGGACAGCTTTGAAATTCACCGCCATGTTCAAATTTTCCTAGAGTTCATCCACTGTGACTTAAGAATGGTTATATATTCCTGTGAGAAGTGAGACATTACATCTAATACATCTTGATGATGAGACTTGCGTAAAAAGGGCTAACATTAAAATGCTTGTCATGCACTTGTTGTATCATGCACATTTCACAGCCCGCCTCCCACATTATAATCACCCAAATATCTAGCAAACAGTGTGATATTTTTCTCCTTTTCAAAGCTCCAGCTATAAAAAGTAGACCCATTCAGTTTGGTGCTTGGAACCCTAAAAGAAGGAGGAATTATCAGCTATCAAGTTGCCATTTGTAAGTATTTGCGAAGTTGATATGTGCCGAATTTATGCTAATGAGGAACATCTGTTGAAAATTTGAAGAGATTTTTGTGAGTCTGTTTGTAGATGGTTCCCTCCCCCCTACCTCCCCTCCACTAAGATCCAGGAGTTGCGGCTTCATTCCTCGCATGCTCAATAGCTACCTGTGTGCACACGCGCTTGGTACCCTCGGCCCCTTGAATATCAAGTAGGGCATATTTAATGTCAGCAACCCTGAAACACCTTCTCATGGTCACATATTGATTACAATCTTTGGCAACATTGTCAGCGACAGTTTCCCTTTCCTCCTCCTTACTATTCCTAGCCACTTCCTCACTCCCCTTTGATATCACAATATGCATATTTCTGTCTTGGAGGGCCCCCCTAAGACAGAACTCATTTGGGCACATGTATATGAGTTGCAGTCACCCAGGACTGACAACAATAATGCCCTGTGAAATATCAATGTCAATTTTGAATACAGCTTGCCCAATTCTCATACTGGGGATTGGTGATTTGTCAAAAATGTGAATTACGCTGCATACATAAAAGTCAAAGAAATATCGGAATGATGAAGGCTGCAAATACCATCATTCCGCTCCCATCTCCTCCGCCCAAAGAAAAAAAAAAAAAAATAGAGAGAGAAATGGCTTTGCTCCTCCTATCTTTGAATTTTGCAGATTTGCAGACATTTTCTCTCATTACCTAGAGTGTAACTATGCACAAGATGCATGATGCATTCAGCTCCCCGCTCTGTATTTTGCTGAATAGATGACCCAGAAGGTTATCTCTTCAAGGGCCGAGGGGCGGCGGCTATGTGGGCCAATTATTAGATGGCACCAATTTCCTCCCATCCCCCCATCCCCCCCCCCCCCCCCCCCATGTGCTAATGGATGAACCTTTACTAGGTCAAGGCTCAGAATTGGCACTCTTTGTTTAGTCAAGGTGTTACCTTTTGTTTGTTTTGTTATTTCTTGGGGGTGGGAGTGGAGAGAGGAAGCGGTTCGCTGGAATAGAGGGGTAATTATGTGCCCACTGGAAGAAGCCAAGCCATGACCCTACCACGGATGTAGAGAAATATTAGGAAAGAAAAAGAAAAATTCAAACAAATCTAGAGAAACTGACCAGAAACCTGGATTGAATCCTGATGGTACCCATTCTTTTTGCTCATTTTCATTCATACTACCAAAGAAAAAGAAATGACACATGAATAGAAGTGAAATTCCCATCTTTGTGTGGTAGGGGAAAGGGACATAAAAGGGGGAATAAAGAAGGGAGGAGAAAGGGATGGGAAGGAAGAGGAGGAGAAAATAGGGCAAGGGAGGGGAAAGGATAGTCTAAGGGTGAGGGAGGGGTGGGCAGAGAGGAAAGAAAGCAAGGGGAAGGGAGGGGTTAAGTGAAGGAAGGAAAGGGGAGGAGGAAGGGGCACACAAAGGGAGGGGAGGAGGGAAAAGACAAGAGAAGGGAGGGGTATGAGGAAGGGGGTATGAAAATAGGTACATAATGACATTGAGAAGGCCAGATCATAACATTCTGAAAGAAACGTGAAAAGAATAGAGAGCATCAACACTTCTCCATGAAAAGCTAACAAAAATGCTATCATCCACAGCAAGAGCTTAAAGGAGAAGTCCGGACGATTTTGAAAAAAATTAACCAAAATCTACATAAATAAAGGACCATAATGACTAAGTTTCATTGAAAAAGACCCTCCCAACTCGCCACAATCGATTTTTTAGCATCACTAATTTTGAATCGTAACCGTTCGATTTCTGTACGCCGGCGAGAAAGATCACGTGACAGCGTGACGTTTCCTCCTCACATTGCTTTTTGCTTGGAGCGTCAGCTGGCTCGGGGGAGCCCTGCTTGAGCAACGGTGATACGGGCCAAGCAAGCGGTAGTAGCGTACCGCTCAACAGTCTCTGACCACACAGCGGATGCACGCGGCATGATCTATTGCTTCATTAAAAAAATGCCGATGTGTCAAGTGTTAGGGTGTTGTCGATACTTCAACTTTACTAGTAAGTCTTCAAATTGAAGAAATATTTCGATTTTAAATTGATATCTATCCACGATACTACCTTTACATGATCCTGAATGCTACAACACGCAGCCCGATTACGCTGTGTGTATTGTGGGCTGCTGGTCGTAGTTACCGGCGCGGCGCGGCGGCGGTACCAAGCTGGCGCTGGCGTTTCTTCCTCGGTTCAAGTTACATGTATACTGTCGTATTTTATCACCGTCAGACACACTTTTCAACAGTCTCGGACAACAAAAGAGGCAATAATTCTGACATTGACAGACTGATTTCAGATTGTTCACACTCAGAAGTCGAAAAAACGATCGCGGATTGTGATAGCACTTGGCAGCAGCAGACGTAAATGTATGCCTGCACAGCCCGACAACAGCTAATGCATTGTAAGTGATGGGGTGGACACTAATAAGTACGGCAGTATTATAATACACACATATTTCAATTTAAACGAAAATGTTATAGCATTGCAACTATTTTACATTAATCTTTGAAGATTTTATATAGATATATAACGAAGATTATTTGAATAAAGGAATACAGCGTTTGGCAACAGCACTCCTAAATCGGTGTACGGTCTCCTGCAGTAGCGCCGACAAGGCACACGTCATGCAGATACCGCCCGCAGTCAGCAGTGCAATGGGAGATCGATGCGTAGCTGGGCTTCGCTCGCGGTGCTCTCAGCTGAGGAAACTGCGCCCGATACGTCACGCGCAATGCATCCTGGGACAGATAGTACGAAGGGCAGCTCGCGACGGATTCGAACATGAAGAATTACCTTATTTAAAAAAAAAAATCATAGTAAATGTATCTGATGGTCTTTTCTCGTCGGGAAAAGGGTAATAGGTTCATGAAATATTGTTCTTTACACACGAAACGGCTGATAATCGTCCGGACTTCCCCTTTAAAGGGAACACAAACCCAAAGAGCAATGTGGATTGAGTAAAAGCAGTAACATTAGTAGAACACATCAGTGAAAGTTTGAGGAAAATCGGACAATCGATGCAAAAGTTATGAATTTTTAAAATTTTGGTGTTGGAACCGCTGGATGAGGAGACTACTAGAGGTTATGACGTATGAGAGGACCACAATATAAAGAAAATATACAAGGAATTCCACAAAAATTCACTTTTCTAGCAAAATGAAAGAGTTCTTGACTAACCACTTTCAGAAAGCAGGGGGAATAAGTGCTAACCCTAACATATGTCAGTATCAAGTTGATGGAATGTGTAGTTTTCATGAAAAATGAATTTTTATTGAATTCCCTTTTTATTTTCTTTATATTGTAGTCCACTCATCATACGTCATAACCTCTAGTAGTCTCCTTACCCAGCAGTTGCAACACCAAAACTTTAAAAATTCATAACTTTTGCATCGATTGCCCGATTTTCCTCAAACTTTCACTGATGTGTTCTACTAATATTACTGCTTTCACTCAATCCACATTGTTTTTGGGGTTTACTTTCCCTTTAAATCATATACTAGATGTAGGCTCAGTGCTTAGTGTGAGCATGTGGATGTGTCCGTATCTGTGGGTATGTGTGTGCATGTCTGTGTCTGTACATCTGTCTGTTTGTAGGAAGGAGAAAAGATTATGCAAGGGGGGGGGGGGACGATTGGGGAAAGGTGAAATTAGACTATAAGAGGAAGGCTGTATTTCAAGACAAGACCTTTTACTTTTACAGTTTTCATCATGGCTTTTGAATGAGATATGACAAGTATTGCATACATTGTTCAGATGATAGCACCACTACATGACAAAATATAGGGAAGGAAGTTTGTTCTTTCAATCAAAATGCACTGGGTTGAAAAAGCCATTTCCACTGCTCTGCACACACACACCCAGCAAATTCAATGTTATACACAGAGACAGATTTATACTACTATGTTACTCCGAAGTCCCTTGTTTAGATCTGAAGTTAGTGGTGTGAACAGGTATCACGCACCTAATAGAAAAGTACCAGGGGAGATTAATTACACCATGTTTTCTTTTTTTTTTTGGTAGTTGTTGTTGTACTTCATTTTGTTTTGTTTTGTGTGTGTTGCCTTTTCAAAAAAAAAAGGGAATCACAAAATATGTTTTCTGCAACTTGTGAACTTACAATTGTATACCCCTATGAATATGACGCTTGGCAAATATTTCACCCAAGATCTCCTGGTAACTTGCGGGTGAGGCTGTAACATGAAAGGCATTGCAGGGTAAACTCAAGGGTAAAAGGTGGTGTGACTTTTCAGAAATTTTATCCTTGAACTATCCCTGGTAAACTCGTGGGTGTCCCCGCGAACTCCCGGGTGACACTGTAGCATGAAAGGCATTGCGGATAAACTCCCGGCCGAAAAGTGAAGGTCAGCATACAATGTACCAAACAATGTCCTGCGGGCCATTTTCATGCATGCACTGTGATGTGTAGTTGCATTGCCGTTCAAGAGCAGATGACAGAAATGCAACGAGGAGCTTGTTCACAGGTATGACCAGGGGTCGCACTTAACTTTTTTTTTAACTAGCCAGGCGGACTACTTAGAATCAATTTTGACACTGAAGCAATATTTTGGCTAGCCAGACGGACCAGTTACTTCAGAATTTTATGATTTTCAGCTAGTCCGACATGATTTTGGGTGGCCAATGGCCAGCGGACCATCGCCAATTTCGAACCCTGATGACAGAAATTTCTCATGGGTGTTCTCATTTGATGCCCTGTTGAATATTGTGGGTGATTCCCAAAGAGACTAGCATGAAAGGGGTACTGTAAAACCCAAAATGTTTGAGGGCATTTTGATTTTGAATTTACTGAGAGCCTAAATTCACGAAGTTAAAATGCTTGCAAAAGTTTTTGCCTACACTACAATGCATTAAATGCCAGTGGCAATTTGCAAAAATTGCATGCCACGAAACGGGCTGTCGGCTCAAATTTGCGAAATTTTCATTCCGCAAATATTTCTTGCTTTACAGTATAAGCTCCACAGGAGGACTTGAAGAGATTGTCGGTATTAACTATCTATGTTCCATGGTGTAAACCCCTTTCGTGCCACATTATTCTAAGAATGCAATGCAGGCATGCATTGGGAACATAGTAAAATTCTCTTTTTCAGATCCACATAACTTTTCATAGATTTACGTTATCCTGGACATGTAATGAACAAAGTTGTGAGAAAATGCCAAGCTTTGCTTTTATGTTAATTGTATGACAAATCTATTACTGTTTTTTTCTTTCAAATAACCAGAAGCTGCATTATTGTACAAGCATAACTTTTGCCCACAAAACAGTGACAGAAACTTTTAATTTACTTGCAAATCCAGTAGGGAGCACCAGTTGGTAGTCAATCACCACATCAAATGCAAGTGACACAGAAACGGAATCGCGAGAAACGCTTTCATTGTACTGTGGCATTTTGGCGATTTATCAATCGGTTTAGGCGGGCTTGTGTGTTTGAGCAGAATATGCGGCACGCCGTCAACTGAGTCGGGCACGGAAAAGTGGCACATAAAGAGTTAAATGAGAAGAGTCGAACTTGGTAACAGCTGGTGATTAGTAGGACCCACATAGGACTGACCCACTGGGCTGCTATCTGGCTGGAAAAACAAACAAACAAACAAACAAACAGCGACAAGACTCACCACGTACTCCAGCATCTCATGGTGCCGACAGCTCTGGGGCTGGTGGTCCGTTGCCAGGAAGAACCAACCGGAGAGCAGGACCACCGCAAACCAGAGCACCACTAGGTGTCGGACGGGTATGTGGCAACGCCCCTGGTGGTTGGTGGTTGGTGGTTGGTGGTGGTTGGGGAGAGGTGACAAGAAAAACAAGGAATGAAAATATATTGTGGAGTGTGAATTATAAGAACAGGTAAGATATTTAACAGAAAAAAAAAATACTAGCATGAAATGTACAAGCAAATAATACTGTAAAAGTGAACATTTTCGCCTGGGTAATTTTTCGCACTCGACCATCTATAGATGAGTTTCACATGTTTTCAATTCGGCAGAATCAAGACGTCAACTCTCACTGGAACATATGGCAAGCAAAAAAATATTTTTGTGCTAGTTTCTGGTTGTGTGAAATACGCAAAAATTTCAGCGAGGCCTAAAATTTCCATTTTTACAGTACTAGTACTAGGTATATGTTCGATGTGTCTATGTTATTACAAATGAATGAAAATTGACATTAGTTTCATTCTCTTTCTCTCTATATTAGTCAATCAGTTTGGTTTCTGTATTTGATAAGCAGAGCTTCATTTACTATATTACCTCCTCCTCTCTCTTTCATTTGTACTTTTCAGTGTTAGGTTTACCGGTACCTATTAACTATACTTCTAATTCTCATCTTACTTCATAATCAAAATTCAACAAAGAAACCGGAATTCAAAATAAGGAAAGATATAACATAGACCTCATCGGGCACTGAAAGCTTGAATTGCTACAACCATGACTCTTTCAGCAAAATGATGAGAGCCACAGTAATGTGCTAGCTACACAGTAGAGAGAAAAATCGTGAAATTCAGAATTTCATTTCTGACGCCAGGCATTCCAATATAAGATAAATGCTTATTCAGCACCAACCATAGGAACATGAGCATAATACACATGATTCTAAAAGTTTTCACGCCATCTTGCCACAGTACTGTTGCAAAGTGAGATGCAATACCACGGAAAAATCGTTTTCTGGTGCGGAAGTTTAGAAAATAAACTGGGATGAACATGTGTGATGCACATTTCCTCTCTCCATGAAAAACTTTTGTTCAGTTTTTCTGTAAAAATTGTCTGCAGTTAAATTACCTCTGAGCCCACTTCCTTTGTGACGTACTCGGGCACATTACATTGAAACCAGAAGAAGGGAAAAAATAACCCCAAACTGAATTTCCTCTTTGATTCCCAATCAGTCGATATCTGTTTTTAATTTGAAATGATAACTTTCTAGTGATCGACTTTGCCACTGGCTCTATTCATCTCAAACTTTCAAACACAAATCTACAAACTGGCGCTGCTTAAATGCGAAGTCAGAAGGCCATACAATGGGCTTTTAAACTTTACTTAAAGGCACAGTGTTGTACTTGTTTCAACAACAGAGGAGATAAAAGGATTTGTGACATTGTATGCATTTACAAAATGGACTTTCCTTAAAACAATCTGATAAGAGGGTACTATAAAAAGCTTTGTAATTTGATAAAATCTATAATATCCTTCATGAAGTACACTTTCACTTTTCTAACAGAACAAAAAATATATTGATGACGCCAAGAGAAACAAGCACTCTATGCTCATAAACAGATCAAGGAAACTAATGATGAGAACAAAAGAGCATATTTATATCAATCAAGTTTCCCCTTTCCCCTGGGTAGGTTTTCACAGACTTCAGTACAGAACTCCTGCCAAGCTACACTTGTTTGGACTGGACCATATTTCTACTGAGGTATCATGTGTTTGTCACATTGTAATTAAGCACACTGATGCATTATCTTGATGTCTGAAAACAGACTTGAGACTATTTGCTTCCTTGCCTGGAAGGCAAACGAGACGGATGTTGCTGCTAAAAAGAAAGAAAAAAAAACAGAGAGAGAGAGAGAGGGAGGGGGACACAGACGCATCATCCGTTACCCCAGCTAACCACCGGCTGCGGCATACTCACCACGTGTAACCCCCTCATGCTGACTCGAAGTGGCATCTTAATTCCGTCGGCTCCGTTTCCCGGGCAGGGCGGCACGAATTCACACCAGCAAGCATTGATTGAGCACCCATGCTACGCACCCCCACCCTCCGCAAAGGAGCGAGTAGAGTCGCACACGCAGGCGGGTCGTTACTGACGTTGGTGGCGGCGTTACAACCACTTCATTCGCCTACCTCCGGCTCACCTGCACAAATGCAATGCAAAGAAAAAAAAAATTATAGACAAGATACAAAAAAATCAAACACCCTGGTATTAACCCGTTGAAGACTAGTCTTGGGCTAGGTTAAATGGGAACTGCATGTTAGGAAAATCAGTCCGTCTTCAATGGGTTAACAATAAAGTTCAACATAAGATTAAATTTGGATGTCCGCTGTGTAAACTGAGATGGATGATTCTCTCCAAACAATAAATATACACTGGACTGGACACCAGTCACATGATCTGTATATCAATTACGAGTAATGAGCAGTCGTGCGAGACTGCGACAATATTTGGAGAGCTGCGTCGTCTCCCGTAATAGCCAGCCATCTCAGGTTGCCACTCCAGCAACTTGAACATCAGTGAACTGATACGAGTCATAAGCTCCTGCACCAGCGCGTGAATACCGTCTAAGCCTAACACTTCTCCATATTCTTCTGTGCTATAGTCACTGGTCAGAGCATCTGCTGGAGTGTGTCCTCTTTTGCCACGCTTCACAGATGTTCCAAAATTAAGCCCAGATAAATAATGATCGCGTCATCCATTTTAATTTTGAATCAAGCCCCAATATGTCATCTAGAAGTACTGACCAATTGTTATGCCTGCGCAGGTTTTTATACTTACATAAACTTGAATGATACTGAAGGCAACTTGCTCACATACAATGCCAATTGTATGATAAGACTACAGGCCTGTGAGGATGAAGTCAATACTGGTCACAGTTTGAAGTGGGCCTCTTCTGGACAGCTCTCACCAAAGTCAAGTGAACAAGTCTTGAGATGCACTTATAAGCATTTAAATTTATACCATTTCGGTTTCCATCAAATGCCCCACTTAGTCGCTCAAATTCGCACTTATGCAAAACACTTTCATGTTGGCAATTATCACACGACGCATTCTGAAAATATGAAACAAATCTGCATCCACACGGCCGAAAAGATCAGAAATGCGATGATCCCAACAGATCTACGACAACATCCCACCGGGCAACAATGGCGGGGCTCTGACCGATCGAGATGGTTGACCTGAAACGGCGCGGCACACTCACACCGACCCGGGGAGACATATCGGAATTCTGGAAACACCGCTAGAGTGGCTGAATAAGTGATGGGCGCTGGAATAATGCACCCTGCCTCATACCAATAAAAGAGTGATGATGCTTTTAATATGCCCACTGGTCGGTGGCACCATTAATTATACACACTTGGCCTCATTTTCCCCTTATATCTACCTCCTTTAAGTTTTTATTTGTTTTCGTCTGTCTTTCTTTCTTTTTTTATACTCTTTACTTCTTCCTTTTTTCCTCCATCGCACCACTTCCTTGAGGCGAGGTAATGATGAGGCTAGCGATACTCACCACCTCCGGCGAGGGGGATGACGGGGATAATGAATATGACCACCTAGGAGGATGGGTGCAGGGAATTGTCAGCACTGCATACCAAAATCATGAGCTTTCAATCATACGACTGAGAGCTATACATATGACCTATGTCTCTTTTGAGTGTTATTTTGTTGTTTTTTTTTGTTTTGTTTAATTGGACTAATACATCTCTTTTCCTTTTAAAAGCCAGTTCAGGGTTCCACTCTGCGCATGAGCCGAAAAGGTCATTTGTACCAAAAGGGCATGTTGGTTTTTAAATTAACTGAAATATTCAACATTTGTGATTTAATGATTATTCCAGTAATCTTTTACATTAATACTTCTTGCCAGCACATCCACCTGACAGCAAAAGTGGTATTTAGCAATATCAATATTAGGAAAAAGATTGCTAAAACATTCAATGCGAAATAATAAAACGGATGCTTTCCCAACTGTTCAAAATTACTGATCACTCTGGTAACCTGGTCTACACGTATGCAAGTTCATCTTTTGTTTGAACATGATTAATGAATTCCTTACATACTACTTCACACAAGCCTATGTTTCTTTGAAAATGAGTAGAGTGCCTAACCAACTGCACAAAATCAAAGATCATTTGTATCAATGTGCACATGTGCAAAAAGTCCAAACTGGCTTATTCAGGTATACTTTATTATTATTTTGTTGAATCAAGATTCAACTGTAGATCAAGCTCTTCAAAAAAACAACACAATGTTGGCTCAGGACAGCGCACAAGTGAGATTCAATGGTTTTCAATGGAAGACGTGGTTGGGCTATCCATCCTATCAGCCGACCCGGTGTTTTCTTAATATTTGGACAGTTATCTTCCAACACCAATTTCTCCCAACCATTGTACTAATTTGCATTGATGATTCTGTCACCATTGACACCTACCTCCTCTGCGCTCTCTTCCATACACATACTTATACACACACAACATACACAGAATCCCCAAAGCAGCTCTTTGGCATGTTTCCCTGCGTCTCTTGTGTTGACATAAGAATACAGTGTTGTCTTTTGATTCCAGATTTTATTTTTAGACACTGTTTATCCCTCTGAGTTCCCTCACAGTCAACTCAGTGTGATTTAAAATGTGCCACGCTGAACCCCTTCTTCATCACCAGCACTTCCGCCATCAATTTCATATCTGAAAAGAGATGGCTATAGAGGATCAATATATGTGGCTAAGTGCCAATTTGTGGAAGCTCAAAAGGGGGAATATGACACAAATGGCCCACTTCATGGAAGTATCTTACAATCCATTAAAACATCATTCTCCAGCAATGAAAGAGAACATAGCGATCTTTAACACCCCATGTTTGCCTCAGAAATCCAAACAGACACAGCATGAAGTAAAAAGCATGGGTCTGAAGTAGTAAAGTCTGAGGAAAATGGCATAACATTGTACTAGATGCTCCAGCACAAGTCTGGGATGACCTTTGGAGGTTGTACCGTGTTTACCCAACAAAAGGGAGCTCTGAACAGTCACAGGGTGAATACAAAACACACTTCCAGTGACCTTTGCATTTAACCCCTAAACTGCTATAAAAGGGTATTCAAAGCATTTCTGGTTTGGGGGCCACTCAAACTTTTGGAAATTACTCAAAAATATTTGTTTAAAAAAAGCCATTTCAAAACCAATTTTCATCAAATAAACTTTGAATTCCTCTAAAAATTGCATGCTCTTTTATATTTCATAAGTAGTTTCTGATAACTCATAAAAACTTAAAAACCTGTAGCCCCATCTCAACCAAAACTATAGCATCCCTTCAAAGTTGTATTTTTAAAGTCTTTAAAGGGAACTAAATCACATCTTTTGTCAGTTTGTCATGGAAAAAAATGGTAATGAGAGATGGTATGAGTAGAGTAGGTCAGTGTTAACCCTGACTTAAGCCTTCAGGATATGTGTCTGTCCAATACAAACCAGGTGCTTGCAACTTTTCAAAACTAATGAATTTTTGCATTGAGTTGTTTTTATTGTGACCCATCGACAAACTGCCCTTCATCGACATGAAATAGTAAATCACCGATTAAATAGTAAATCACCGATAATGATGGCTACTTTAGTAGCTATCATATTAAAAAAAAAATCATGGGCATACACTCGGGTAAGACTTGAGCCAGTTTAGTGGATACAACCCCGTCTAGTTATTAATGAGGAGATCATTGGTTCAAATCCAACCCAAGTTACGTGTAGTTTACGTTGATGAAGTGCTTGCAACCAGGCACGCCGGAAGCAGTTTTGGATTGGGGGGGCAAACATTGGAGGGGGCTCAAGATTAGACCATGCATATGTTACACAATATACACATACACACACACACACATCTATTATATATATATATATATATATATATGTGTGTGTGTGTGTGTGTAAAGTGGCGTACGGTGGGTCGAAACATGGGGGGAACCATAAAGTAATTTTGACGGTCTGTATGCTTGTGCGTGTGTGCGTGAGCAATAATGGGACTACAATACATTACGGAATGTGATACAGTGTACATTCAACAACGCAGTCTTTGAGGAACATTGTAAGTTTTCATTACATGGATTATGGAATGACGGTGTGAAACGATCGACAAATCATATACTGTCAGCAACATAAGGTGAATGGCATAACAATAAAATGCGAGCGAGCGAAGCGAGCAAGCTTGAAAATTTTGACGTTCTACAGTCCCCAAACTGGTGTTTGTAGCTTTATCTTTCACTTTGGAAATTAATGGGGCGGCGCATCGGGCGCAACTACTGGCAATTACTGGCAGCAACATTAGGAGAATGGCATAACGATTCAATGCAAGCGAGCAAACCGAGCGAGCTTGAGAATTTTGACATTTTACAGTCCAAAACTCCCGTTTGTAGCTATATCTTTCGCTTTGGAAATTAAGGGGGGCATCGGACGCAACTGCTGGCAATTACTGGCAGCAACATTAGGAGAGTGGCATAACGATTCAATGCGAGCGAGCGAAGCGAGCGAGCTTGAAAATTTTGACATTTTACAGTCCCAAAACTCCCGTTTGTAGCTATATTTATCTTTCGCTTTGGAAATTAAGGGGTGGGGGCATCGGGCCCAACTACTGGCAATTACTGTCAGCAACATTAGGAGAATGGCATAACGATTCAATGCGAGCGAGCGAGCTTGAAAATTTTGACATTCTAGCCGTCGTAGCTATGTTTTTCGCTTTAGAAATTAAGGGGGAGGCGCACCGGGCTCAACTGCTGAATGCGAGCGAGCGAAGCGAGTGAGCTTGAAAATTTTGACATTTTATAGTCCAAAAGCTGCCGTTTATAGCCATATTTTTTCCCTTATATACATATTTATTTTATTTTCTTTGTTTATTAATTTATTCTTATTATCATTATTTTTTTTTTTTTTGGGGGGGGGGCTTTTTTTGGGGGGGGGGCAAAAATGCGTTTTGCCCCCCCCCCCCCCACTTTTTGGATTGGGGGGGGGGGCGGCCGCCCCCCCTGCCCCCCCACTTCCGGCGCCTATGCTTGCAACTTTGTTGTATCAACCCTCTCATCAGTGTCTATCCACATCTAGAGGTAGAAAAAATGAAAACGATGAAGTGACTCGAGTACTGATTACATAACAAGAGTGGTCACAAATTTATTTCTTCCATGGTGTGTGCAAACTGTATGTATGCCTTCGCATGCAAGTGTATCAAAAGTTGTGATTACGATCGACAAGAGCATGATGCATTTGAGAATCTTACTTTTACAGATCCTTGTATATTGTATGGACTCTCGTCTGCAGTTTAAGGGGTCAGCATTGTTTTGTGATTCTAAACGTGTAGAAGTTTACACACATCAGATAGACGATTGCAAATACATGTATCCTAAACATTTATCACGTTTTGATTCTAAAATAAAAACACTTCCATAATTTGAAGACTAGAGAGATACTTTTATCTGGGCAAGGTGTAGCTACCCATGACATGCTGTTTTTACTCTACAGTGTAGACTCAATCCTCCCATTTGCTTTCTATTTTACAGAATAGATTTTGTGCTATTCATTATGCAATTCTGTATTCTGCAGCTGCTTTGTAAGCTATCTATCCTTCAGGCTGCAATGGTTTGCCTTCATCTGCTTAAATCCCATTTCCTATATGAAATGGGATTAAATTTAATCCCATTTCATCTGCCTCCCCCCATATATTCTAAATGTCCTCTTGTCCACCAACTTTGAACTAAAGCTCCATTTGACAATGGCTGAGCCTAATCCTCCTACATAGGTCAGCCCCCATAAACTCAATCCCCAGTCCCTAGTACAAACTATGATATTCTTGGCTGGATTGACTATTCCTAAAATAAGAACAAGAGGAGAATTATCTATTAACCAAATTGCAAAAAGGCCATACTATAAAATATGGGGATTTTAATACTGGATGGGGAAAGCTAGCTAAATGAAGCTGTGTATAGGAAATTCTCCTTCAGTACACTACTACAGGTAGCTATCCTGTATATTTGTGCATACAAGGCATGAGTTAGATATGACCCTGGTACAATATGTGTCCTTTTTAATAGAAATCACCAAAATGTAAAGACAAGCATGCAAAGATATGAGTCTGCGTGTATGATATTCAAGTTTTTCTTGATCTATTCTGTGGAGATTCTACGCCTTTTGATTTCCAAGGATTAAATGCATTCCTTCCCCAGCTTAACCATTGTGACTGTCTAATCTTGGATGTTTTTGATAGCATTTGCTTGATGCAACAATTATACTAATATTGACTGGCTTTGAGGGAGATACCAGAAAATATTGCCCAAACTGAAAGAATATTTGCCCGTGTCGAAGACGAGGGCAATATGGTTTGAGGTGTGGGCAATATTTTCTGGGATCTCCCAAAAGAAAGGGCAGTCAATATCATAATTATTACCTCTCCCCCTGGTAAATTAGGCAAATAGGCCAAGGCCTACTGTATGTGAACACACTACGGATCTAACTACATCTGACTTAGGCCTACCTGTAAATCATCACCAACATGTGACTACAAAGTGTGCCTCATCTTTCACCGAGTGCAAAATCTTGTTCCATTGCACGAGTATAAAAGACCATACACCATTTGTTTAAGTGGTCCACACAGATTCCTGAATTTAGCACAGAAATGGCAACCGTTTTCTGTGAAAGACGAATGAGAAGCCGCACAGTCACAGTCAGTCATCATGTGGATACTACATATATATGTAGCGAAACCGATCGGTTGAAGATGATGTTCACAAAAAAATTATTGACAAAAGTATGCGCTTGTAAGTGCGCTTGTAATGGTTCAGTGGGCGCGGCATATGAAGTGCGTACATGTATTTCCTCTTGCCGATTGACCGGAGTGTTTACATGCAAAAGGTAATGGCGAAACCTGGAAGAAGAAAAATTATAGTCACTAATATTGCCCGCTGGAAACTGGTGGTTTCCCGACGAATTAAAATACCACCTACAATTGCCCAGCAAAACTATTAGGTAATTATCTCTATTATGCCCCATATCATTTCCTCTTACTGCCGTCCCCCCTTCCTTCCCTACCCCTGCATCCCCCCCCCCCCCCCCCAATGTAATGATTTTTTTTTTTCAAATTTAACCCACTACCACAGAACAGTACAGCAATCCAAGGCGCTTCCACCTCAGGGTGCATTATCAACTCACTTCTGGGGCGGAATTAAGGTTTCCGCGCAATTTTCAGAGTTTTGGGCAGTTGATACATGCAAAGCTGTTTTAATTATGGGGCTAAAAATGAAAAAAAGTGTGATTGCAAACGCGTTTGAGCCAGAAATGCACTTCTGTAGAGTTGATAATCTTGCCAAGTTGTTTTGAAATACAGCTTGCACTTAAGCCCACGCCAACCACTACCAACTACACTTCTCTGCTCCTTGGGTCAAACTGCGCAGGGGGAGCTGCGCAGCGGCAGGGCCTCAATTGGATCCCAATCAACTCACGACAGATGTATCAGAAAGCAAAGAGACTTCCTAATAAAAGGCGGGACCCACCTATTATTAGGACCTCTTTGCTTTACTTATATCTCAGCCATTTCAAAACCGATTTTTATAAAATAAACTTTGAATTCCTCTTAGAATTGTACACTCTTTCATATTTCATACGTAGTTTCTAATTATCTCACAGAAAAGTTAAAGACTTCAAGCCCCATCTTAACCAAGACTAAACTTAATACAAGTCACCTACATCAGATCATTATGTGTGGTCAAAATAAATAATAAAACTTCACTTTGTTATGTTTTTATGTCACTTCAGGAGTTTGTCTCATCGGCAATGGACTGCTCTCATCAAAGCGCAATACTCAATTCATTATCATAATCTTTAACATTCCAAGCCAGTGTCCTGACTTGCACTTATCGGCGAAGGTCGTGGGGTTCACAATTTGAAATGTAATCCACGCAACTGACATGTACCATATGCCATGCAAATGCTGACTCCTTGGAATATCCTTGGCATAAGCACCTTCCCTGTGGCATTCCAAAAACATCCCTAGCATCTGGGTCCAAAGATTGCCCTTTCTGCCAGACTAATTGCACTTTGCACTGCTCATGCATACACACCGTTGTATCGTTTACTAGTCATAAACACAACACAAGGTGCCTTGCAGCTGGTTATCCCGTGCGTTCAATACACATCCACTCACTTTGAAATTCCTTGTTATTTCCACAGCTGACGGGACTTGACTGCACGGAGTTGAAATTGGAATGAAGAAAAAAAACAACCAGCCATTCAATTGAATTAATGCACATTAAAACATGCCTGGCTGCATCTTGTAACACTTCAAGTACATGACAATATAGCACTTTTACAAGGTTATCTCTTCAACATTTCGTGAACCGCATACTGAAAACGCATGTTTACCGTGATACCCCTTGTTAGAGCGAAATGGCAATTGTCAAAGCGAGGTACGCTGAATCGCTCTTGTACATATCCAACCCATGGTGGGACATGTTTCATTGCCCGTTTTTGTCTCTTTGGCATAAAGAGCAAATATCTAAAGCCAAAATGTACTTCATGATTACTTCAGAAGTTGCATATGGGATGGCTTTTGGGTGGAGGGAGTAATACTTCAGAGGAGTTGCAAGTACTATTTTTCCTATTCTACCAATTGAAGAGTAAAAAATATCACCCCAACTGTCAAGAATATTTAGGGAGGAATACTATGCAGAAATTTGAAGGACATTTTGGGAGGAATACTCCAGTCTACAAACTCTCACTGCATTCAAATTAATGAGTTATTTTATTTTGCAATCCTGATCACGACCCAAATTTTGAAATTTTACAGTATGAAATGAAATGGTGACTATCAAAAAGATGCATTGTAGATATGGTCTCCTATAAAGCTTGCCTGTGTAATGCTTCACTACACAATCCTGCTGCAGCCTCTACAAAGAGAGAAAAAGGATAAAGGGAAGAGAAACCTGACAACTGTTCACAAAGATTTAGGTGAGTCTAAAGCTGGTATACAAAGTCAGTGGCACGGGTGTCTGCCATGCAGCGGTCCCTCGTTTGAGACTCGGGGAGCACCAGCAGCCGACAAATTGTTGCACGCTATCGTGCCACCCCCACTCCAGGCGAGACCACCCCTCTCTCCCTCGGATAGAACATGACACAGAGGTCCCTAGTGAGAGCGAGTTACAATTAAAACGTGTCCACATGATAAATATAACTCATGTAACATACAGCTGTACATGCAGGGCTCAACATCATCAGTGGGCCGGTGGCCTGGGGCCACTAAAAATTGATGGCAGGACACCAAACTTAAAGAAGGTTGGTTATCTTTTGTTGGCCCAATCAGGCAACTAAGATTCAAAATGGATTCTCATGTTTCCTTTTATTTTCGAACTATACATTTCTGTGTTGGGGCAACCAAGATTTCTAATTCAAAGATTTTAGTGACCCCAAAAGGCCATCAGAGAAAAATGTCAGGGTTAATTTTAGATCCCTGTACATGTAGATATGATGTGCAAAAGACCCCACTGCACAGCGCATGAAGAAGAGCCACATGAAACCACGAGTGGAGTGGTTTGCTATTTCACACACTGACTAGGATGAAAGCATCGTGATTGATACCGACCCTTTTCCCTTCACCCCAGGTGACTACAAGTAGTCAGCGAACGAGAGTCACAGCGCTACGTCATGACAATGCAAAAGAACAGGAAAGGCAAGATGGGGATATCCATCAATAATCTGCATCATGTCCTGCCCTCAGGAATACTACCCCTTGCAATGGTTCCATACACAGCAATACTACTATTATGTGACCACTCAGCTCAAAACCCACAAAAAGTGTCGCAGATTAGGATCCTCTGGAAATTCATACCAAAATGTTGTTTGGGCTGAACAACTCAAATTTTTCAAGCTTCAAGTCTTACCTGGGAGAGTAATCTTCTATCAACCTACTGTCAAAATTTGGTGGCTTAAAGCAAAATCATAACTGACAAAATAAGCAGTTTTTCTGGACTATGTTTTCTTTTTTTTTCTGACAGGCGCTGCTGTCACTGAGAAAATATTTTCATTGAATAGATGCTTTGGCACAACATGGCTGAGTGACCCTAATCCTGAAGTCCTCTTTTCTCCCCTTTCTATAAAAACTGCACCTCAACTCTTTCTTACTTTAAAGGACAAGTTAACCTTCATAGACATGTGGGTTGAGTGAATGCAGCAATATTAGTAGAACACATCAGTGAGAGTTTGAGCAAAATCGGACAATCCATTAAAAAGTTATGAATTTTTGAAGTTTCTGCTCAGTCACGGCTGGATGAAAAGACTACTACAGCTTGTGATGTCACATGAGTACAACGATACAAAGAAAGAATAAAGAAAATTCAACATATTTCCATTTTTCTCGCATAACAAAAGAACACTTGACTTCTCTCTTTCAGGAGGCAGGGGGAATAATATTACCCTTAACATATGTCAGTAGCAAGTCGAAGAACTGTGCACTTTATTCAAAAAGTAAAGTTTTGGTAAATTCTCTTTTTATTTTCCTTATAGTTGTACTCATGTGACATCATACACTGTAGTAGTCTTCTCTTCCAGCAGTGACTGCACAGATACTTAAAATATTCGTAACTTTTGAATGGATTGTCCGATTTTCCCCAAATTTTCACTGATGTGTTCTACTAATATTGCTGCATATTCTCAATCCTTATGTATATGAAGGTGAACTTGTCCTTTAATTTTTGATTAATTTTCACCCAGTATAAAGATACCAGTTTAATGCAATTTCAAGAAAGAAATGGATTTGGGAAAGACATGATTCAAGTGTACATAATGTACATGCAGACTTGCAACAATACATTGTATGTCCTACAACTATGTATTATAAAGTGGCGTGAAACATGTTTCTAAAACATATACTTGCAAACAAATTTTTCTGCCAATCTGAAAGGGCTTCAAGTAAATAGCTTCCCCCCCCCCCCCCCCCCCACCATCCATCCAAGCATAATTGATTCTTTCCTACAGGCAAAGCCTCCAATAATTGTAATATGCAGTATCAGGTTCTTCTAAAAGCGATGCTCAGCTTATAGCAAGATATCAAATATCACAGACAGTAGTCTCACCACACATATCATCTGAATCATACAGTGCTTAATATAAGAGCAGGTTCAATGATTGAAAATACACTTTACTGTGGTTGCATTTATCAACATGTTTGGAATGAATTTCAATAACCACTATCAAAGCGCATATAAGCAAAATATGCCTTTTAGTTCTATTTCTTGAGCTACTTCATTCAACAAGGCCTTGCCACTGCACAGCTCCATTGCACAGTTTGACCACAGGACGGGAGATGTGTAGTTGGCAGTGGTTGGCGTGGGCAGGTCCCAGCTATAAATGAGTTTCAAAACAACATTGCATTTAACTCTCAGATACGGAAATACATTGTATGTTTCTGGCTCAAACGTGATCTCCCTCAATGCTGGCCTTCATTCTACACTAGAAGAGAGTTGATAAATGCAGGCTGTGTTGATCACATTATGAATGATTAGTACTAACTTGTACTGGCTTATTTATAAAAGGCAATACCATCTTACACAGTTGGCAATGTACAAATCAAAGAACTGTTGTCTATCAGTAATGGAGTTCAGAACATCACTACAAATACTACTCAAATAGACATTTATAACTACAAAACAATCTTCAATATGCATAATTTCTACCAATTATCTGAGCACATAGAGATTATACTCAATATTTTAACAACACAAATTTGTGCTTCTATGCGCAATCAAGCACATAGTTTGTGCCTCAAAGATAGGATGAGAATGAAGTGTGCCTCTTTGACCTTTCAAAGAAAAAAAAATCTTGCTATGAAAATGACATGGGTTTTTCATATCAGTCGATTATCATTAACACAGTATAAGGGCTATACAAGTAGATGGCATCTTTTTAGTTGCAAATACATGTTCTGTTCATTGTACTGTAGTGTAGTTGCAAAAACTCACTTTGGTACAACAATTTAGACTGTACATCAATCAATATGACATTGCATGCATATTTTTACAGGTGAGAAACCTACACAAGGATTTGTTTTTCTTTCATCTAAACTGTACAACAAAAAATCAATGCTGAGCAGGTTTTACTGATTGCGACAAATCAGTTTCTATGGCGCATGACAATTTTTGCAGCCTCGCCGCCGCACTACAAACTTGTCATGGCCATGTTGTGTGGTAACTAGTCATGCACACAATACAGATCACGAGCACAGGTTGCTCCAAAGTAATATAATGTCAGTATAAACATACGGAGGTACATGTATAATACACCTCCTTGGTTTAACACAAGTTGTGCAGAATGCCGTTTTGCCCTTTTCTCGATTCCATTCCAACTGTTTCCAACTCTCAGATGATCGCGACACTTTTGATACCGAGGTATACCTCCTTTTATAATACTTGCATGCTTCATTACCACTGGAAAGCTTGTTTATATGCTGCATCCACCGCATGTTTAGACTGGTGGTTTCTGGGAGGGGAAAGGTGCACTTCCATCATCCCTCAGGCCTCCAGTTATGGCTGGCTGTCAACCAAAGGAGAGGGCACCGTCCCCCCATTCAATCCAATCTGGCAAAGAAAAACACACTCCCTCCGACGCCTATCTATTTTCACTGAATAGAGAACCAGCCCCAGGCATGCTCAATCTTTTTCATCACACAGCATGCTGGCAATAATTATTTTTCCTTTTTTCTTTTTCAAAGCGTAAGAAAACAGCACGCAAGAAGAGGGCAAAACAATTCCAGTCCTTACAGAAAAAGATTCTCCATTGAGGCACGGAGCAGCACCTCATGCACAAATAGGTAAAAACAGAGCCAGAGCCAGTGGAGGAGAACAGAACGACTTGGTGATTGATGTTTTTGTCTATCACCTGTAATAAGTGGGCCTCTCTTTGGCCTGGGATATATCATGTCACCTCGCACAGCCAGAAGCACATAAATAATGCCATGCTACCTGTGTGATGATCACACACCCTTGCTGTACAGGTAACTACACTGTACAATACACACGATACCAATATGATCAAGGAGCTTCAAACACACTGAAGCTCCTTGATATGATCTGGTGTACATTGTATACTGTAGTAGTAATGTTGACTTTCATGTGACCCAGCAAACTGCCAATGATTGCTCGGGATCTTCTTTTCCCTTCCAGTATTCATGTACGTTTGTACAAGAATATGGCAATCAACAATTTTCTGCTCCGATGTTTAGTAAAACAAATTGCCCTTCGTCGACATACAATTTGTAAATGACCACATCAGTTTATTCAATGTTTGTGAGTAATATCATGGGCGGGTGACACTCAGTTGGGGGTTGAATCCACAACCTCCTGATTGCATGCTAGACGGGCGTGAAATCCACTCTGCCTAACATTCAGTGCTGGTTCTGATTCCAAAATAGCAACTCAACAGAAGGATAATTAATTTGAGCTAGGATGCATTTTATCTGCTGCTGAAAGGGATGAGAACTACACGGTTGTATCACTACCTATTGGGCAAAAGCTCAGTGGTCTAGTGGATAGGACGCCTGTCTAGCAATCACAGGGTCATCGGTTCAAATCCCATCGAAAACACTGATGTTATTTACACGAGGACGAAGGGCAATATGTCAATTTGTTGCAATAAAAACAAGGAAAAGTAGAAATTACGCGGTGCGTAATATATGTCCCCGCCGGAAGTAGCATTTTGTAGCAAAATGTACAATATAGGTATTTTGTAGGCAATGTACAATATAGGTCAAAAATCAAGGTCAAAGGTCAAAGAAGTCAAAGGTCAAAATTCTGTGTACAAGTTTTGAAACCCTCACCTAGTGCCCTCACATAAAGCAAACGGAATCGAAATCGGGTTAGAAATGGCGAAGGAGTAGCATTTGGTAGCAAAATGTACAAAACAGGTCAAAAATCAAGGTCAGAGGTCAAAGAAGTCAAAGGTCAAAATTCTGTGTAGAAGTTTTGAAGCCCTCACCTAGTGCCATCACTTAAAGCAAACGGAATTGAAATCGGGTTACAAATGGCGAAGGAGTAGCATTTTGTAGCAAAATGTACAATATAGGTAAACTAGAAATGTCGCTATGGCGACTGGTATGCCTCCGCCATAATGCATGATTCTCCTAATAGGTCTATAGTACATTGTGTGACAATGTGTGATTACATTTTCACAAAATTGGCAAAATATTAAAATGACATGTTTGTCACAAATGTATCAAATGTTCACCTTCCTTGACCTATGTTTAATTGGATGAATAGGAGAGCATGTATTTGGGGATTTAAGAACTTTAACTTCGACTTTGACCCTTTCATAAGTTTACGCACTTGAGTAATTGTCAAGGTATGGAGAAAAAGTGCAATTTCTGTATTGAACAGTAAATTGTAATCATTTTCATCTGGCCTTTGATTTATAAGAGAATCAATGTCAGGCAGAACATACATAAATATGAACTAAGTTTAAAGATAACTTGAGCCACTTCAGAGATATGGAGAAAGAAGTAAGTTCAGCACTTTCACTTAATCTTTGACCTTTTGACCTTTGACCTTCTTGGCAAAAAAAAAAAATCCCAGACAATCTCTAGTGGGTTATACATGCATACATCAAGTTTTAAAAAAATAATCCTGCTGGCATTGCATAAATACAAGGAAAATGGTAAAATTTTGAAGTATTGCCCTTGACCTTTGACCCCTGACCTTTGACCACATGAACCCCAAATTCCCTAGATAACCACTGCCAGTCAGTACATGCATATATACTTTGTTCCATAGATACCTTGAACAATTTCCAAGATACAGAGAAAAAAGTGAAATTTTAACATTTTACTTAACCTTTTGACCTTTGACCTTTGACCTCATGACCCCAAACTTTCACCAGAGAATCTTACTTGGTAATACATGTCTACACTTAGTTTCAAGAAAATATCTTCAGGTATTGCATAGATACGGGGGAAATAGTGAAATTTTAAGCATTTGACCTTGACCTTTTGACCTTTGACCTTGAGCATGTGCACCCAAAAGTTGATAGGCACAACTTCACCCCCTGATACACATACATGCCAAGTTTCATTAGGATACCTCAAAAGGTTTTGATAGTTACCCTGTCCACAAAATTCATTACGGACGGACGGAAGGACGGACGGACGGACGGACGGACGGACGGACAACCCGAAAACATAATGCCTCCGGCACCACTTCGTGGCGGAGGCATAAAAATCAAGGTCAAAGGTCAAAGAAGTCAAAGGTCATAATTCTGTGTAGAAGTTTTGAAGCCCTCACCTAGTGCCATCACATAAAGCAAACGGAATCGAAATCGGGTTAGAAATGGCGAAGGAGTAGCATTTTGTAGCCAATGTACAATATAGGTCAAAAATCAAGGTCAAAGGTCAAAGAAGTCAAAGGTCAAAATTCTGTGTAGAAGTTTTGAAGCCCTCACCTAGTGCCATCACATAAAGCAAACGGAATCGAAATCGGGTGAGAAATGGCGAAGGAGTAGCATTTTGAAGCAAAATGTACAATATAGGTCAAAGGTCAAGGTCAAAGGTCACAACTGAAATTCTGTGTAGAAGTTTCAAAGCTCCCATGTAGTGCTATCATATAAAGCAAACAGAATCAAAATCGGGTTAGAAATGGCGAAGGAGTAGCAAATTGAACATTTTGATCACACACGGACGCACGGACGGACAGAGACACACGGACACACGGACACACAGACACACACACGTACGGAGCCCGTTTCATAGTCCCCTGCTCGAACTCGTTCGGCAGGGACAACAACTCGTTGCAAATCATATCATCAATTGAAATAAAATTACACTCAATATCATCTGAGAAAGCGAAAAGATTACAAGTAGGGAACACCATAAATGTCCATGTGTAATGCAAGCAAAGAATACAGTGTGCTAGTGGCAGTACTGCATGTGCACACCATTATAAACTCTTCCTCTGTGTATACTGTATACGCTATATATTTCGCGGGGGTTTTATTTTCGCAAATTTCGCGAGTCGGGAGCTATTTGCGAAATTAACAACACGCGAAAATATTACCTTCCAAAATGAATCCCTTGCCTTGATGATACGAACATTTCAGTACTAGTATACCATGTCATGGCTTACCGAACAGACCATACTGGCTAAGCTTGTTTACATACAAATAGCACGTCCACGTCTACACTACTTACGAATACTGTAGAGAGCCAATCCATTATCGCAAGGGGACCACTCTTCAGAAATCTAGCGCAATGGACTTAACCACTTCAAAAATGTTGAATTCTAACTTACTAGTTCGCAGAGTTTGGTAAGTTTTTTTCATGCAGTGTATAACTAGTATCATTCTCATTTGCTAGTAAGTTCAAAAATTCACACTTTCTTCGCTACTTCATATTTTCTCTGGTCCCCCAATCGCGAATTTAACCACTCGCGAAAATGTGTGACAGCGGCAATTCGCGAAAATCTATGTACGCGAAAATTATAGCGTATACAGTATATCGTAACACATTTAAACACAAACTGAATTTCCTCAATTAAAGGTTTTTTAATACCCTGCAATGAGGTAAAGACGAAACTATGACATAAGTTCCACAACAGGAAGTACATTGTACATGAGTCTCCATCTAAGGCTTTGGAATGAACAGTAGCTCTAACTAATAATGGACAAAGAATCAAAACTAAAAGTACACTTTGTAAATCAAATTTAGCACCTTAGATGGTGATCTATTTCAATTGCTACCATCCATACAAACAAGAATAGTCTTTTAAACAGTGATCCCTGGCCTGGCCTGTTTTCTCAGAACATTGTTGTATTTTCTTCATGATGGTTTCGAAGACTGTCCTACTGTAGTTTTGAGACCCATATTTCATGTACATTGTAGTGACAAAGCAGCCAAGTACAGTACCTCTGCATGGTACGTCCTTTCAGCTCTTGAATGAATTCCATGAGCATACTTCCCATTCTAAAAATGCTCTCTAACAATGATATCAAAATGTTCAAACTTTTTAACACCAGCTACAGCATACCATTCTAAAGATCTTCAACAACCTGCAATGTATCATTCTAAAGGTCTAATATTATGGGTTTTATCTGTCATTATCTCATCATAGATTGGAACTGTGAACTGAGTTTACTTCAAGGATTTTTAGACACTAACAATTTCAAATATGAATGCCAGCTTCTTTTTTTATTGTGAGCCAAACCCTTAAAAATTTGACCGGTGAACAAACATGACCTTGCACTATAAAGCCTATTTAAAGGCATTATTTACCATTTGCAGCTGAAACAAAAACCCAGCTTTAGTGCTTCAAAATAGTTCTAAAATGTGAGTTAGGGATAGAAACAACCAGTGTAAAAAGGTTAATCAGTATAATCAATGTTATACAATAATGTGAACAATAGCTACAATAAAATTGTCTCTCGAGACTAAACAGTATACAGCTTTATAGTTTAGTGAGAAATATAGTGATATCTCCTTAAATATTAATGGCTTTATTGGAAAATGTTTATGGGAAGATGTTTTGTGATACAATCGACCAAATGTGATAACTCAAACATTTTTTAAATCCTTATTCTCAATGGTAAACAGTACCTTTAAAGTTGCTCAGGCTAATTTCCATCATGCCTGAATATTTTGGGTCAACAAGGCTGAGTTTGATTACAATGTGAAGTATTATGAGGAACTTATACAGCTTTGGTGACTGCAGAAACATCCAGAACACATACTGTAGAGAATCTGTGAAACTAGAGGAAACTTCCCCAATGGACAATCAGGTTTAAAAATTATGGATCATACATACTCTATTTAAAGTTTTGGCAAAACCCATGTGCAATCAATACTAGTTAAAGAAGGCTACCATTTGTGATGTCACAGCATTGGCATGAATGACACAAGGAAAGCAGAGCTTACAACATGTAGGAGAATTTACATTTAATTTCATTCCTCGAGCATATCAATGAAAGAGCACTTGACAAATACCTGCAAAAGGCATTGGATTGATATTGCCCTTTAAATACAGTGTATGTTGGCAACAAGCTGAGGTAATGTAAATTACTTTTCATTTTAAAAACAAAGGAAATTTTGGGCAATCCTCACAATCATACAAGTTCCCACTTTGGGAAATTGTTATTATATCCAGAATCTCTGTGTCTGTTGTACATTGTACAAAGAATAAAGTTATAACTTTTGTGCTATTATAGTTTTTCACTGCTAAAATAATTCTAGAGGCTCAGTTTTTTCACGATCACTACTTGGTTGATAAACTACACCTGTAATACTACTATGTACAGCATCGCGTCATCATGCAGGGATATACTGTAAGAGTTTACTTTCAAAGAAAGATATAAAAAAATGTTTCTTCTTAGGAATGACAAGATACAACAACAACAACAACAACAACAAGGAAATTTTGGGCAATCCTCACAATCATACAAGTTCCCACTTTGGGAAATTGTTATTATATCCAGAATCTCTGTGTCTGTTGTACAAAGAATAAAGTTATAACTTTTGTGCTATTATAGTTTTTCACTGCTAAAATAATTCTAGAGGCTCAGTTTTTTCACGATCACTACTTGGTTGATAAACTACACCTGTAATACTACTACGTACAGCATCGCGTCATCATGCAGGGATTGTAAGAGTTTACTTTCAAAGAAAGATATAAAAAAGAATGTTTCTTCTTAGGAATGACAAGATACAACAACAACAACAACAACACAACAGACGGAAACTCCCACTTTAGCATTTTTCTCAATTTTGGTTTAAAAATAATAACAGAAACAAAGTGATTAACATGCAAATAATGACAGTATATAATCCCTTAACATATCAAACAGATACCATGGTAAGATATTGCCATGGCAACAGGAATGAATGCAACGAGTTTCCTTAGAGGGACTTTTCAGCCACTACTGTTTAGTGTACGATAAACTGCCTCAAGTTGTGACTGTAATATGGTCATTGAACACGGTTGTTATATTAATTGATTACAATATTCCTCTCTTCCTAATTCATTCCAAAATTTTGATTTTTTTTCTGCAAATCTTTTCTTAAATTTTATGCTGTTTTTTCTTGACCTCTCCTTCTCTTTTTTTCTGACACATTTTAACCCATTGAGGACGGTTTGATTTTGCTGCAACACGTATTTCCCATAGACGCTTGCCCGAGTATACTCGGGACTCATCCTCAACGGGTTAATACAGTAAAGGTCGCATCAATTGTTTCTTCCTTTTCTTCTAACATTTCTCATACAATGACAATCATTTATAACCAATGAACTTTTCTAGATCTATTCCTTATTAACGACCAATAACCATTTTGTTTGTCTTGATAGACCATTTTTCATAGGTCTATTTTATTATCATTATTTTCATTATTGATATGATTTGCTCCTCTCTCACCCTCTAGTGGTGGGGTGAAATTTCAAATCTCTGCCACAAAGATAGCAAATGATTTCAAATCTCTGGCGGTAGCAATTTATGGTTATTAGACCTGTTGCATGAGGCAACATAAGGATATACAGAGTATGTTTATATTATGTTCGACCGTGCAGCGCAGTGTGCCTGGCTTAAAACCGGCAATTGTGCTATATGCAGGGCGATGATCAGGGCGCCGATGACCGGTGGGCCGGTGCGTGGCACGCACGCCGCGTGCGCGCGCCCACACACACACCTGGGGCGTGCGGAGCGTGCCGGCCCCCGCACGGGCCCCGCGCGGGCGGCCTGTCCCCCGTTGAGGGCGGCTGTCGGCGCGGGCTACTTCAACCTGTGCCTCCCTATATAAGGGAGACCAAGGTCTGAAGACGAGAGAGACAAGGAACAAGAAAAGGAACCAGAAACAGCGAACCAAGGAACCAGCGACCTAGCGACACAGCGTATACTAGCGACACAGCGACCAGCGACACAGCGTATACCAGCGTATGCCAGCCAGGGACTAGAACGACCTGGCATCCGCGCCTACCTGTCTCTCCGGTGATCCTGCGCTGTAACGCAGGATTACCAAGCAAGTAAGTTCCCTTACCTCACTTTCTAGAAGTGAATTAAACATTTATTTAATCACCATGTTGTGCGAGGCGTCGCGACCGAGTACTTTATACGAACCATCACAGCAGCGTTTTGGTTGCAGCGCGCCGCACAACAGACCTAATACTAGTAATGAATAGTAATACGTACACAAAGATAGTGAGGAAGTGAATATTAACTATTTTGTATCCCACAGCTCCAGTTTACAAGACAGTTCTTTACCTTAATCCTAGGGAATATGACAATGAGGACAGTCTAGGTAGTCACATGTCATCTTATTCGTGTGCATGCATTTACAAGCGCAAACTTCGACCTACGAGTATCGGACTCAATATCCAAATTCTCAGAAAAGTAAAAATAGGAAATTCAGAAAACGTCTCAACACCAAGTCTCTGCAGCTAGAGCGACAGCTGATATGTACATGTAGCTGTAGCCATGGATGTGATATATGAATAAATTTGCTAATTCAGATCCTGAGCCTTGAGGTGTGAGCAAAGATACAATCCAAGCCAAAAGTTTGCCAAGGTGGCCGAAACTCACTCCAGCATAAAATTACCCGCACTTGCTCCCATCCAATATCTTACAAGTGATTTTGGTGCAATAAGGTTGAGTTTCTGGAATTTGAGATATCTTCATGCATACAAAAGCACATTAGCCTAGACGTACGCCCTACTAATAATTAATGAAATCTAGCAATGTCGATAAGATCTGCCCTATCTACATTGTAGACCAAATGTCTGGTCAAGTAATAAATTTATATTTTAAAGGGTGTGTACAGTTCTGGTCGAGGTGAGGATTTAGCTTTTAACATTTTGTGAGATATTCAGAAACCACTCTATGAGATGTCAGAGAGCATGCAATTCTAAGGGGTATCAAAAGTTTATTTGATGAAAATCGGTTTTGAAATGGCTGAGATATCCAAAAAACAAGGTGAAACAAAGAATCCTGTATGGCTGTAAGGAGTGGCCTGTCACCTTTTATCATTATCACTTTCTTGGCTATCTCAGCCATTTGAAAACCAATTTTCATCAAATAAACATTGAATCCTTCTTTAAATTACATGCTCCTTCCTATTTCAGGGCTGCCAACTCTCACTCATTGTGAGTGACCAGTTTCACTTCATCATCCAACTTTGATATTTTGTGACCAAAATCGTGCAAGGACCCATGCCCAGGCGCAGGCCGAGACTGCAAGAGCAAGACTGCAAGAGCTTTTGAGGGAAACTTAGGAATAATAAGAAGTTGTTGACCATGAGTTATCTAACAGTTAAACTCTTCTGCCTAAGTTAATTACGATATTGCCCAACTAAAACCCAAAGGCAAAGCTAATTCGTGGCGTGGACACCCGCGGCCGGCCGGCATCCAGTGCAGTGGAATTGATTACGCCGACGGTCCCGGCTTTACTTACCGCGGGGATTCGAGCTGCCGCTGTTTAACCGTGTCAGTCAGATCAAGAACTGTGTCTGTTGATAATAACACTGATGCTGTGCTGCAGTTGATTTTTCGTAACCGTCGGATTTAATCCTACCTCTGTATGGATGGATTTAGGATCAGGGAGTGTCTTACCTGGTCAATCCGCCAAGTCAATGTGAAGTGATAGCCTATCTACAGTTGCAACAAATTGTTAGGAGTTTCCCTGGACTCTCGACTGAACATTGTTGGCAGTGCCAGTAGAGCAGTGTTGATATGAAATCTGCCTTTGATATGTGCATAGTCTTCACCAAGTACCATTCGTCAAAATACATGTACGTTCGAGCACAGTCTCACAAACTACCATACGAGGAAACCACTGGAAACATGGTGGTACATGGTACATGACACTACAACAGAATAAAGGCTGGAATAAGAGACTACTTTACTGCAATTTTTAATCATACACAATCTAGAGGAAATCGCTATGGTAAGCTTAGTGAGGGCCGTCGACTGCAATAGTGTCATCATTGTTGCATTAAATGTCATTATCAACACATTAGTAATAATGAGTAGTATACAGTCGGGATATGGAGGGTACAGACAAAACCATAATCATATACAGCAATACATGTAAAATAAAATGACATAAGACGCATGAATATTATATTTCGGCATAATCAGCATAAAAAAAACACACACACACAAATGCTAATAGAACATGATAGTACAAGTTGGAAATGTTGTTAATACGATTACAGTACAATCATGTTACAAACATACAGATAATGGTGTCATTAAAAGCTATAGAACATGTTTACGAATTCAAGCTACTACGAATAGAGCTAAAAGGTTATCTATTATGCACACAATTTATAATACGTAAATGATAGTAGGACTTATAATGATTTATTTACACGTTAAGTCGTAAAGGTGGCCTAACTGTTCTGCAGCTAAGTGACGCTGCTTCCTTGCATTGTGTGAAACACAACGTTTGAAACTATGCACTTGTGCAATTAGGTTTTCATTTTACAAGTTTTAAAACGAATTTCCCTCTGAGATATTTCATAGATGTTTTGGTCACTTTTGTTCTAGACCTACATTTTACAGGTTGGTCATTATAATTATGGTATATGAACGACTAATTTCAGTGAAAATTATATTCCTAATACCGTAAGTAGTCGTTATGAAATATTTCATTTCCACTTTCAACATCATTCAATAGATTGCGTTACAACCTATTTTATTGTGATTTCACGATATATTGACATTTTTAGAATATATAAATCATTGAAATTGAAGCGTCAAAGTTTGATGTTCTCAACCCTCCCCCCCCCCCCCCCCCCCGAAAAAAAAATTATGCGAGTCTCAATCAGGATGCAAGTCAGATAAAAGTGACCATGAAGTATACGTTCCTCGCTAGAATCCTTTGTTATTGTTGTTGTTGTTGTTTTTGCTACCGTTTGTTTGTTTCTTTGTTTGCACTTCCTATAGCAAGAAAAAGGAGAAAAAGCAATAACGTATAGACCTATACTGCATGCTCATCCAGCTATGGATACATCGTAAATTTTTAAGACATAATTTATACATCATCAAGATGTTTGAATTTGCGTTCAAAAGAAAATTGTAAAAGCTGATGCAATGACGTCATCGACAGTGGCGGATCCAGGGAGGACCGCAACCGGCGCACGCCCCCCCCCCCTTTATCTTTTTGTTGAAACAAAAGAAATAAAAAGAAAAAATGGGGCGAGGCCGTGCGTGCGCCCCCCCTTTAATTTTGTAAACGCGCCCCCTCTTTACGGAATTCCTGGATCCGCCCCTGATCGACTTGTCAAATCTGCACAAATGAATATTGACAAGTCATTGCGGCTTTGTGAAAGCACTTTAAAGTTCCCCAACTTCCTCTTTCTGTCTTTCTTTCTTCCTTTCTTTCTTTCTTTCTTTTTTCATTCTTTGTGAAGTTGTGATCAATCTCTCAAGTTATTGTGCATTATTTTTTGTTTCACTTTACTCATCATGTCACCCTGATTATTTAGAGTCGAGTTGCTCTCTGGGTAATTTTGCCACAGAATATATGAAGAGCTTGCTTCCAAAAGGCGCTAAATTCATTGAAAAATGATGGATTTAGCGCCTTTTGGAAGCAAGCTCTTCATATATTGTGATATCATGACATGGGTATCTCTGAATTTCACTGCATCTTTATTGGACAATTTTATTATTGAAATGTAACAAAAACTATATACACAGACTACAGTACAGCACACCGATCTCTTCATACTAACGAGATCACTGGAACACCATATCCAATTACATGTAATTGACAACGATCATAAACAAAAGCATAATTTCTTTTCACTTTAAATGAGTGTCAAACCTCATTTTGTTAGAGACCATAAGTGTCCTCTCTTGTATTTCAAACAAAATTAGTTGAAAGTGTATAAAAATACAGTAGATATATACACAGCACGTAAGGAACTGCACTACGAAAGAGTGCCGACTCTGAGAGAGAAACAGGAACATTAATTTTCTCAAATGTCTATTGCTAATGTGAGGATCGCTTATACGAATTTCGGCAATCAAGAGGCTTTTGAGAAAAAAAAAAACCTCCAAACAAAATCAGCAATCTATTACGGAAAAGATGATCAATCTATTAATGAAAGGACAGTTTTGACTCTACCATATATAGAGGATTTACAATGAAGTGTTTACATTACGAAATAAATGCAGTCAAATCTATCTATAGCGGCCACCCAAGGGAGACGAAATAAAATTGGCTGCTATAGACAGGTGGCAGGTAAGAAAGTTTTTTTTCTCTCTCTCTCGGGGAAGGGCAATTGTTTCCAGTGGCGGTGGCAGATGGCCGCTATAGCCACAAAAATTTGATTTCAAGTACATAATGGGTTTAACCAAAAAGACTATTAACTCACAAAATTCGAGAGGGAAGTATGAATGCCATAGCAATCAGCATTGATTCCAATTGTTTGCAGTTTTGTTTTTTTTTTTTACTTTTAAGTAATCTAAATTTTATGTGAACAAGTGTCTGGATGGATATTATACTTTATATACGTACAGACAGATTGACATAATAGATAAATGTATGCACTTGTAACTGATTGATTGGTTGATCGATTGAATGACTGATTGATTGATTGATAGATTGATTGAGATAGAACAATATATATGATTTTTAAGAGCTCTCACGATCTATTGTTTTTAATCTATTATGTTAATGACATCATTTAAATAGTTCTAATATTCTTAAATTCTCATAAGAATGCACAAACGATGATAATCATGGTTAAGTGAAAACTAACAGCTTAGTTTCAAAGTATTAAGTTGCTTCTTAATCAATTCAAAACAAACTACATTCTCCCAAGGAATATGAGGGTTCAAAAGATATCTATAGACCTATGTATCAATGAATCATTCCTCCAACGTGTTCGGTCATTATCATTTTCTTGGCGTTATAGAAATGATACTCTCAGTAGGAAAACCAACATCAACAGTGTGTCACTGAAAATAATACTATCAGAAGCATTGGGGTACTTTCAAAAATTAGACATGGTATTACTGACAATGTGTTATCAACGCTTCTATTCATACTGCCACACTTGTCCCTTGTCTTATTGCACTATTAATAAGAAAATTCATATTCAGGCCACCAAAATTCAATTAAATTGGTGCAAATTAGGGATATTCTTACCATCCCATATTCTAAATATAATTGTCCAAGTATAAAGGTCCTATAGATCGTTGTTCATTATGACAAAGATTCTACCAATCCATGCAGTAATTAATCAACCTGCTCTGAATATTCTAGTTTATTATGATTTCCATACAATGACCTCCTTAATACATCTAGTGTTTGTAAAAAACAAACAAACGAAGCAAAACAAAAACAAAAAATACTGTTCTATTTATTCTACGTATTACACATACTCTTTATTCATTACGAAGTGTCGGAATTATACAAAATGTAACAATTTAAGCATTAATGCAACGTCAATAGTATAACATTATCAAAATTCAAAAAAATCTTGCAAATAGGGGTCTAACTTTTAGTAGTTTTGCTATAAACCTGTGGGGATCTCATGAGAGGGAATTCCATTTTATAGAAATAATAAGATTTTTTTTTTATAACAGAAAGAGATGAAATAAATGAAAAGAGCTGGTGTCTACATTGCGTTATCTATTAAAACGTAATTTTCGTGTTGCGAGTCTTTTTCTTTAGTATTCTGCGTGTGAGTCATGAGTGCGACTAAATTGTTTTGTAATACTAGTAATATTATCATATATGTTAATGGACCCGTGCAATGATGGAGTAATCATGCTGTGCTTCTCAGGGTCCATGACCATCATTTACTATATTATTGTCATTAACATGCCTGAATTACAATTAATTATCACTTCAAATTATAATTCAGTATTGTTCGTGATTGTTATTTTGAATAAAAGCAGAGACTCCAACCCCAAGCACCTTCTGATCTGGAGATTCTCCCGCCTGAAACCTCTAGCAAACGGGAGACTCCAACTTGCGCATATCACGAGCGCAAAGTCCCTTGCGGTGCAGGGTTCTGGTAGACAGAAAGATCCGTCTGTCCGGAGGAGTCTTTTATATTTTTGACGTTATCGCTCTCCTGGGGATCCGTGAAGCCAGACGCAGTCTCCGCGGAACATTCCCCGACGACCAGACACAGACCGATCTTTCGGTCAAGGGTTCTGGGTATGCTCTCTCGTGCTATTTAAGGCTTATTTTTCAACATACAATGAAATTAAGAAATCATTTCAAACGGGAGAAATTACTGAGTACCGGTAGATCTCAAGCGGGAGAACGGGAGATTCCGCAAAAATGGGCTTTCGGCGGGAGATCTCCCGTTGAAAGCGGGAGAGTTGGAGTCTCTGCAAAAGATTGAAATTGAGATTGAATTAAACTGTAAACGTACCATTATGTTGCAATAATTTTTTCTTTACGCTAGTGGCTTGCCATAGTTTGCAGAAACGAATTCTGGTGTACTACGAAAACTTGCCACCCCTCGAGATTGCCCGATATCTACCGTACGATGGCGCTTTCTTTTCCACTCGCACGTTCCGAGAAGTAAGGCATGAGTTATCAACGTTAGATTATTTTAATGAAATCACAGTTTTATTTCGCATAAAAAACTATATTTTATTGGAAATTTATGAATGCGAATGTAGCGCTATATGAGTGCTATGTGAAGGAGATGTTTATGCATGATAACGTGGGTTATTCTTGAAGGATCGAGAGTGCCTGTGTGCGAGCTGTGATCGAGAAGCTGCAGTAGATCTAACGTGTTACACCACTGCGGCACTAAATTGCACGTAAAGAACCACAATAGGGCCTGCATGTGTTGTTGGACACCAAACTTGGCCAATGTGTTGACATGGTTGGTACACACACGTACAAATGCACACACGACATACAAATTACGATGTACAATGTATGTCTTTGGTACCACTGAGCCCGTCGCTGGTATGAAGAAAATAGATCTTGTTTGCATTTGATTTATGCAGTCGCGAAGGATAGTACAAGCATGACCACTGTTTGTGCAAAAACCCAAACTCGTCCTGAAAATTAAATTTACTTCTTGGTACTAATGTTAGTCGGGGCCCGCCGTTACGTCTTTTAAAATGAGGGGGCCCAGTTTATGGGAATGGGGACATCCATTCATTTTTTGAGCTGAGGGTGGTGCACAAAAAAAAATAAATAAAAAGATAAAAAAAATAAAAAAATAATAATAATATGGCTTAGTTCTGCCCTAACAGTTTCTAGTTCCACTTCTGGTTCTGGGGTTAATCAACTTGACAAGGAGAAAAAAAAAAAAAGGGGGGGGGGGGGGGACACTTGGATTGCATTTCCCTCCCAAAATCGGCTGACAAGCTTCATAGTTTTTTATGCCACTCCTCTAACAACATTCATGGCTGCTGACAAGCAAAGATAAATGACAAAAAGTCAAACCCTAGATCTCTATTTTCTCACCAGTATCTGTTTTTTTTTTGTTCTTTCTTTCTTTTTTGCACGCAGATATTGGCACAGTACTGTAAGTGCTATAGAAATCTGTGTGGTGCTGCTCTCTTGCTATCTGAAGAATTTAAACTTTTTTTTTACTTCATGCACACACTTGAAAATGACTTTAAAAGCATCTTGTACATTATTTCATGGTTGAGGGGCTTTAATTGATCAAAATTCCCAAGTCAAAATTCTTTTACACCTTATAGTACCACCTTTACTTTGATTAAGTCACTTAATTGCCAAAACACTAGCTTTGATTTATTTTGTGCCAAATAAATTGAATTGAATTGAATTGAATCGAATAGTACCACCTTTACTTTGATTAAGTCACTTAATTGCCAAAACACTAGTTCTGAATTATGTATGGCGCAAAGATGAAAGAGTTCTACCAATTTACTCGGCTGATCAAGAAGTTTGTCAAATAGTGACATGGAACATGGACAGCAATCAAGCTCATGCTAAAGTCTTATCATACAATTTGGGAGGGAGATTTGCCACATTCACCCAGCACATCCATTGGCAGTGATTGGCAGAATGGGCCATGATCTATTTGTAGACCCTATCTTAGACCCTTATCAGCTACAAATCTTGTGATAGGCTGTCTCATTCACAGCAAAACTTCATTTACCTCAGTTATGAGTAAACTCGGCCACTTGTAATGAGGGTGCTAGTGGCAGAGTTTACCCGTTAGGCCGAGTTTACCCATAGATATGGTAGTCTTTCCATTGAATTTTCTTCAAAGCAGTGGTATGTGTCTTTTCTTGCACATGTACATGTATCAAGGTGTGATATCAAAACTCGGTCAAACTCTTTGTGGGTTTGAGACAATAGTTAGTCCTCTATGCTTGTATGTTCTTGAGAAGATTAAAAGAAAGACTTACAAGTATATCTTTGTTACTTTTTCTAATAGATGATAATGCCTTGTCATATCTCTCTTCTCCCCCTCGCCCCAAGAAAGACGCCACAATGTCTGAAGATTGGGGAGCAGAGGCTGATGCTGCGACTGTGCCGGCACCAGCGCCGGTTGCCGAGATGCCGGAGGTCATGCTCTTTGGCCGATGGAGCTGTGACGAGGTCCAAGTCAGCGACATCAGCTTGACTGTGAGTACAGACCACTGGCACCATTTATTCTGGCAAGCACTTTTGCAAAACTGCATACAGATGGCCTTTTCTTTAATTTTGCCAGAGAGAGTCCTTTGTGAGGTCAACAGATAAATCAATGGAGGAGTGCATGAATGCAGAGATAGCGAGTTGAATTAATTGAAAAGGGAAATTATAAATTCATAAAAAGTGGTTCTTTGACTTTAAATTATTATGACGGGAACATGTTTCTGTTTCAGAAGTTCCACAAATGTACCTTATCCTGTAGTCTTCCATTTCCAAATAGAATTATTTGTAACTTGAGAAAATGTTTCACCGAAACTTGGGACTGCAAATTAAAAGAACCAAAAAACACCCTTCATCTGAACTCTCTCATGCTGTGACTAAAATCAAAATCACTTTTTGTTTCTTTTCTTAGGACTACATCCCTGTCAAGGAGAAGTACGCCAAGTACCTCCCCCACAGCTCCGGCCGCTACCAGGTGAAGCGCTTCCGCAAGGCCCAGTGCCCCATCGTCGAGCGCATCACCAACTCCATGATGATGCACGGCAGGAACAACGGCAAGAAGCTGCTGACGATGAGGATCATCAAGCACGCCTTCGAGATCATCCACCTCCTGACAGGAGAGGTGAGGGGGAAGGGGAGAGGGAAGGGGAAGGGGGAAGAGACAGTCTCCCCACCCCACCAGGGCAGGGGTGCAGCTTTTTAAAACTATTGCCCATCCAGGTGACTCCTGTCATGAAGTCCTTGCGACTGGCAGTTTTCTTTAATTTTATCAAACTTTTTCTAAACGTAAAGTCAATTTTGCACCATATACTTTACTGATGACAATTTTGGGACCTCAATTTCTACTTGATTGTATTGTCACGAAATTTTGTTATAACAGTGGGGGTTTTTTTAGCAGGAGCTCCTGGCATATATCTCTTACCCTTTTGTTAGGAGGTTTTTCAGTAACTTGCAGTGATTGCAGTTGACAATCATATAATGATAAAAGTAGCTCTTCTAACCTGTTCATGAGATTTAAACATGTCAAGACCTCAAATTGGTCATATTTTGATATAGATATTGTCAATCACTTCACGCAAGAAAGAACAATTAACCAATGAGAGATACAAAGAAAAAAAACAACAACCCCCACAGACATTTGGCTATAGCTGTACCATACACTCCGATCAAACTCATACCATTCATTTGTTATTTAATAGCCACTGGAAATAGTGAGTGATTTGTTTGATTAGCATTTTTATGCCTCCGCCACGAAGTGGTGCCGGAGGCATTATGTTTTCGGGTTGTCCGTCCGTCCGTCCGTCCGTCCGTCCGTCCGTCCTTCCGTCCGTCCGTAATGAATTTTGTGGACAGGGTAACTACCAAAACCTTTTGAGGTATCCTAATGAAACTTGGCATGTATGTGTATTAGGGGGTGAAGTTGTGCCTATCAACTTTTGGGTGCACATGCTCAAGGTCAAAGGTCAAAAGGTCAAGGTCAAATGCTTAAAATTTTACCATTGCCCCCATATCTATGCAATGCCTGAAGATATTTTCTTGAAACTTAGTGTATACATGTACTACCCAATTAAAATTCTCTGGTGAAAGTTTGGGGTCATGAGGTCAAAAGGTCAAAGGTCAAAAGGTCAAGTAAAATTTTAAATTTTCACCTTTTTCTCTGTATCTTGGAAATTGTTCAAGGTATCTTCATGGAACATAGTATATATATGCATCTACTGACTGGCAGTGGTTATCTAGGGAATTGAAGGTTCATGGGGTCAAAGGTCAGGGGTCAAAGGTCAAGGGCAATACTTCAAAATTTTACTATTTTCCTTATATTTATGCAATGCCAGCAGGACTTTTTTTTTTTTTTAAATTTGATGTATGCATGTATAACCCAATAGAGATTCTCTGGGATTTTTTTTTTGCCAAGAAGGTCAAAGGTCAAAAGGTCAAAGATCAAGTGAAAGTGCTGAACTTAATTCTTTCTCCATATCTCGGAAGTGGCTCAAGTTATCTTGAAACTTAGAACATGCTGAATTTATGTATGTTCTGCCTGACAGTGATTCTCTTATAAATCAAAGGCCAGATGAAAATGATTTAACAATTTACTGTTCAATACAGAAATTGCGCTTTTTCTCCATACCTTGAAAATTACTCCCTGCATAAACTTATGAAATGGTCAAAGTCAAGTTAAAGTTCTTAAATCCCCAAATACATGCTCTCCTATTCATCCAATTAAACATAGGTCAAGGAAGGTAAACATTCAGTACATTTGTGACAAACATGTCATTTTAATATTTTGCCAATTTTGTGAAAATGTAATCACACATTGTCCACATGTACTATAGACCTATTAGGAGAATCATGCATTATGGCGGAGGCATACCAGTCGCCATAGCGACATTTCTAGTTCTTAATAGTATGTGTCTGTTTCCCCAAGTATTACAGGGTTGTCTGTGTAGCTTGTGCATTATCCATAAAAATGGCTAGGGGTACTGCAGTGACGTTTGGTGGTGTGACCAACCAAAGAGTAATGTGTGAGATAGCAGGGTCAATATCACATTCTAGAAAATTTTAATTAAGAAGTATTCTTTCACTGACCTTCAATGATATGCCGCGTACAATAACACAGAACTTCACAATCATTTGAATAGGAACAGATTTAGGATGTCAGAAATCAAGATGAAATTTTGAAATGCCAGTGGACACCAAAACTCAAACAGTACAATTGGGTGTAACTCGTAGTCATCAAACCTAGCATGAGTGTCAGTGACCTTCTGTGTTTTAGGCAAACTTTTTTTATGGTTAGTGTGAGTGTGATGCACACACAGATACAGATTGGTGTTGGGGTCCATGTCCATTTGGTTATTTTGAATTCTTTTCTTAACAGCCTCAGATAAAGCATGTCAAAAGACAAAGACAGGAATGACCCAATGTCACGGGCCTTTACAAGTTATTTATTTTTTTCATTCATCTTTGCAATGCGCAGAACCCTCTCCAAGTCCTGGTCAACGCCATCATCAACAGTGGACCCCGAGAGGACTCCACCCGTATCGGTAGGGCCGGTACCGTCCGCCGACAGGCTGTGGATGTGTCACCCCTTCGCAGGGTGAACCAGGTACAAAGCTTGTCTTTCCTGTCAAGTAAACCTGCACTGTGGCAACCGTGTTAGATATTGTATGAAATGTCATGGTAATATCCTAATTATTGCATATTTTTAGTTTAACCTCTGTTATGGATGCATTGATGAATGGATTAGGCAAGGGGTAACCCTTTGTATTCTGTGTTATAATTTGTATTGCATCGTTTTCATCTCCTGTAGTGCAACTTATTCTTGTCCCCTGTACTCTGGAAGTTTTCACAGTTGACCGTGATAACACTGGACGTAGCAGTATGGTAGTCATTCTTAATTGTATTGCATGGTTCCTTGTTTAGTGACGTTTTGGAAAATTTGTGGAAATGGTGGGAAATCATAGAATTTTGAGAATGTAGATGTACGTTCACACTTTGAATGCCACAATCTTTGCTGTTCGATCTAGTACTCCACATCCAAGATGGTGTGCTTTCGGCCTATCCACTATATGACTCATTGACATCAAGCATTGCTGTGCTTTGTTCGCCAGTTTGCACACTCGCCAACTGGAGCTCTTTTTGTTTTGATACTGATTGGCACAGAAGTCTGGAAACCAATTGTCAATGAGTAAAGATTACTTAATCCTCTTAATCCCTATTGTATCACCATGACTTCCAGGTTGGACTGGGGCACATTGTTACACCCTAATGAGGTGGCTAACAAACTGTTAGGCGAAGGTTGGGAGAATAGATTGAATGATAAATAATAAAAAAAAAAATAGATAAAGAAATGACAAGTCATAGCTAAGTGCCAGGGCACATGAATGGTTAGCTTACATAAATATAGTAGAATCGGGAATGATTGCATCCTGTTGTCATGGTGATGAGCATCGTATCTCTCTGTGGTAATCCTCTCCAGGCCATCTGGCTGCTCTGCACTGGTGCCCGCGAGGCCGCCTTCAGGAACATCAAGACCATCGCAGAGTGCCTGGCTGACGAGCTCATCAACGCCGCCAAGGTGAGATGCTCTATTCTTAAGGAGAAATCCACCTTCATAGACATGTGGATTGAGTGAATGCAGCAATATTAGTAGGAAGCATCGAGAGTTTGAGGAAAATCGGACGTTCCGTTTCTGCTCAGTCTCTGCTGGATGATAAGGCTACTACAGTTTGTGATGTCACATGTGTACAACAACATAAAGAAAATATAAAGAAAATTCAACAAATTTTCACTTTTCTCGCATAATTTAAGAACACTTGATTTCTCTCTTTCACAAGGCAGGGTGAATAATATTGTCCGTGACATACATCAGTGACAAGTTGAGGAAATATGCACTTTTTTAAAAAAGGAAAATTTTTGTAAAATTCTCTTTGTATTTTCTTTGTATCGTTCTACGCGTGTGTGTGACATCATACACTGTAGTAGTCTTCTCATCCAGCCGTGACTGCGCAGATACTTTAAAAATTCATAACTTTTGAACGGATTGTCCGATTTTCCCCCAAACTTTCACTGATGTGGTTTACTAATATTGCTGCGTTCACTCAATCCTCATGTATATGAAGGTGGACTTGTCCTTTAAAGGAGACATCCAGATGATTTTCAGACCTTTGCATTTGAACACGGTATCTGTTATTTGGTTATACTGGGTACAGAGTTACAGAATTTATAGTGATGGGATGACGAGTAAGATTGTTTTCAAAATTCATAACAAATCACAGTGAAAAAGGATGATGACATAGCAGCTTCACGTAAGAATGCAGGATTGGGTGCTCACGGAAGCAGAACAAAACAAGAAAGCATGAGTAAATTCTACACAGGTGAATTTACTAAACGAGTGGTATTGTAATGGAATTGCTGCACTCCTGGAATATGTGAGCCACCTAAGTCATCATCCTTGTTCAGTGTAATATGTTTTGGGTTTTTCAGAGTATAGTTTGTCTGCTCAAGGACCACAATAAATTCCCAAAAATCTATACATAGCATCATCAATTTCTGTACTGCATATTGTGAAATTATATAAATTGCCTGGAATGTCCCTGTACGAGCTATCACTATCACCACCATGTCCACCATGGGGGTAACAAAATATGAAGATTTTTTTTTTTAAATCGTCGTCATCACCATTTTCACTAGGCAATGATTATCATCACCACCACCGTCTTCATAATGCAATGACTTTCATCATCGCCACCGTTTTCAAAATACAGAAACTAAACTTACCACCATGGTATCCATGATACAAAAATACAAGAGTAGGAATGTAAAACATGGTGACTCTGGTATTAAAAAAACACGCACACACACACCCAAAAATAGATGATTATAATAAGTCGGTCTCGTAAAATTGTACTTCCATTCAGTACTGGCTCGAAAGTTGAGTTCTTACACAGACTTGACTTACTAATGCCTCCATAGCATACTTTTTGAAGAAAATTCAATCTCTGAAGAGATTTGGATAAGTGCATAGATATACACTGTAGTTTCATGTCTCCAATAAATCTCTATTTCTCTCTTTCTTTCTCTCTCTTCCGCTGCTCAGGGCTCATCCAACTCGTACGCCATCAAGAAGAAGGATGAACTGGAACGTGTCGCGAAGTCCAACCGTTAAGGGAGGTTCACGCCTGCATGGCACCACGTGTCTTGTGGCCATGCCCAGTGCAGAGACAAGGCGATAGACCATCCGTCGTGCATCTTGAAGATTGTCTCTGTCAACAGTAGTGTAAATTAAAGAGATCACACATACAAAAGCAAACAAAGCTTCCTCTGTCCTGTTTGATATTTTTGTACGTGCTTCCACTCTGCTGTTGATAGTTCCGTCTTGCCTGGATGGTGTATTATGATGTCAATTTGTGTTCATTTGCACATTGGAAATTACCTCTGTAGTGCTGATACAACAAGAGGCTGACTTTTATCCATTCAAATAACATATCGGTCATTTTTGCCAGTACACTTGTTTAAACAAAATATCTTAACATGGGAGTACGCTGTATGCTGTAAGCGGACATAGTGTCGCCTCTTCATCTGAAGTCTTGTCAGTTGTGTTGTGGGGGTGTTGTTGCTAGTGGAAGTGGTTTTTGTTGGTGTTGTTTTTACATTATTATGAAACCAGAGGAAGTTGCAAGTACAGTATGAGTAACATTATGCTCCCTGATTCATGCAGCAAATAAGAGAGAGTGTGAGTGTGTATGCGAGTGTGAGTCCATATGTGAATGTTCGGTAAACGGGTTGTTTTATGTGTGTGTGTGTGTGTGTGTGTGTGAGTGTGTGTGTTTTCTAGATATAATGAGTTTATGTGTAATACTAGAAACAAGATATTTGCCATTAGATTTAACTGTGCGGATGGATCTGAGTTGTGGACTGTATGCAAGGACGCTTTGGAAAAATTGTACTGGTGAAGACTGCCAAGCCTCATGGGGATAGTGGAGCATTAAAAATTTGAGACTGTGGGAGTGTTTGTCTTGGAGAGAAGAAAGGAAGGAAATACTGTAGGCAGAGAAGATGGTATTGGCATAGTTAGTCCAAATGTAGAGATGGAGTATGGAGAAGAGCTTATGGACTAGAACATCAGGAAAACGGTCGTAAAGAGTCACACAAATTGTTTCAAATGATTGAGAGATATTTAGGAAAATATAAGACTGAATTACAAAATAAATGTTTTCATGTAATGCTACACCCTGTAGGAATCACATACCAGTCAGTTGTCATGACTACATGTAATGGAGGCAATAGACCAATTCTATGTTATTTACCAAGAATTCTTCATACTTTTGTCTTGAGGACATGGTAGCGATCCATTTGGTGAACCTGTTGATGTCTTTCAGATCTAAAACATTGAAACAAAAAGGTGTGCATGAGAGATGCACATGTTAAGAAATTGGTCTACGTAACACAGAATTTTAGGCCCAACTGGATAATCGTTTATGCTTGGTAACCAAGTTAAAAGGATCGATTCAATTTCCATTTTCTCGATAAAACTGGTCAAGGGTACATTATTTTAACATGACAACAGATGTTTGTGTTTCAGAAGTTTGAGCTTTGCTTCATAAAGAAGAATGTACCAATGAAACACACAGGCATGGCACAATTGTACTATCTCCAAGCCTGTTACAGGAGTAATACAGTTGCATTTTTTTTTTTTCAGCAAGCATGTTGTTAGCCGTATTTTTCTGAACTTACCCCATCACACACACACACACACACACACACACACACACACACACACACAGGTACATAAACACACAGAAACATCACAAGAGGGCTATAACAGGATGTCCTTAAAAGGGAAATTCCATCTTCATGTTACTTTGTACAAAAAGAGACAAATTAGGTAGTACTTGTAGATCAGTGAAAATTGGGGGGGGGGGGTGACAAACAAAAATTATATTAACTGTTTAAGTTTAGAGAGCAAGATGAATTGGCAACTATGTGACATGGATGTTAAAGCAGCTCTTCAATCTGCTTATACAGTCAAAACTTTCATTTTTCACATGAGGAAAAAAAAATTCTTCAGGTCTGTTCTTGGTACAGATAAGAGTAATATTGTTTTGCATGTCCTCAGTGGATAAGTTCTGTTTGCCAGAATATTAGAGAAAAATTACACTTTTTATGAAGTTTTGTCTACAAATCAAATGGAGAGCAGCCTCTCAACACCTTTGTCACTCATATTGTTGCCAATTTGTCTTTCTAAACTTGATCATGATTGTGTTTGTGTGTGTGTGTGTGTGTGTGTTGTGTGTGTGTAGGTGTGTGTATATGTTTGATTCCCCCCTCCCCCCCCCCAAAAAAAAAATAAAAATAAAAAATAATAAAATAACTGATCTACAGTATTTTTCTGATTCTTCTGTTTTTACACAAAGCAGCATCAGGGAGAAATTTCCCTTTAAAATGTGAAAAATAACTCTCCGTGTGAGGTGCCCTCAGCACTGCATGCTTCAAGAAAATATCCCTGGGGGGGAAATATAACTCCCGTACGGGGATATCAAGGGTTACCCTACACCTTAACAAAGGTAATATTTGTATGCTATTATCATGCTCTCAAAATGCCCAACAGCCCTTTAACCCATTGCAGACGAGTCCCGAGTTTACTCGGGCAGGCATGTCTGTCTCTACTTGGTCTCTGGCTTTGATCAAATAAAATTGTGCTTAGCTCATCTCACACTCTGTCAATCATGTAAACCAATACACTGTACTTGCAGTGAATTCAAGATCATGTACTATCTACCTGCACCACAGAACACTTTCACATTGCAACCAGCACTTCACAGAAGAACTATGTCGGGTATATCCACATCTGGTTTTACACACTTTTTAATTTCTTACCATGCTGTACAAAATCATGTCAACTGTACATGGGGAGAGTTTGCACATTGGGAAACTAAAAACAAAACTGCAAACCAAATGGAACACGCTATTAAAGTGTCTAGTACTACACATACATTGGGTACTTACACGATCGTGCTTGGTGCAAGCAGACAAGTGTACATACACAGAAAATTATGCACTCTAGCAACAACAAAAAAGATGTGATCAGAAGATACAATCACACATACCTCTAAAACAAGGAAACTACAGAGGTCTCAATAAAGGTCTCCACCAGGCCTTATCAACACTTTCTTTATACACAGGATTGTTTTCTGCACCTATCATATGGAAAGAAAGTCATTTTGAAGCCTTTTTTGTAAAGTACAAACGTTCTTTCAAATGTCAAGACTTCACTAATCCGTCATGCCAAACCACCCAAATGCTAACACAGTCACATGGGTGACGTCGAGGTCATATGTAATACTTGTATAACACTACTACTGTAAAAGTAGAAATTTTCGTTATTTCACGCTACCTGAAACTAGCGCAAAAAAAAAAAAAGCACGCAGATATTTTGCATGCCATATGCCTCTGTAGTTGATGTCTTGACTCCCTGGAATTAACATGTGAAATTTGTCTTACCTGGCAGAGAGCGAAAATTACTCGCACAAAAATATCCACTTTTACAGTATGTACTTTGTGATGATAACAAAGAAAGTTTCTCTCCCACAATGATCCACCGATTTGAGAGGTACCCTCAAATGTGGGATATACATATTAACAAGCTATAGACGTGTGATACAGACGGTAAGATGATGGCTGCACTAACCATTCTCCCTCCCTGCGTCGTATTGCAAAGTAGCTTGAGATTTTGCAAAGATGCAGCCTATAAAAGTAAAATAGTGCCCCAATCTATCGTTTGTCACAAATTGAATGGCATCACGTAGCTCTCTGCGTCATGAGTTTGAGCAAACACTACAATGGCCCAGAACCAACCAACCAAGTGGTCTTGCACATGCGCAAAACAAGTTTCTTCTCTCTCTCTAAGAGTCTGTGTTGCAGATCTGAAGCTCCCTATTCCACACAGCAAAACTCAAGGTCATCGCCATTGATTACCTTGCATCTTATCAATTTTTGTTGCTATCCTTGAATATTTCAGCTCCAGAAGAGCCGACCCTTTATAATGGGAAGCAATCCATTCATACTTACAAGTAAGAGCACAACAGCAATGACATTCGCTATAATAGATTCCTGTAAATGTATGGACCATCGATTAAAGAGTACTACTGCATGTAGAGAAAAACTTTCGTACAGATGTCAAGCAATTACATTGGCACAAACTTCCACCCATATTTGTTTATGGTTTCATGAATATTAATTGAGAATTTCTGAGGCTCATCCGTAAGAAGTTATCGAGATCAACTGGAATTGTATAATGATATCACAAACAGTTGAAAATGGGCCACTCAGCAGACAACATCAATCAAAGCTCCTTGTTATTGCATGTACACTGGAATATCTTTCCTGATATTACGCCAACACCAAACTCCTTCAATGTACAAGTACAACATACAAGACACAAACAAAGGCAAAACTTGAGAAAAAAAAAATTGACTTTCCAGGACAGCAAACACTATTAAATCAGGAGCTTCCATGTCCCTGGTGCAGCTTCTCTGTTCCAAATCAGACACACCAGAGAGCAGATCCTCATACTGTAAAACCATAAATTTTTTGTGCATGAAATTTTCGCAAATTTCGCGCGCCAAGATTCATGAAATAAAAATGCATGAAGAAGTTCTTGTCTACACTATCCATTGAATGCCGGTGGCAATTTGCAAAAATTTCATGCCACAAAGAGGCCATTGGCTCCAATCCACAAAGGTTTCATACCGTAAATATTCCTGGTTCTACAGTATTTAATGGATTAAAAGAAAAAAAAACGGACAACACGGATTCATTTTTGTTCACCATTACATGAACATTATTCCATAGGAGGATTAAATACATCAGACTCAAAAAAGTTGCTCACACAGAAGCAGGAAAGATGAAATACTATGAAATCCTATCACCCTCACTTATTAGCATCAAAATGGTCTTTTGCACGAGTCGTGCTTGAACACTGAGTGCATGTGTACAAAGAGTAGCTCTTTGGAGGAGAAAAAAAAGGATGCATGAATAAATAATACTGCTTTGTCGCTTTATCCATTGAAAATTTCTATCATCCACTAAACACGATAGGGATAAAGAGATGAAGATTTGGAATTTAGAATAGGGTCGGCCATCAGAGATAGAGTTCAGGAGAAGAATTTGGATCAGGTTAGGCTTACAGCTAGAGGAAGTGATTAAGTGTTCAAGCATCATTTCTTATAATTATGAACTTACTTTAAGTTTTAACAAACTTTCAGCATGTATGTGGTTTAGACAAGCTCACTGATGTCTCACTGCCAAACAAAGCAATAATGACATTCAACCAGCGAAAGGATGAACTGGAGATTAAAGAAAAAAAAAAAAGATGAATCGATAATGATACATGTGACACAGTAATTCTTCATATTGGGATGAGTGGACCTTGCTTTTTTTCCAATGTCTTTTTCTCTCCTTTTCACAATTACTGCTGCTCCCACCTTCTGGGTGGTGATTTGGTCAACCAAATTACTGATTAACCTTGAGGTCCCATTTCATAGAGGGGTGTGCAATAATTGTAAGTTTATACAATACTCAATTACGATAGTAAAAAGTAAATAATGACTCCGGCGACACTTCATGGCGGAGGCATAAAAAAACACACAGCTGATTGTTTTTTTGTACCACTGTTACCATGGAAACAGCAATCATTGTACGCTGCACGCGTTGCACAGTGCCTCATGAAAGGGGACAATGGGGACGGGGTAGGGTTGATGTGGGGAGGGGAGTGTTTCTGTTATGTCTTTGCCGCAAGCTTCATGTGTGCCTTGGAGAACTCTTGTTGCAACTTGCCCAACTTGTCTCTGTGAGCTTCTTGTTTCTTCTCCAAGTCCTTGATGAGCTTGTCATGCCTCTTCCTGATTGGTGACAAGAAAAACAAAACAAAAAGAAAGGAAATCAAAATGTTTAGGAAAAGAAAAAGGAATGGTTGCACTCATCCTAAAGCAGAATAGAATGATTGACCTGCCATTCATGCACTTGATAATTCAAAACTTTGCCATAACATTGGATTGCATAACCTATTGCAACGAAGGTCCAATAAAACTTGAAAACACTGATATTTCTGATTAAAGGTGTCATTGAATTCTCCAGCATCTACATTGTTACATATGACAAGCAAAATATGTGTGTGCTTTTATTTTCACACTACTTTGTACTTGTGCAAAATGTGTGAAAATTGCCACACCATGAAAATCAAACTTTTATTGTTAACTTCTACTGAAAATTTTTCTTGTTTCATGGTTCTAATACAAAGTACTTTGATAAAGTTAGAATTCCACCTTTCACTTGACAGGGACGGTACTCACACTTCCCCGCTGATGTATTCTATCCTTTTGCCAACAGTAGCCTTTGCCTCCTCAACATCTTGTCTGATCAGCACAGGACCCATCATCTTGAATACTTTGTCGTCTGACCCTAGCAGATCAAGCTCCTAGGAAGATTTGGGGGGGGGGGGGGGTGAAGACACCAACATCAAGACACACAGTACACAAAGTTAGGATGAGTAGATACTTGCGGCCTGCATCATATTTCGAAATTGTCATATCCACAAGGTTTGACCTTTTCCATTCACAATGCAACCAATACTCACTTTGCTGCTGCCCATGGCAAAATTGTTTGGCACTGTTCACCATGCACTAGAACCACTGATGGAACTACAGATAAACTGCTTTCAAACAATGGTCTGGCCAGCTAGCCACAATTTACACACTTCACTTGTGGCCATACAGATTGTTTCTGATTGTCAAATGAAAGTCATTTGACAAAGTTTTCTGCCATAAGAGCTGGGTGAGGGTTCTGCAGTGATGCAACTTCGGTAGAAAATTCATAATCTGGAGTGTGAATTATTTCTAGCCACGTTTCTGCTGACTCGTGACACAGTTACTCAGCAACTTTCCCCATAATGTTCTATGCATTTTCCAAAATCACAATTTTTTGCTGTCGGTGAGAAGAGGCTTTTAAATGGTGTTTATCCACTGACTGCATTGCTCCACCTGGACAAACATAAATAATTACTTGCATCCGAGTTGTCATTCTACTAGTTCATTTGCCACTAAATTTCATACACGTATGTGTCATTGCCTTTTGCTGACTCTGCGCACTTTGTGATACAGTCAAATCTGTTTTAACAAAACCTGTCAAAAGCGGTCACTGGTTTTATGTGGCCATTACACTTTGTTCATTTCTAGTTTGTACACAAGTCTCAAGGGAGACCAACTATTCACAGAATGACATATCTTGCTGCCAAATATATGCTTAATACATAAAATACCTACTGATCTACTCTGCATACGATATGGTACCTTTTTAATCAGTGTATAGAAAAGCATGCGCTTATTATGCGCTTTATAAATGTCGTATTATTAATCACAGGGATTTCTTTGTGATCATGTGGCATTTTGTATATTCCTCATCTTGCTCGGTGATATCAAACTACTACTTCTAGTTTACATGTACATTCAAGTGATTTTGAGTATTGATATCTAATTAAAATTGCACTTGCTGCCAAAGATATTTTTCTTACAGCTTTATGCATCTTTCAATGTATTTTACCGATTACTGAATCATTGTTCTTACAACTGCTCACATTGCAAGATGAGATGAACATACTCACTTCTTTGACCATGTTGTTTTCATTCAGTTGCCCATCAAGCTGCTTTCTTACAGTTATAGCCTTTTGGTAGTCTGAAAGAGAAATCATAATGGGTCAGAGCATGGTATGTAAACAAATCAAAGCAAAGCAACACTCACAAAGTTGAGTAATTTGCCTCTCTTACACTGATCATTAGGGGCAGTAAAACACTGGGGTAGCCTATTCATCTATTTAAAAACATTGACTTCAAAATATGGAAGTTATACTTTAAGGCACACAACCAATGTTTACATAAAATTGAAAGGGAATGAAGAGCTCTAGATCTACATAAGATTTTATTGAAGAACACTACAGGGTGTCTCTAAAAAAAGTAAACCCAACTTCAACCGCAAATTTTCAGAAACTATAAAATATTTAAACACATTATTTTTTCATGGTTAGATAGTCCAATAAGTCCTCTGTCCAATGATACCACGTAGGGTATGTAACTCTCATGCATGACTGAGCATGATTCAACTTAGTGAATGGGTGTGAAATCATCACTGTGGCAAATTAGAATTGCACTTTGATTGGAAGTTCATCAATCAAATGACAAATGACTGGTGCTTATGCGTGGATTGGCTTGGATGGCCTCTCTCATCACCACTCCCAGTTCGTCTGTAGCCAGAGTGTTTTTCTATTCCTGTTCAAACTGGTTCCGTGATCAGCATACTTTCTCACATTGTACCAGATGGCTCTTTTTGTTTGGAGGCTGCCTGTCGGGGAACTGCACCCGAAAAGCCTCTTGAACTTCCACAACACTTCTTGTTTCCTGACATCGAGTTACCAGGAATACTCTCTGCTCAATTGTCAACTGTACCATGTTTGGAAAGCAGGTGAAGTGCGCCTGTGTGAGGAACAACCTTTGCTGAAGTTGTTATGTAATCATAGGCCTAACATGTTACAAAAATTTAACTTCAAATATGCCCTAAATGCATGACAATAGCAAGAAATAACCTGCCACAGTGATGATTTCACACCCATTCACTAAGTTGAATCATGCTCAGTTATGCATGAGATTTACATACAGATGTAACCTACGTGGTATCATTGGATAGAGGACTTATTGGACTATCTTACCATGAAAAAATAATGTGCAAATCTTTTATAGTTTTCTGAAAATTTGCTGTTGAAGTTGGGTTTACTTTTTTTAGAGACACACTGTAGATCTACATGTTGATCAAGTACAAGTTTAACATACTACACTCAGGATAGAGAGGTACATGTAGATCTCTACAGTCATTAGTAACCCTTATTGTCTATAGCTATTGTGGGTTAGACTGCCATACATAGGTAGAATTTATGTTAGTATTAAAGGACAAGTCCACCTTCATATACATAAAGATTGAGAGAATGCAGCAATATTAGTAGAACACATCAGAGAAAGTTTGAGAAAAATTGGACAATCCGTTAAAAAGTTACGAATATCTTAAGTATCTGCACAGTCACTGCTGGAAGAGAAGACTACTAGTACTACAGTGTATGATGTCACATGCGTACAAGTACGTATATAAGGAAAATAAAAAGAGAATTTCACAAAACTTTACTTTTTGAATAAAGTGCACATTTCTTCGACTTGCTGCTGACGTATGTTAAGGGTAATTCCCCCTGCCTTCTGAAAGAGAGAAGTCGAGTGTTCTTTTGTTATGCGAGAAAAATGGAAATATGTTGAATTTTCTTTATTCTTTCTTTATATCGTTGTACTCATGTGACATCACAAGGTATAGTAGTCTTTTCATCCAGCCGTGACTAAGCAGAAACTTCAAAAATTCATAACTTTTTAACGGATTGTCCGATTTTGCTCAAACTCTCACTGATGCGTTCTACTAATATTGCTGCACACGTAAACAATTCCCCGTAGACGGTAATAGAATGACAGCCGGCCCGCTGATTGGCTGATCGCCCGATCGCCACGCCGTCCGCTTCACCGAACTGCATGGTGTGCAAGATCCACTACTCCCTGTGGATCAGTGTGGTGTACAATGCACAATGCGTGCTTGCCATCGTGTTATGTAGCGGCTATGGCGGCCAGCTCGACATCGGTACACAACGCTACACAAACTACACAATATGGCGACTAATTTGCATCGTGGTCTTGAGCTTCTTATGTGTCTCGCTCCATACCCGTACATGTCGCTACCATACAAATTGCATGTATTGATACACACACACCAACGAACACATCGAACTACTTCACAAATTCGTACCTAAAAATCATGTAAAAATATGACTTATCAAATTTCAAACGCAACGATAGCTTCACTGAATACATGTTTACACCAAAGGAGGAAAATATTTTGCCAAAAATCGAAGACTTGATGTAAAAATGCCGAGTTTGGTATCAAACTGTTCAGCCAATCGCGCTGGAAATCATCGCACACATATGTTATAGGGTAATTCCATGAAGTTGGGGCAGTGTCCATGTAGCATCGTGATATTTGAAAAATACATTTCAGCATAACTCAATATTAATTATGCTATACATTTATTGTTTGTAGGCTTCACATTTGCATTGAGGCCACACATTTTCCTGGAAATTTTGTGCCATTCAGACTCAATTTTGATGAAGTTATTAAACAATATGTAACAGTGACCTGTAGCATCGTGATATTTTAAGATTTGGTCCTAAGAGACAAATTATGGCAATTAGCTTGACCAAAATTTGATGCAATATGCATATTTACAAGATATGAATGAGATAGCTAAATATCTCAAATTTCCTGTACACAGTTTTAATTTTAAAAGAAAATTACAAAATGTATCACGATGCTATGTGGTGTCCTTTTTTGTGACATTTGGTGGACACCGCGTAGCATAGTGACACATTGTGTAATTTTCTTGTCAAAGTAAAACTGTGGAAAGGAGAGTTAAGATATTTAGCTTTCTGACTAATCTAGTAATTATGCATATTATATCAAATTTTGGTCAAGCTAATTGCATTAATTTGTCTTTTAGGACCAGATTTTAACTATCACGATGCTACATGGACACATCACGATGCTACAGGACACCGTTACATATTGTTTTCATAACTTCATCAAAATTGAGTCTGAATGGCACAAAATTTCCAGGAAAATGTATGGTCTCAATACAAATGTAAAGCCTATAAATATGTATATCATAATTTGTATTGAGTTATGCTAAAATGTCACACTTTGTGCCCCAACTTCACGGAATTACCCAATAACGTTGTGGAAAAATATGTAAATGACGGGGGTAAAGATCCAATGATGATGCAGCTTCCGTGTAGCTCCCGATTCATGAATGAAAAATGACGTCATGCTAACGCGAGCGAGGGCAGTAGCGAATCGCGCATGCGCGGCTTGCCTGTGCAATTGTTCTACGTGCTGCATTCATTCAACCCACATGTCTATGAAGGTGAACTTGTCCTTTAAGTTCAATCAAAATCTACAATGTAGATCCCAGACCCTCTTTCACTCAGTTTCAAACTCAATTAAATTACCTCAACAGTCTCAATGGCAATTCCCAGATTCTACAGTCTAACCGTTATATCTAAAGTATGTACAGTACAGAGACTATCCCAGCCAGAGTAAATTATGCGATTACAAGAGTTCAAATTCTCATGTCAACATTAAATTCAATTAAAATTTCAACTTGTAAATTTACTTTTATCAAACAATAACATTAAATCAACAAACAGTAGCCCATTGGTAGTCAGTACAAAGGCACTGGAAATAACGTAAAGTCAGCTGAAAATGTCAGGATCACGTCCAGTTGCACTCCTTAATTTACATTGGTCCCTGAAAAAACAATACGTTCAGTAGGCCTTATACTGTCGGCTTTTACGGTAAGGGTTCTAATTCAATCCTTATGAGCGGGAGCGCCCCACATGAGCTAAGCGGGTTTCCCGGACTGATTGTCACCACTGGCAATGCTGCACTGCCACACCACCTCAATAACAGAAGTCATATAAAAATTTTACTACACGCCATTCTCAATATATGGGACCGAACGAAGCGTGGTTGCTATAGCAGAGAAAGACACGATTTTGAAATACATTTTACACGTTTTGTTTTCGAAAGAAAATGTCATTTTGACTGCTTTAAATACAACTTACCCTTTTCTGACACTTTGAACTTCTCCAGCTCCTCTTGGAGCTGCTTTTGGAGTTCTTCGCTGGCCATTTTCCCCTCCCTTTTTCGGAGCTGCAAGGCGTGAACTGATCGATCAAAGAATGATTTGATCGATTATGCGCTATGCCAACTGTGGTGGCCACTAATCTCCCCTCGAGGGGAGATCAGTGACTGTGGCCGAGGGACCCGAGGGTCAGTTGCACTTGCAAGTTGGTAGTGTGCATGGGGTGCTTCATAAAAAGTTTTTGTGCTGAATTATTGAAATTCTGATAAGTATAGCACATCAGAACATGTTCCAGTCGGTCTTAAGTCATTCGTAACTTCAGTTTTATGAGACACCCTCAGGTCTATGTGATACAGTACTAGCATACTTTTTACTATACAGTGTACTGTATGGATATTATCATGTGTTTGTTTTGAGTTTGGCAAAGATACAAACTCTTTACTGTACATCGATAAAATGCACACGAGCAAATAGGTAATTGAATGTACACCTTGGAAAGTAGACCACATTTTTAATAGTCCTATTTTATTTCTCATTTATGAAAACAAATTGTGCATTTACAGAATTGCATACCGGTAATCATTAATGGGACCTACTTTATAGGCCTTCTCTGATATAATTCACAAACAAAGTATAGCTGGGCCTACTATAAAAATGATATACTCTAGTCTTGCAGCATTAACACAAATTATATACTCTACCTACTATGTTTTTTTTTGTTCTAACAATCATTTTTAATAAATATTCATTCAACATTCTACAAATTACACATGTAGACCTTTATTAACCGTATATCAATAACAAAAACCTTACACTCGCATGCATTCTACAAGGCCTATCCATCGGTTGAAGTTTATGTCAAAAACAGAGACTCCAACTCTACCGCTTTCGACGGGAGGATCTCCAGGCCGCCGAAAGCCCATTTTTGCAAAATCTCCCGTTCTCCCGCTTGAGAGGTAATTTCTCCCGCCCTGCGTGGCTCTGTGTCTCCCGCTTGAAATAATTTCTTACTTTGTGTCATCGTATGTTGAAAAAAGGCCTTATAGTTAATGTGAGAGAGCATCTAGAATAGAGCTAACAGTCGGGAGCCCTGGACCCGCCGGCCGAAAGGAACTTCGCGCTGTGTTGTGCGCTTCGCGCACATCGAGTTGGAGTCTCTTCTTCTTCTTCTTCTTCTGATTAAGTCTGCCTCCTTCAATAGACTGAAGATTCTTGCAGACTGGTGCTATTTACATTATAATACAATTTATTTACAGATATTTACAAGCACATAGAAAATTTGACGAAAATATATACTAGCCACTGTGATCAACCGTTAGACGGTTTCGAAATGATCCCACAGATGGCGCTGAAACAATTTCTGACGACAGGGAATTCCAGTTCCTTACAGTTCTTGGGAAGAACGAATGGCGATGCGATTCAGTTCTCGAATATGGTACCTGATAGGAGTGTGGTTGCGAGGCTCTCGTTAACTGAGTAGCCTGTTTGATGATATAGTCCTGTGCTGAAAGAGGAGTGAGATTATTGTGTATTTTGTACATCATAATTAGCCTGTCATTTTCTCTGCGCTGTTCCAGAGTGGTCCAATTAAGTTCTTGTAGCATTTTGGTGACACTCGAGGTGTTATGGTAGCGATTTAAAGTGAATCGCGCAGCTCTTCTCTGGACCATTTCCACTTGGTGGATTAGGTTCTTGGTAGACGGGTTTCAGGCGGGAGAATCTCCAGATCAGAAGGTACTTGGGTTGGAGTCTCTGCAAAAATGGGGAAAATGTAGGCATAGGCCTACCCCTCCCACCCCTAATCTATAGGCCTATAATCCTGATATATCACCCGCCAGTTCCCCATTTCAACCTTACTCCCCTACTGCGGGTGGCAGGCCTACCCATGCAGGGACTATGTACTTCGAGTGCCTCAAAAAGCCATTTCCTGGTGGACTCGATAGGGCCTATGTTTCACACTTCTGTGAAATGGCGAATGTTAATCGCGTGCACTTTAATTTCGTGAATTTTGCGAAAGCGGAGATTTGTGATAGAATGCCACGACGTACGTTCTTGTTTAAATACCCTTTAGGCCTATATATGCATTGAATGCCAGTGGCAATTAGCTAAAATTACATGCAGTGAATATCACGACCGGCGGAACGGAGGGGGGGGGGGGGCACTTTTTGCACCATACAAAGGGAGGTGTCACCACTTTTGGCCCCCACTTTTTTTTCAACCTGGAGTGCGTAAGTGGCACTAATAAGTATAGATAGAAACCTTGAAGTGTGAGCGCAGTATAGGGCTTTGTTTAGGCTTAATTTTTGCGCTGAAACTATTTTTTTTTTTTTTTTTTGCGTCCGGGGGCAGGTGAAGAATCCCGGAAGTGGAATGAGAAAGATGAGCTAAAGACTTGTTCGCCCATGAAACCCGGTAGTGTCCCCCCCTCCCCCCCCCCCCCCACCTCACTTTTGAAAACGTGGCGCTGGCGATGAATATCATGTTCAGTATAGGACCTACAAGTATTTTAAATAAAATTACAAAAAAAAAACCTGAAACAGAATTATCCCAATTAGTCTGTTCCCAGTTCCCAACAAAGTGAAAGTGAGAGTCAACCAACAAATGTAAGTTGCCCAACAGATCAAAGTATAATATGAAAATAAAAACGAATTGTGTATTTAATTAATTGTGACCCTGCATCAATAAACCAACAAGTCGCCGCGGACATGGATTTTTAGACTATGCATTTTCAAATGTGTCTGCATGGGCGTTTTGTACAGGCCTGGTGTGTTTCACAAAGAATTCAAGTCTAATTTAAAAGTTAAGATTGACTTAAAATTAGGGTAAGCCGTTGTTTTTTCAATTTTCAATTTTAGCTGATAGGCCCCTATATGTTTAAGAATCCACTGGATTGTTATGAAAATTTACAGAAAAAAAATCCGTCGTCCCTTACTTTATATTGTTGATGAATGCATGCATGAAAAAGTCTTCAAAATGTTCATTCTTATTTGAAAGTAAGAATATTATTGAAGTCACGCACAGCAGACGCACAGCAGCCTACCATGATTCTTCGTGAAACAGTTCCCCCCCCCCCCCCCCCCCCCCCCCCCCCCCGGCCCGCTCAGGTGAAAAGGGAAGGGTCTGGAAACCAGACTACAAGTGTTTACGTGGTACTAGTATGTTCTTGCTGTTGGTGAGTATCGGAAAGTGTTTGATTTCTTAATTTGTATCTAAATTCTTCAGGAGAAAAACGTCGGTAAGTGAGACATGTTCTTCTCTTTTTAAGAGTGTTCGAAAGTAACAAAATCAATGAAGTAAAATAAATGCACGTAGAAACTACCACACCCTGGCCCTCAGATTTTCAGTTGCAGTTCAGGTGTTATAATAGTCCCACGTATTATTAAAATTGAGGTTTCTATCCAGCCATGTCGCTGTCGCCTGTCTTCCCGCCCCCGGCACCGGCCCGGGATGCGTGTTTTTTTTAGACGGCACAGATTGGGGAAACTAAAAATTTATCGGGGACCCTATCCCTAAACCTAACCCTAATCCTAATCCTAACCATAACCATCAAACCCTAACCCTAACCCTAACCCTAATCCTAACCCCAACCCTAACCCTAACCCTAACCCTAACCATAACCAAAAACCCTAACCCAACGTTTTTCCCATAGGTTTAACACGCGCCATGCCCCAATCTGTGCCGTCTTTAAAAAAAAACGCGCCCGGGATGGGATCCCCATTCAGTGCCCGTAACCATGCCAGTCAGCGTGCATGCATGGCATGGGGCGCATGGTCTTAGCAGTACGTAGCATTAAAAAAAATGCTGATAATAATTAAAAAAGAAATAAAAAAACATAACAATTTTTTTTTACAAGTCGTCATACTTGAAATTCATGGAAAATTCACTGAGACATTGTCATTGCAATTTAAAATTACCACTAATTATATGATAATTTCATTGATAACTGCAGAAACTTGTTTTGTCCTATTTTCCTTCTTATTATAGATCTATACTCATAGAAAGAAAGACACATTCTCATGAATATCATTTGTTTCCATTTCTACAGCATCTCTATACGTGTATTGCCAATCTCGGGGTGTGTCCTGATCGAAGCATAGCATGGCATGGACAGGATTCACGGATGAGCAGCTCCGTTCTCTGAAGAGACAGAGTTCAGAGGATGAAGGCCAAGCAACACGAGGTCAGTGTGTTGATATAATGAATGATAAGTGTATAGTTTTATGATGGTTATAGAATCAGACTTTACCTAAGACTAACTCGGCACGGAGACAACTGGTTGTATATCACTGAGAGACAAGCCAAGATGAGCTGATTACTAAAATCTCCAAAAGTTATTTAAGTGTTACACAATATCCTCATCAGTACTCTTGTAATGCTCACCACAGCATGACTGTCCAAATGATCATTGCACAGTATTTTAGCAGGTATGCAAATCAAAATTTCCTAGGGAATTCTTGGAAAGGTGAGTACAAAAAGAACATTTGCTGCTGGTATTTTAAACAAACCTAAGTTGGCAGCTTGCCATTCTAGCCACCACCCATGATGAAACATGACTGATATAGTCTGTGAATAGACAACAAAACGTGTGATCACAAAATTTAGAAAAACAATAAACACTACATAATTATAAGTTCAAGCATGATTTTGATGACATAAGTAGTACCTTGCTCTAACTTCTGACTAGTAACAATAACACCGCAGTTTTTGTGTTATTGCTTTGTTTATCCTGAATTTCTGATGTAGTATCTGAACATGCCAAAAGTACAATCCCATTCTAAAACTCTTTGTACATCAACTTTTCTTCATTCTTTTTTCATATGCTAAGTTGTTGCTCGATCACAACTCACTACAGTATTTCAAGACAATATTTCATTTATCATTAAAGGACAAGTTCACCTTCATAAACATAAGGATTGAGAAAATGCAACAATATTAGTAGAGCACATCAGTGAAAGTTTGAGGAAAATTGGACAATCGATGCAAAAGTTATGAATTTTTTAAATTTTTGTGTTGGAACCGCTGGATGAGGAGACTACTACAGCTTGTGAGTCATATGTGTACAACAGTATAACGAAAATGTAAAAGAAAATTCAACATATTTTCACTTTTTTCGCATAATAAAAGAGCACTTGACTTGCCTCTTTCTAAAGGCAGGGGGAATAATATTACCCATAACATTTGTCGGTAACGAGGCAGGGGAATGTGTACTTTTTTCGAAAGATGGAATTTTGTGAAATTCTCTTTATATTTTCCTTATATTGTTGTACGCATGTGACATCTAAGTTATTCGTACACTGCAGTAGTCTTCTCATCCAGCGGGTACTGCACAAAAACTTCAAAAATTCATAACTTTTGAACGGATTGTCTGATTTTCCTCAAAATTTCAATGATGTGTTCTACTAATATTGCTACATTCTCTCAATCCTTATGCTTATGAAGGTGAACTTGTCCTTTAAGCATATGATTTCCTCAGACATTACTCTAGGAGAAGGTTGAAATGTGTCCGTCATAGCTTAAAGTCCACTCTCTGCAGGTAGTCACCATGGCCAGAATCCGAGACAAGGGAGGGGTAGACCTGGACCAACCAGAGGAAGAGGACGAGCTAACCCAACTCCATCAGAGGTCTGTATCCTTAGTAGTTCATGATGTATTGCATGCTAAGAGTTAATCAAACTTGATACATGGTAACAGTATGATAGGGCATCTGATGTGAGGGCTGCATCATGTTTCCAGTGGTCTTAGCTATGGAAATATTTGCCACGTTTGAATCAAATTCCATTGCTTGTAAATATTTTGAAAGTATAAACTTTGCAGTGATTGACTTTTTGTACTGAGGCAGTTTCAGTAAACTCTGTTGATATTAGAATGATAATAACATTGCGCAGAATATTTTTGTTAAAAAATACCCCCCCCAAAAAAAAAATAAATAAAATAAAAATAAAAATAACCTCTCCACAAACATGTATGTCTGGATATATACCTAACTATAATAGCTCCAGCTTTATTACCAACTGCACAGTTACTCCCAAAGTAGTTATGTTGAGCACTGGAACTGTTGTGTCAAACTCTGCGTAAATCAACAGAGTTCCTGTTGAATAAGAAAACAATTTTGCTTAGAACAGTGTACACTCTTTTGATTCTAGCTTTGACTCTCAAAAATCATTTGCAAGAGAAAGGTCAATGTGACAATAACCCAGTATCTTGTACTGTAGAGAAATACAAAAAAGAAAAAATGATGATTGATCAAAAAAAAATCAACTGCATGATTGTAGAAACAAGGATGAAAAAGAATGAATGAACAAATTAAAAATTAGGATGCTTTGCATTTAAACATGATGAGTTTTTTCTTTTCTAATTGGATTCATTTTAAGAGAAACCTTGTTGCGGTAGCCATTCATATGTATCATATTTACTCTTTCAGCAACTGGGAAAAAAGCAAACAACTGTTGGCAATTTGGCTTGAGTATGATTTTTAAAACCTTTGCAACGGACTTCTGAAGTAACCACTATTATTCACTTACTCCAGCAACGGGAGGAGCCGCTCACTCAGGCCCAGATGCTGTCCAGACCAAGGCCCCCTAGCCAGAGGGGAGGAAGGGCCTCATCGCAGGAAACCAGTGTGTGGCGGGAGCTGAAGGAGCCCACCCAGCGCAGGCCTCCTCCGCCCACCAAAAGGGTGCCCCCTACTGCCCAAGAGGAGAAGTCAGCAGGCAGTCGGTCGATGGAAGATAAGGAAGTGGATGGAAAGAAGGTATCGACAGGGCAGGATGGTGAGGAGAGATGGAAGAAAGAGGAAGAGATGGAGAAGAAATCAGAGGCCAGGTTACTTGAAGAGAGTGAAGGAAAAGTGTAAGTGTTGTAGGGCATTTTAGAGATCATTACAAACACATCTATTACAATCCCCTTTTAAAGGGTTTTCATGGGCATGTGCAGTAAAGACATCAGCTGCACTTTTCATTTCAGTGGTATCCAAATTTGAAATAGATTTATTACAGGCAGAATGACTTATTTTATCTCCCATTGAATGCATCTGTTTGTTTCCACGTAATTATTACCAATGTGTCAGTGACAAAAAAAAAAAAAACCTTTTCACCAGTTATATGATTATCAGCCCAATGAGAGTTTAGTCTAGCATGAACCAAGGAAAGCAGAATATACTTATTTGGAATACATGGAACAGTAATAGTTGATTGTGATCTGTTTGGATGCATTTTGTCATAATCTTGAGGGTTCAACTGCAGAACGAGTTACAAGTTGTAGCTCCATTCATGTTAATTTGAGATATTTTCTCTCTTTTTGCTCTCACCCTCTCTTATGTACATGTATGTTCTTAGTTCTTGAAGTTATTTTAATTGTGTGTAGTGAGTCTTGTTTTGTTGCTCAATGTATTTTTCTGATATAGTCAACCAATGCCAGTTTTCTCACGTGAACCCTGAACTTAAAAAACTACATGAATATATTTCTCCTGCTAGCGATAACGAATATGTCTCTGATCAGTATTACTATTCAACCAAAGATTTTAACAGCGTTTTACATTCTAAGATGATTGCAAAAGAAAATGAATCTCCCCTTTTTTGTATTCATTTTAACTGTAGGAGCATGTCTCGCAACTTTGATAACTTAAACTCATTTTTAACTTCAATTGATATTGCACCAACTATAATAGGAATTTCTGAAACATGGCTGAATGCTAACTCACCTCTTGATATGTACAGGCTTGATAATTATTCTTTCTTTGCAAATAGTCGTAGATTTAAGAGGGGTGGTGGAGTTGGTTTGTATATAAAAAATGATGTCAAATTTGAACGAAGGACTGACTTGGATGTAAACAATAATTATATTGAAAGTATATTTTCTGAAATTGAAATGAATCATCGAAGAATTTTATTTGGAGTTGTGTATAGACCACCTAATCAATGTGTTGAAGATTTTATGAAAGTTTTAAGTGAAGTATTACAAATTGTGCAAAATGAGAAAAAAGTGTTTTATTTGATGGGTGATTTCAATATTAACCTCTTAAGAATAGATAGAGAGCAATACGTAAATAAGTTTTTTGATATGTTGTTGGTTCATAATATGTTTCCTCTTATCAAATATCCTACAAGGATTACTCCAGACTCGGTTTCGTTAATTGACAATATATTTACAAATGAGGATAGTGTGAATGTATCTTCATCGGGGCTTTTTTTATGTGATGTAAGCGATCATTTTTCCATATATTGTATTTGTAATAAAATTTCTATTGCTTTTAAAGAAAAATGTTTTCATAAACGTGAAATCAGTGAGATGAATATAATTAGATTCGTGCAGTATCTGAATAGTTTCCAATGGAATATCACAATTCCTAATGCCAATGATTGTTATAATGAATTCATAAATGTATTTTTAGATTATTATGATGTATATTTTCCGTTAAAACGCATTGATTTAAAGGAAAGCAAAAGTAATAAAAGTGCACCTTGGTTTAATGATGAAATTCGAAAGATTATGAAAAAGAAAAACCGTTTGTATAAGTTATATTTAAAAAATCCAACTGATTATAGAAAAAGGGTGTATAAGAAAATTAGAAACAAAGTTGTTAATAAAATTAAGCAGGCAAAAAAACTGTATTATAAGATTCAATTTCAGGCTGCACATGGTGACAGTAGTAAAACGTGGAAAGTTATTAATAGGGCTTTGGGAAAACATAAAAAGAAATCCTGTGTTGATAAGATTATTGTTGATAATGAATTGATTTCAGATAAGAATATAATTCCTGATGTTTTTAGTGAGTATTTTGTTAATGTTGGTTATGATTTGAAACGTAAGTTCGATGATGATAAGAAGTCACCTAATGTAAAATATATTATCAAAAATGAGAAATCTGCATTTTTTAAACCAATATCTCCTGATGAAATTGTTGACATTGTGAAGAATTTTAAGAATGATACAAGCCCAGGTTCAGATGGAATTGCAATTTGTGTTTTGAAAAGAGTTATTGATTATTTATGTGAACCTCTGTGTGCAATATTCAATAAGTGTTTAGATGCTGGTGTCTTCCCAGATAAACTGAAAATAGCACGTGTAATACCTGTTTTTAAAAAAGGTTCTCAAGAGATTTTAAGTAACTACCGCCCGATATCTGTTTTATCTCTTTTTTCAAAGATTTTTGAGAAATGCATTTATGTTCGTTTATTATCCTTTATCAAAGAGTGCAATATATTCACTTCAAACCAATATGGTTTTAGGGAGAGGCACTCCACTTCTCATGCTTTAATCAATTTTATTCAAAATGTGATGTGTGCAATAGAAAATGAGGAAATTTTAATAGGCATATTTTTGGATTTGAGTAAGGCTTTTGATAGTCTTGATCATGATATTTTACTTAGTAAGATGTATTTGTATGGCATAAGAGGAGTTGTTTTAGATTTGTTCCACAGTTATTTATCCGACAGAGTGCAATATGTTGTTGTGGATGGTTTTCAATCTAAATCTAAAGAACTGAAGTGTGGAGTACCCCAAGGGTCAATCTTGGGACCTCTTTTGTTTCTTTTATATATGAATGACTTATGTAATACGTCTGAGGTTTTTAGATATATATTGTTTGCTGATGACACCAGTATTTTTATATCTCATAATGATCCCCAAATATTACAAATCATAGTCAATAATGAGCTAAGTATAATTTCTGAATGGTTATATATGAATAAATTATCAGTAAATACAAGTAAAACACATTTTATGATATTCACCAATAGAAATGTTGATGTCAAGGATATTAGTATATATTTAGCAGGATCTGAAATTAAGCATGAAGTGTCTTTGCAATTTTTAGGAATCACAATTGATAAATTGACTTGGAAAGATCACATAAATATTATATGCAACAAAATTTCAAAAAATATTGGGATACTTTTTCGACTTAACTTTTTACCCACTGTTGTTCTTAAAATGATATATAATGCAATTATTGCGCCTTTTTTTTGAATAGGTCTTTCTGTTTGGGGAAGTGCTGCAAATATATACATAGACAGACTTTTTAAACTACAAAAACGTGCAATAAGGGTTATAAACCATTCAACTTATTTAGCTCACACTTCACCAATTTTTAATTCCCAAAAGATTTTAAAGTTGTATGACAGATATAAATATATTTTAGGTAATCTTATGTTTCTATGGCATAGAAAGCTTTTACCCGATTCTCTGATGCATTATTTCACCTTAAATTGCAATATTCATTTATATTATACCAGAAACGCTAAGAATTTTCATATCCCAAAAGTAAGAACATCATTATTTCAGAAATCTGTGTTTTATCAAGGTCCGCTTATATGGAACTCAATACCAGATGATATTCGTAAAGTTACCTCTTTTAATGTATTCAAACGTAAACTTAAGGAGAATTTTATACAAAATTATAATGCCTAAGTTTTTGACATGCTTGACTGGCAATACATGTATTCTATCTAATGATCGTAACTCACTTTATTCGTATTGTCTTTGTAATGTAAATGTAGTGTATTGTATATCATGCTGTATTGCTTTATGTTTTGTCTTGCAACGGTATATCTGTTCATCTCATTTTTTTTTTTTTTTATAAATATGAAAAATTTACCACCAATGCATTTTTTTAAATGGATTTTCTGGGTCGGCCAGATTTTAAGGAAACTTAATTCCTCGTTGGCTGCTTCCCTTCAGCTTTATGTATTCCAAAGTTATGTTTTTTTCTCTGTGTCTGTCATGATTGCTCATCATTGTCTTTCTCTGTTGTTTTTATGCTGAATAAAAATAAATTCAATTCAATTCAATATTAGTTATTAAAGTTGCTCAAGAACTATAAGAAAATATTGCATTTCTCAATCATTCCTTCAAGAATATACCTTTACCATGTAATAAGTGAGCTATCACTTGAAAGGTTTTATTTTTCTCTATCTGAAGATTGAATCAGTGTAAAATGTGTAAAAAAATATAATGACTCTTAACATGTCGTGATCAACCAACTGTAAATTACATATGTGATGGTGTATGTGTGTGTATGTATGTATGTCATTACAGGCGTGAGCTGTCCAAGTTGGAGGAATTCCAGAGGAAACAGAAGGAGATGGAAGAAGAGAATGCAAAGAAGAAGAGGCTCCTGGCTAACGCTATCGCAGACAGGTATTGAAGTAGGACAAGGCTGTAGAACACTTTAACTCTTTTCTAGTCTAGTCATCAGAAACTTTATGTTTGACATTCTATGAGATGATCTGAGGTGATCTGTCTTTCGTCAGAGTGCGCTGAGCAAATAGGACTCAGGATGAACTTCCTGTGTTATTTTGTTCGCCTGATTGTCCATGCAATGGTTTGATCGCAAACCCAAACAAGCAAAGAAAAGAAAGCACAACTTGATGAGTTGATGGAAATGCGTTAACCATGCAAAATGATTTGCATGGGGGGGGGGGGGGGGGGGGGGGGAATGCTTGTGTTGATGCATGTGTAGGTTACAATGGGTAAGAAAGTGAGTATCCCTTGATCAGTTTGTTTCAACAAGTTTGCTGCAATTTACTTGACATCAACATTCATGTTAGCCCGTTGAGGACGAGTCCCGAGTATACTCGGGCAAGCGTCTATGGGAGATGGGTGTTGTAGCAAAATCAAACCGTCCTCAATGGGTTAATTTTGCATAAATGATGTGAAAATGAAAAATTGTATTTTCTCTCATGAAAATGAGTGATTTTGAGATATGAGGTCCTGTCACCCCAGTGTCAATATAGCATACTTTTATGTAATTCTGGCTGTTCATGTTGTCCGTATAGGAAGAAGAAAACCCAAGCTGAGGCAAAGAGACTGGTGTACATTCAGAAGGAGCTGGCAAAAATTGAGAATCTCCTTAGCAGCGACGTGAGCATTCTCCGCGACAAGATTGAGACGTCCAGCAGAGAATTCAACGAAGCCCAGTGAGTTGACATTTTTGGGACAATTTTGTTCTCATGTCATATGCACTTCAGAATTTAGGAGGTGCAATAGAGAAACGGTTAGTTTCGTTATGGAAGCATGTATAGACATTTTCTCTCCTGGTAGACTTATCTGTGGTAATGCAGCACTTGTCAATAGGTGAAAAAATATAACAGCAACCTCCCTTTAACCCGTTGAGGATGAGTCCTGAGCATACTCGGGCAAGGTCTATGGGAAATGCGTGTTGTAGCAAAATCAAACTGTCCTCAACAGGTTAAATGCTCTTCTGTTGTAAGGTGTCATCTTAGTACTTCTCCTCCTGTGAAATCAGCTGTGGACTAATAAATGATTGTCTCATCTCGTCTGTTACTGAATTCATTGACTTTAAATGATTATGTACATGTGCAATATTGTCATTAGTGTTTGCTTTTCTTCTCTGTATTACGAATGCTCATTCTTCAGGAGACGATATGAGAAGGCGGAGGCCGAGTTCGTCGCTGCCAAAATCAACCTCCACAAGAAGTCGGAGATGAAGGAGGCCCTCACAGAACACCTGTGTACCATTATCCACCAGAACGAGCTGCGCAAGGCCAAAAAGCTGGAGGAGCTTGTGAGCAAACTGGACGTCGATAGCCTTGAGGAGTTTGAAAACGAGCCGGAGGATGTCACCAGGCCGACGCCGCCAACATCGCCTGTTCAGGTTTCCTCAAACCCAGATGAGAAAGCTCCTCTTACTGGGAATGGTGTGGCTGGAGGGGAAACTGGGCAAGTGCATGGTGGATCTGATCAAAGTGGAAGTGGAGTCGACTCTACCAATGGGCCTGTTACGCAGGGGCAGAAGCCAGTGGATAATGCTGGTATGAAGGAGCAGAAACCAGTGGTTAACAGTAGGATTGTGGAAAGTGGGGAACAGGCAGAGATGACTAAATCTGACACAGCAGTGACTGCCGACCAGAAAGCACCAGAGACTGCAGATCAAGACTTAAAAAAGGATGCCGGTGATGTCATAACCAATGAGCAACCAGAGGCTGAGCAACACGCACAACTAAGCACCAACGAGACATGACCATTGATGTCACAAGTGAGGGAAATCTAGTGTCATTCTGGAGAAAGGGTTGTGATTGATCGCACATCTTAAAACATGCTAAAAATCATGAATCATGATCATTGTGCAATTGGATTGTAGATTCTGCTACTGGCATTAAAGTCATTCACCAGGGTTCTAGACTGCTTACTTCGTCATGTTTCTGTGATAGCTCTCAGGAAATTTGTAACATTTTCTACATATTGAATATGCTTACATACTCTGTGTAAGGGAGTCACATAGTCATTGTTTTTAAGCCATGCAGGTATACTATCGATATTTTTACACAAGAATGAAGTGAAAATAGTTATGTATTTGGATCTAAACTTAGATATGTATATCTGTTAATCTGATGGATTTGTTTCCCATGAATTGTAAGTAAATTGGATTCATTCTGCAAGGATAGTTTTGAAAGGAGCACTACCTCCAGAAAAGGAAGTTATTTGCAGTCGAATGACTGAAGTGATATGAATAGATCTGTGACCTTAGTAAGTATCTCGGCAAAATCAAACAAATCACAAATGGAAAGAAAGCTATTAAAATATCAATAATCATCTGATAACATGATCTTTAAATGCTGTTTTATAAAATATTTGTATTAGCTGTGTGGCTTTGACACCATTTTGCTCCTCTAGTCATGCTTTTGAGAGGAAATGATTTTTTTTTTTCATTTTCCACTGATTGTACGGAGGAATTAACCTCCTTTGTTGCATATATTTGATATGATTAGTGCATTTTTTTTTCTTTTTCTTTTTTTGAAGTACAGGGAAAACTCATTTAGATTTTTTTTTTAAACTATCCCATTTCGTGTTCAAGATGTATGAAGTACACACATACACACATACACACACACACACACACACACACACACTTGTGTAAGCCTCTAAATGTTTGCTTGTCCACCAAAAGGTATTTTCATCTGCAGAACATACCATTGCCTTGACTGATAGTTCTTCCATTTATACTGCATGTCAGACTTTCATATCCCTGTAAAATGTGTGAAATTTTGCACGTGTATGAGAAAGACCTTGAAATGTAAAGTGTGCTCATAGATATCACTGAAAGTTGCTAACCATTGGCCCTTGTAGCTTGTCTTTCAATTAAACGTAGTGTCTAAAAGTTTTCCAGAAATGTCACTTTTGTGGCAGACAATAAGTTATTATATATATATATTTTTAATGTACAATGTGCACAAAAAGTTTGTTGTTTAATGAGATCTTTATTATGGAAGGTATAATGCAATTAAGCAAATATACAGAAACGATTGTATGTATACTGAAATTATGAATTGTTAGAATGTCTTTTCCAAGCTCTATTGAAAATGCTAATAGCGTTGAAATTATTGAGAACTCACAAGATATCTGTGTGGTACTTTAGTATCTGTAAACTTGTTTATTGATGTGTTTCATACAAGGTTGCTAATCTGTTGGTTACTTCATTCAAATTAGCTGCATTGTGTGCTTACGTCATCACATTCCAGTGTGTTTCTATGATATCGGTATGTCACTGTTCCATTCCCACAGTAAGAATTTAGTTTTTTTTCCTATTTCAAGGGACACATTGATAGGCATGTGTATTCAAACCATCAATACCATACCAAATTGTATGAGAAAAATATCTATGCAAACTATTGCAATGACAAAGTATCATTGTTGTTAATGTAATGTAAATAAAAATCAAATATAACATTATTTGAAGGCTTGAAATTGTACCTAACAGCATGATCATAAACATACTGTAACTTGCTATTCATTGCACAGAATCTGACATGGAAATACATGTAGTCATTTGATAGCATTAAGTGCCAGGATGTGTCTGAATATAGATACACCCTAACATGTGAACCTCTTTCAGAATGTAATTTTATTCATTATCTTTTTTTTTCAATTCACAAATGGAATAGTAAATATTTCTAGTCTTCTTCATAATTGTTTGTAAATGACAGATGAATGGAATTATGAGATTGTTGTTCATTTTCTTTTGGCTTGCTACTACAATGTAGTTGTATCTGAAAATTATACAGGCTTATTAGTGTTGCCAGTTTTCTAGAGAGGCTATTCTACTTAAGGAATTACAGAGTGCTGCCCTGTTGAGCAATGACAATTGTTTAATTTCTGACATGTCAAAGTTCCCAGTATCGAAATGATTTGATTTAATATTTGCCAAGCTGTTAGTTTTCTTTAATGCATTAATTCAAGTGCTTTTTTTTTTAAAGATGGAAATTTTTGTGTGATGAGTTCAGTCTAAGATGCCTTACCTGTGTTTCCTTTTCTATTCATTCTCTCATGAATGAAAAGGTTTTCTTTTATTAAAAAAAAAGCCAACATTTCTTAGTTGTTTTATCAGTCTTGATACACTATACCTTCCATACAGGGTTGTAGCTTGTGTGATAGATTGTAGGCCAAAAAGAAAGTGAAAATGAAATAGAATAAAGAGAATAAAAAAGGAAGTTGACTAGAGTTCTATCTGTAATGGTAAAATAAATGAAAGAAAGAGAAGGGAGAACACATTCCACAAACGTCCAACTCAAAGCTGGACACTTCTGTACCACCTCTGTGATATGATACTTGAGTGATATTGACTTCATTCTTTGTGGCTGTGTGTAGTTGATACATGTATTTGAAACTGAGCATATTTCAAAACAATGCTGCCAAAATTTTGCGTAGGTTTGATGCATACAACTCCATGAAACTATTGATATAATGTTTCAGTTTGGTATTTATTTATTAGTTAAAATATGATTGTATGTATACCCATAGTAACATAGGCTGAAGAGTTTTAGACTTTTACAGAATGTTAACTCTTATACTTGATTCATCTTGATTATGTAATAAACTTGATGCTTCTGTACAGACAGATACATACAAAAATGAAGTTGTGTGATTAAAATGAAATTATGATAATATTCATTTATAGTGTGTGTATGTACATGAGTGATTATTTTGATTATCTTGGTTTGGAGACACTCTCTACAAATTGCTTCTGTGCTGATAGATATGCTACGATAGATTTTAATGACAATTGTCAATCTTTAATCCATTGTCTTTGGGTAAGATCAGCAGTTGTGATCTTACAAATACATTTACTGTAAAAGTGGTTTCTTTCGCGTACAGATACTTTTGCAGTTTCCATCGGTGCCGACTTTTTCGCGTATGTTTAAATTCGCGGTCGGCAAAATCTGTGAATTCACAGTCAGCAAAAACTTTTCTGTTTTGCACATGAATACCCAAGTTATAATCCAATTATTCTTTTATTTATTAAATAGAAATTAAAATTAAATGCAGGCTTACCTAAAATCCCATCTCTCGAGTACTCGAGTACCTACATTGCGCAGTATCGGTGTGTGTGTGTGTGTTGACCATCAATACACTCAATGCGTGGAATCTTCGTGACTTGTGTGCATGTGCGCAATAGCGTTGTAACAAGTGGCGAGTTCAAAACATTTTCACATGATGTTAAATTTGCGGTTCAACCTCAAAGTGCGCAAAGAGGGAAAATAAAACTCTTCGAAAGAAACCACTTTTACAGTATACAGAGGATGACAATTGATTTAAAAAAAAAATCTATGATAGCATAATAGGTGGGTACTTTAAAGTACAGCACACACACACACACACACACACATAGTTTGTTTATATATATATATATATATATATATATATATATAATATATATACAATGTATATATATTATATATATATATATATATATATAATATATATATACAATGTATATGTATATATATATATATATATATATATATATAATATATATATACAATGTATATATATATATATATATATATATATATATATACATATGTATAATAGCTACAGTGTATATACAATATATCGAGTGTGAGCAGTGTGTGTGTATGTATGTTATCTATTTATTTGGGGGGGTCCTTTTCTCTGGAATGTAAAAGGGGATGAAACCCAATACTGTACTTATAGACATATGGATTGCATGCATGCAGTAATTTTTAATAGAACACACCAACAGACTTGGAGGAATTTCGTACAATCTAAAATTGGAAAATTATGAATTTGTAAAGTTTCAATTCAACTATTGAACACTTGATAAGAAGATTATAAAAGTTTATGATGTTGGATGTGTATGATGATGTAAAGGAAAGAAAAAAAAATAATTCCAGGAAGTGCCTTTTTTGTTAATGAAAAGTACACATGTCCTTGACTTGTTACTGACAGAAGGGCAATTATTCCCACTGCTCTCTGAAAGAGGCAAGTAAAGTGTACTTTCATGATGCTAAGTGAAAATACATGTATGTTGAATTTTCCAAGTATTTTCCTTATTTTGTTGCCCATACATGATGTCACAAAGTGTTATAGACTTCTCATCCAGCAATGGCAGGAACAATAAAACTTGAAAAATTATATTTATTGAAAGGATTGTTAGGCCTCAAACTTCACTGAAGAGTTCTACTTATATTGTTTATGCAATCAATCCATCACATAAGCACATATATGTATATATTTGGATTTCATTCTTCTTCAGGCATAAGCATTTTGTTTTTGTATTGCCGACTGTACACCTCATGACTTCACTAAATGCCATTCTACCAAGCTTTGACCATTCAATCAGTAGGTCTATATGATGCCATTTTCACATTTCTTAGGCACACTATCAAACTTCATCACCTGAATAGTACACATCTCTTCTCTGGTCACCTCACTTCCTCCCCATCTGGCCTGCCTTCTTTCTGTCATTGTGAATGAAGAACTTGTTGCTGTGATCTTCTCTAAATTCCTTAAAGGACAAGTTCACCTTCATAAAATTCATTAGTTTTGAACTAATTGTCCAATTTCCTTCAAATATTCACTGATGTGTTCTATCAATATTGTGGCATTCTCTGAATTCACATGTATATGAACGTGAACAATTATCCTTTAAGCAGAAAAGATGGAGATCAGCATGAAAATGAGATTGAAACAAAGGTCAACCACCTGATAGAATTTAACATGTATTTATTTCATTTGTCAATTTGGACAGTTGCTCTCAAACTTGCCAATATACAATCCCCGACCAAATGATATGATTTCCAGTTCATCAGATACCCCACAGGTTGTATATAACAGTAAAAGGAACAATAATGAATATAACCTCAAAAAGAACATTTAATATCGTCATAAGCGTACTCCCGCCTATGTGGTGTCGCATATGTTTGAAACTTGTGATTTGTTGAAAGTTTGTTGGACACGCTATGTAGCTTTTAATCCAGTCTGAGAATGGAATACTAACTACGAGTATTGTGCATGGGATTCAGCGCAACCGCAGCGCAAACAATCTGTATAACACCCACAATCACCTGGATCAAAGGCTACACAAACGCGCGATGACCAAAATAAAGTGTTTTCAACATGGCTGGTAAGGCTGGAACCTCAGCGAAGACTGCTTCAGGTGACAACAGAGGAGGATCTGTCGTAAAAGCTCAACTAACTCGTAAGAATCTTATCGCTGTGGACTATCCAGGTATTGTGGAAAATACAACACGAATGCTCGATACTCTTGGTGGCGAGGAAACTCTTTCAAAGGTGCGTTTAATGGTCTAGCTCTGTCTATTGAGTATAGGTATTCGAGCTAGTTTAATCCCATGCGATAGGCAAAGTGTCCCAGATTTACAGCGTGCAACGCAGCACTTGTTTCACCCACTGCACACGCACGCTCTCGCTCCGAGCTCCGGCCAAGGAGGTTCTCTCATATACCTCCTTGACCTTGCTCCGGCTAACTACTGAGTATTTACACACAGCCCAGTCACTGTAAAAAGCGTCGGGCTAGCCCCGGTCGCTTTCTGAGGGAGAACTCTGGTCGCATTCGTCAGCAAAACGTCATCGGCAGACACGTCCACGCTACACAACTCAGTACAACATCCATGCTTAATTCGAGCAACCTGATCCTGCAGGGCCCTGCCCCTGGCCCTGTAGCGTTAATAAAGTGGTCAGGAGACCAGGGAGGCATTTCATGAAGCATTTTGTCAAATATTTTTTCTGACAAACTGTTGGCCTAGACTGTCGGCTAGCGCCAGCCGGGCCGTGTTGCCATCCGTTCATTGGTCCGTTAAGGAAGTGCGCGGCATGTGTGTGCGCGGTAGACTGAATGGTGATCATCAGCGTAGCCGTACACGTAGCTGATAGCAATCGTCATTTGGGTCAATTTGATATGAAAACGATTAGAAAATTCCAAATAACACGGTATGATTCCCAATGACCTGATTTTCATCAATCTCTTCACATATTTCATAATGTTAGAACGTGATAGAAGATAATTTTAAGAATCACCAGCTCAGCATACAACCAGCCATGTTCCTATCTCAACAACACTATTACTAGTATGCACTTTACTTCATCGACAGCCGTGTTGCCATCTATGTTTGACAGATACAAATGCACTTTATTCCATAGGAGACAGCCGTGTTGCCATCTCAATGACACATATAGAAATGCACTTTACTTCATTAAGAGACAGCCGTGTTGCCATCTCAATTACACGTCACATCAAGAAATACACTTTTTATTCAATAAAAGACAGACAGCTGTGTTGCCATCTGAAACTGTGTATGTGCGTAGGTGCGGGAGCGGTGTGTGTGGCGAATGGAAACTGTAATGGCAACACGGCTGGCGCTAGCCGACAGTTTAGCCTACAAGCTATTGAAATCCTTGCATCTGATTGGCTGATAGCAAATTTGTCAGAAAAAATATCAGACAAAATGCTTCATGATATGCCCCAAGAACTTCAGTTCTGTATAGGTCTAAAACTTTTTGGGGTGTTCTCTCAGTTTTTCTGACACACTGCAGTTATTCATTACAATTAGATTCATGTTACATGACTAGGGGAGGGCCCCTAATTGTAATATTTGTATGAGTGACTTATCATAGTTATGGGTAAACTTGGCCTAGCTGGTTAATTCGGCCACTTGTAGTGCGTGCACTGGGGGCCGAGTTTACCCATAACTACATTACCGAATTACTGGTACTGGCATCTATAGCCACAGGGGTGGTAGCTTCGTTAGTCGTAATAAAGAAAAATTCTCATGAAAGTAGCACAGGGGCTGAGTGTTGCAGAATAAAGCTTACAGTTGTCTTCTGATTTCCAGGTTAAAATGCTTCCTTAGAATGCTGGAGATCATTGCAATTTCTGTGTGTGTGCGCGCATGCTATTTAATACAAAGGCATCTGTTTACATGAAAGAAGCATGCTGTTTACAAGATTTACATAATGCAAGTAAAAATGATACCCCGACCTTTGTTTAATGTACAAATGTATTTCTCCCATCAGGTAAAGATGAAAGTCATCTTCAAGTGTTTGTGATAGACTATCGGTACAATGCACATAGCCTTTGCGATTAAAAAAAAAAAAAAAGTTCTGCTCCAATAATGTCTGATGTAGCACATCAAATATATTCTTGAAATCCCTTGTTATGACGTCGAAAAGGGTAAGAAAAAAAAAGCTAGTGCGTACAGCAAACTGGAATACAAGCTGGTACATCAATTGGAAGTTTTCTGTCGTACTGATAGATATTCTGTGATGTGTGATAGATGGAGTGTATAGAGATTATGACATGTTTTGTGTTGTATTACAGCAAATTTCCTTACATTTTGGTGTAACTTTTTCTTCCTTTTTATTTTAGGCCTTCAGCCATGAAATGTCCATTTCCCTTCGCTATCAAGCGGACAATCCATATTGCAAAGCAGTGCGAGGAGTTCCAAATCGATCAACGACTCTGCTCATGCGAGTGAAGAGGCGCTACAAGAGGCAGCAGCCCGACTCTGTGGCTGATGGCGAGACAGACGAAAATGATGTTGTGTCTCATTCAGAGTACAGTGCTGAGACTGTGGGTGTTGTAGGACAGACTTATGATTTCCCACGTAAGTTCCTATCACCATTCATTATTAAAGAGCAGTGAATAAATGCCATGCATCATCCGTACAGAGTCCGAGATCATAAGAGGAAGAAAAGTGTGTGTAAAGCCTACTTTGGCGATACTTTACAAGTTTTCTCCTTTGATTTTCTATTTTTATTTTGATAATTTTTTCTGTAGTATTAGTAGGGCAAATTACGAAGTACACAAGTGTCAATGTAGGTATCAGTTTTATGGCTTAGCATAGACTGCCAAAATCATATGATCTGCAAAAACCAACAAAATTATTTTCCTGACATTATATAGCTTTTGTGATGACGCATCATTTGTGTTTCTTGACACAATGATGACTAAAATAGAGAATTTGAATATATGCAAAGTTATACAATTGTTTTGCTGCTTCAGATCCACATTTTCTGTTCATACAGAATTACAAGCACTTAAGGAGTGCTCATGGAGTGATGTACACATAAATATCCTGTATAGGTGTTTCAGAAGATTTCTTGGACTTTTTACGAATTAATGCTTATGAAAATGCATATTAACAAGTTACCAGTTGCTTGTTTGAAAGAGTGGGGCTAACCAAAGTGTGATGACATTTCAACATGGTTCTTTGCATAAGACAGGAGCTGATGCAACAATTCATCATTGCCGGCTTTGATATGGAAGCTATTGTAAATTTGATAAAGTGTACTAGTATTTTAGTTTCTAGTATATTACTTTACCAAGTTGATAAATTGCTTGTGCAAGACAAGAACTGCTTTATTTTATGGGGAGACTCCGTTATGTTTATCCTTACATCCACAGATCTCTGTGATTTCCAGTACCTGCCTTACCACAAACCAGAGGGACAAGAGCCACAGGGACTAATAGAGAAAATACTGCCCTCTGCTGGCGAGGACCTCAGCTACATCGACCGTGAGGTGCCCAGGTTCATGCTTCCGGAGGCCTTCTCCCGCTTCGACTCCCCTGTTGCTTATGGCTACAAGGCCAACATTCAGCCACGGGAACCCCAGCAAGTGGAGCCAGAGTTCAAGTCCAAGCTGGTGCACCACGGCCGCCTGAAGCGCACCAATTATGCCGTTGTCATCTCCTGGACGAAGGACTTTAAGGTGCCCACAAGGCCCCACCCAGGGGCCGTAGAACACCTCCAGGCCCAGAAGCCAGGAGATGCCCTGGAGCAATTAAAAAAGGTATTTTGCTTTTCCTGTTTCATGCCTTTTCATCTCAAAGACTACACTGATGAATCATGACTGCTCTCTCGCAATGTCTTGAAGGAATTCAAACAGGAGTTCACTGTGAAGTAGAAGCAAGAAATTTTACCACTTGAATTTTTGTTCACATTGCATGAGACTGTGCATGGTGAAGTAGTCCTCAGTTCTTTTTTTTTTTTCTTCTTTTTCATGTTAGAACAGACTCCAAAGAAAGTTTCAATGTTATTTTGCCCAAAACTCATTCGAAACTCAAGTATCACTGAATAGACAGGACATGTTTTATTACCACAGATGTGTGAGGAACAGAAGAAAAAGAAAATAATGTCAAAATCTTCGCATGATTGTAAGAATATGTGCTGAAGTTTGCAAAGCCGATTAAAATTTTGCCACATTGATATTAAATTGATTGATATTTCTGCTAGGAATATATAAATGATCAGCCAAAAATAATGAATTTTGGTATACCAGCCTGAACATGCACAAAAAATTAAAACTGCGCAATTATGCAGACATTAAAAATGTGCACACCTGAGCTGTTTCACCGAGGAATGAAACTGCCCTTGCTGCAAATAGGCAAACAAGGATAATTACTCTAGGTCATACTATTTGTTGTGTGTATGTTTGCTTGTGAATGATACTAACTACTAACAAATTTATTTGGACTGTTTGTGTGCTGTTTATGGGCAAGTCCAAGATAACACGCGCGTTACGTATGGGACATTCAGAGACTTTTATGACCTGAAAAATAGTGTTAATTGCTTTTGATCATATTAAACTTTATCATGGTGATTGATATCTAGGAGAAGTATAATCATGCAAAAAATGGAGAAAAATGACCTTCACAATTATATTCTCGAAGAGAAAATATGTGCCGTTACGTATGGGACCAGAAAAATTTTGTTTTTTTGAACACTTTTTTCAACCTCAAAACTCTCTGAAAGTATTTCATTCTACAACTTGTAACTCACTGTGATGAAAGTCACAACACTCAAGATTATCACAAGTAAGTTTCGTGTCATTGGGCAAAAAGCTCTAATTACAGGTTCTAATTAAAGACAGACATGACGTGTTACGTATGGGACAGTTACGTATGGGACAGTTTGTCCCCCATTCATTTAGTGTGTGAAGAACCATGTTTATGGGTATTTTGCATAATTATTGAAGTAAAATCAGTTGAAACTACTCAAATACTGATCCAGATTGTCAAGGAAACAATATTCCCCAAATATTCACCATCCTAATCATATTCAATCATATTTTTATATTTTTATGACCAACCTGAGTATGCATGCCCTTTGTCCCCCATTCATTTAGTGTGTGAAGAACCATGTTTATGGGTATTTTGCATAATTATTGAAATTGAATCAGTTGAAACTACTCAAATACTGATCCAGATTGACAAGGGAACAATATTCCCCAAATATTTACCATCATAATCATATCTAATCATATTCTATATTTTTATGACCAACCTGAGTATGTATGCCCTATTTTTATCAGGATAGTTACTACTGAAAAATTGAATAGTTTAAAGTGTTTACTTCCATTGATGAAGGGCAGTTTGCCATTTTGTTTCAATAAAAAACAATGTGACACAAGAAATATTAATTTTTATAAATAAGCAATACCTGCTGCGTGGAACCCCAGTGATCGAGTAGATATATGATGTCTGTCTAGCAGTCAGGTCATTGATTCGAGTCACACCTCAGTATGTATCTACCCATGAATTTTGTCGTGGCTATTATTGAAACCTGAATAAGGACAATTTGTGTATCACCTGCAATAAAAACAAAATAATTTTACTTCATATTTTTTTTTAATATTTATATCACAACCATTTCAAATTGGATCTCCATCACTAAACTTTGAATTCCTCTAGTCTTAGGATTGTATGCTCTTTAGTAATTCATATAATTGGTTTCCAATCATCTCATTAAATGTTGAAAACTGAATCCCCATTTCTGCAAAAAACTATACCATCCCTTTAATGCTGATTTTTCATTGTGTATTTTGCCATTTTCCCCTCCCCCTTTCTGAAAATTGTTCAGTCAAGTACATGTATTGTTTAAAGTGTCTATAACTCAAAAAGTAGCTACAATGTTGGGATGCTTTCTTCAGGATGATTGACCATTTGTGTACTGAGAGACCTTCCCAGCTAGCTACATGCATTCACATGCATTATGTATGAGGATGTCCCATACGTAACGCATTTGTCCCATACGTAACATTATTTCAATGCCTAATAAAAAATATTTCTTTTACTGTTTTTTCTTTTTTCTATGGTATTTAATTTCTCTAAACAATAAATTAGAACTTTCCAAAAGGGCATTAATATAACCTTAGCAATTTCAGAAAAAACCTAAAAAAATGACCTCAATTTGTTACGTATGGGACATCTCATGATAGGACACGAGCTAATTTGCATAATCATTTGCATAATCCCTAAATTTTCATACCAAGTTAAACTATTTGATGAACTTCTTATGTCCACATATTACTCAAATATCATTTGCTTTCCTTTGAATTAATATGAATTTTTATAAATGTCCCATACGTAACACTGTGTTTCACATTTATGCAAATGAAGCCCTTGAAATTTGCATAAATTTACGTAATATAATTTTTTCCTCCATGGAAATCAAAACTTCAACTCATAAGCTTCAAAATGATACCAAACATGTCAATATTGAGCAAAGATGAAATTTTGCCTTCTGAGGGGACCTTATCTTGGACTTGCCCTTATGTATGTTTATGTACTTCTACTGAGTAGGGATATTGTGTCCAGGCCAATTTTCAACATATGTATGGGATAGCACAGCTGCAAGTTTTTTTTTTAGCAAGGTCATATAATTACTATTCCCATGGTTATCTTGTTTTTGTTTTTCTGATAGAAAAAATACAATTTGTAGCTATAAATGATGTGAAAATAACATCTGCATGGTTGTTATGAGGTCTATGTAGTACGAATGAATAAAACACTCGCTGCAAGTATCATACCAACATTTATAGGCTCAAAGTACAGTAGTAGTAAAGGAACTTTACAAATTGGAAAATCTATGGCAACCTTTTTTGCACTTTTGCAAAGTGGAGAACTTTACTTGAAGTATATCTGTATGAGTTGATGTGTGGAAATTACTGTACATCTATATCTTTGAAAAATTCAGAAGAAATCTGTTGTCAATGTAACTACTGACAGTTTCGCAAGAATCCGATTCTTGTGAGGTCAACTGAAAAATTCACTCCATGCCAAGCAGACTTTGAGAGAGTTTGATATCAGGCAAAGTGTAACAATGACAGTTTCAGTAAATATTGGACTAGAAGTACATGTAAGTAGGCAATGGATTTTTGTTCCAAATCTTTGTCATGAGACAGTAATAATGCATGCAGTCACTTCAATATATTTCACATCGAATTTGCATCTTGCTGTTCTGGAGTTTCATTTTAAAGCCCTTCATGTGCACGGGCACTAAGCTTTACTTGCCAAATTTTTTATCAGTATTCATTGATCATCCGAACTTGACCTAGTTGTACAGAGAATAATAAACTAAACTCAGCTTGAATGTAGCAGTGTGCTTCGGTCTGACAAGCAGGCTATGATGACACGGTACGGATTGGGGTATTACACGTACATTTGTAGGTAATCAATCTGTTTCAAAACATCTTTGCCAGTCAACGCAGAAATCACTCTGGTGTGCATGTCAATCAACAAACATAACACAGTAAGGGTTTATATAGCAGTGATAGCTCTGACAGAGAAAAAAAAATTATGAAAAATATGACTGTATAGAGGCATGATTGCTAACTTATTGAAAAGAAAAAGAAACAAAAACTGGAAAAGCATTCATATGGTGCAAACCTCCACCAAACAGCTCATCATCCATTATACACGAATGCTGAAAATTGCCCAGTGTCCCAATTAAAGCACAGAAGCCTTTGTGTACATCATCAGCTTCCAGGTACGCGCTCTGGAACTGAGCAGAGGACATGCTTTTAATAGAGCACGTACATGTATCACATGCAAACCTCAAATACACCCAGCTTGAATTCCCAAGTTCATTGACCCTATCTGCCAAAAGATAAAGAGTGCTTCCATAAAAATTCGTGCATCACTATTGAAATTTCATCGTCTCTTCCTTGTGTCATTATCAACGTTTCCTGGAAGTTTCATTCAGATCCATTCACAACTTTATGAATTATTTTGCAAACAGTAAACAAACCACCGACAAGGAAAACAATCATTAACCTCCCCTTTCTTGGTGGAGGAAAAACAAACAAACAAACAAACAACTCTAGTGTATCAACCTTGGCAGTTATCTGAAAAACATTGCACTATCACGGGCTGTTGTTGTTGTTGTTTTTGTTGTTGTTGTTGTTGTTGTTTTTGTTGTTGTTTTGTTGTTAATGAGGATACATCTCCACATTGAAAATGAATCATGACAGTAATTAATTGACCAATTAGCTTTATTTCAGTGTGTACAGTTGGACAAATGTACATTAAAATGGAAGTGTTTTTTTTAATATAAATGTTATTTATCTGCCAACATGTACACCTCTAAATACATTGTAGCTGCAAGATAAGGTTTTTTAAAATTTTATTGCCACATTTCATGCAAAATGCAAACCGAACTGCCTCATTATACAATGTAGTTCACATAAAACCCAAGTGTGCCTTAAGTATTTATGCGTATTCTAAAACTTGCTGCTAGGCATTGCACAGAAGGCATTGTGTGTCAGAATTCATGCATTGATTGATTTTTGGAATAACTTTTCTGTCAACAAAGGAAAATTTGAAGGGATGCTTACAGAAAAACACACACTATCAGCACTACAGTTCATATTGAGAATGTGTATCTCAGCTATCTAATTTAAAAAAAAAACAGAATGATGCTTTTTTTTTCTTTTTTTTTTAGTAACCAGAGAAAGTGACAAGTTTTCAAAATGCAGAATTCAACTTGTCTGCCAATATGTGGTGGGCAATACACTGTTTGCAATACACTGTATGCATTTGCTTTTTACAATGCGGAATACTGTGCCACACATATTCAGCAACATACGTTGTCCCACATACTACAGTAGTTTATGATACAGATGTCGACAGTGTACTTTAAGATATACGTGTAATTTGTATATTAAGGTCTGTGTCCAAACTGTACATGATATGTCATTAAAGGTCATGATCACACTGTATGTACATTGTAAGCCATATAAAATGTACCATGGGTTTTATTTTCATAAATTTGGGGAGTTAGGTGCTATTTAGGAATTTTAAAACACACAAAAATATTAACTCTGATCTCAACATGAAGGAGACATGCATCACACACTTCTTTGTCCAATACTGTACATACTCCACGATTCCATGATTGGGAATTAATTGTTGGGAGTCCTGATGCACAAAAATCAGACTTGCTCAATATGTCGTGTATATATAGTGGTAACACATTTTATGCTGGCACTTCAGCAAATACCATTTATGCACACTTTCCACAAAATGAAAGGATGAACATATGGGCAATTCCATGGGAATGTGGACATGGCACTAAAATTTCAACTTTATCATATTGCAAAATAATTACTCATTCTGTATTACCCATATATTGAAGTTAAAGAAACTCAAAGAATTATATCAATCGGTCAAATATTCCCCGAGAAACAGCTACAAATGTTGAAGACAATTTTTCAGTCATCCAAATTGCTAAAATGCATGCTTAACTTGATATAATTTTTTTAAATAAAAAAATTCTGCTAGCACTTCAATTAATTTATTTTAAAGAAGCAAATTGGTTCTACTTCAGTCTCCCATGAGGAAATTTTTATGCCACCTTCAAAAAATTCTAATCACCACATGAAAGTTCAGCCCTTGAGCCATGTAACGCGAGTTACCGAAACAAGAAATATTTTTCATTCTGAAGGAAGCAGTGGAGGTAATTTGTTGGGAATCATAATTTTCTAAATTCATCACACACTGATACTGTACACAGGATGTTGACTTGAATAAACACTGTTATCACATTAAAAAATGTCAATGAAAAGTGTAACGCGAGTTACCATGTAACGCGAGTTACCAGCATGTAACGCGAGTTACCAACTATAAACACAAGTTTCCCCCAACATAAGCAAATTTTAGCACTTAATTGAGCTAGATTGTGGCGAAAACAATCAAATGCAGTGCTATACACACTATGCTGGACTGAAACAAAGGAGGGCAGCCTAATAAACTGTGATTAGCATCAAGGCCACTGATCACATGCCACATTGAAGAGTCTAGCCTGGCTTTCACTGCATATTGTACATGTATCCAGCAGTGAATGAGACCATTAGATTTATCTTTTGAATTTCCTGCATCAGTATTACAGAATTTTTATTACAGAATGCTATAAAGCACAGCAAGTGTTGGTTCTAATCCTTGTTCGGTGGTCTACTGAAGATGACACTTGTCCGGAGATCAGGAGGTTGTGGGTTCGAATCCTGCTCAAGTATGTATGCCCATGATTTTTTATCATGGCTACCGCGGTACTAATAAAACACTGATCAATTCAGTGAGCTTATTAACGTTGATGTAGGGCAATTTGTCAATCAGTTGCATTGAAAACATCTCAACGGAAGAATTTCATGAATTTGAATAATTACACAGTACCCACTGCATGTTATAAGGATTAGAACCAGCACTTGCTGTCGGGCGAAAGCACGGTGGTCTAGTGGAGATGACACCTGTCCGGTGATCAGGAGGTCGTAAGTTTGAATACTGCTTGAGTATGTACGCCCATGACTTTTTTATCATGGCTACTACTAAAACACTGATCAATTCAGTGCTTATTTACGTCGATGTAGGGTAATAAGCCAGTTCGTATACACTGTAGCTCATGTACACATTGGTACAAATGACCTTTCTTTTTTCTCAGTTGGTTCGGCACTTCACTTGTTTTCAAAGCAGCATAATGCATAAGCTTGCATGACATAACAATTTATGAAACTTCTGTTCAAAAAAAGAATGAACTAGCATTTAGATCAGGGGATCAGAATACTCCCATCAGTTTATAATTTAGCAGGCATCCACTTCATTGTTTTGTATTGAATGCAGTAACAGCTTATTTCCGTTTATATTGCAAAATACCATTCTTGCTGTCAGGTGGATGTGCTGGCAAGCATCATTTAGATAAGGATCGCATGAATAATCATCGCATCACAGATGCTTATGTCAGTGAATTTACAAACCAAAATGCCTGTTCGTACAAATGATCTTTTTTTGTTCATGCACAAAGTGGAATTACGAACTGGTCTTTTTGTCAATCAGTTGCAAAGAAATGTACTAGTTTTCACTCCTCACAAAGATAGGATTTGAATTTTTGAAAGATTGTAAGCTGTTTCGTAAACTTATCAAGGGTTTGATACTTTTATGTTTTGTTTTAAAAAGACTTTCAACATTTTTCATCTTTACACTCTGAAACTTACAATGTAAGAATACACCTATATCATCTAGTATATATTCAAACATATTCAAGGTCTCTATGAGGAGTGAAGCTCTTATTAGTCTTAAACACACTCTTCTATTGGGTTTATTAGTAAAATATTTAACATTAATTCGTTTTACTATCTACACAAATAAGCATCTCTCAGATTATTCAACACAAGATTCAGTGCCATCAGAACAATTGTATGTCATCAATTTGTGTCACCCTGTGTTAGTGGACATAATGTAACGCGAGTTACCGTAACGCGAGTTACCGACATAAAGGCTCCCTACATTTTTCCAGGTCATTGTTACTCAACTTTGATATTGTTAATTTATGAGTCCTAACCCACTACCAATTCAAGGTAGGAAAACTTTTATCAAGACTGTCTAGTATGAGGAGACTTTCCAAAAAGAGGTCTTCATAGAATTGACCATGTCCTTTTTGTGTAACGCGAGTTACCGAAATTAAATGATTCAAGAATCCCAACATGTTTGTCCTTTATTTTTCTTTTTGGATTCATTTAGTTGGTGTATGTCTACTTAACCCATGATGAAAAAAGTAACTTGTAGATCCTACCAATTACAAAGATATTGGCACATTATCCCAAAAATGTACCCATTATTTGTAACGCGAGTTACCGTGGAATTGCCCATATTCATTTCTCCCACCAGGGGGGTGTTTCATCAAGTTAGTCAGCGCTGACAAGTTGTCAGTCTCTGACAATCACCATGGTAACAGTCAGTGACCAGAACATCTCAGCCCATCAAAAGCAAGGATTTTGCTGAAATTGTTAGAGACTGACAACTTGTCAGCGCTGACTATTAAAATTGATGAAACACCCCCCAGAGCTCAGTAAAGCAACCATAAAAATGCATTCATCAGGATTCAGATGTAATGAAAAGGTAATATGAATGAGATTAACGTGATCATGAGGAAGCATTTTACTGACAGGGATCGATCTCTTTCAACATCATAAACACTGGATGGAGCGTTGTACTCTGGACTTTGATGCATTGTTTTCTTTTTTGTTGAGCACTTTGTTTCTCATGAATACAACCAGATTTGCTTTTAGGCCTTGTATTATAATGTACAACAAAGGCAGTTATAATTAGTAAAAGCAAATTTGACTGGAAAGACTAATTCAGAAGGAAAGAGGATGCTAGTACTACACTCTGCCCTCCTACGGTACAAGCTTGCCTAGAGCAAGTTAAGCTCATTGTTCAGCAAGTTGTGTATAATGGGTCTGAGGGACTTCTCTGTTGTAAAGCCAAGGGATTCATGAAATGTCTTCTGCAACCAATAGCCAAAAGTTCACACAGTGGTGATATTTGCCCCAACTCTTATGTATGACCTGCCCAGTGATACATTCTTGAAAATTGCCCTAATGATTCATATAATATCCGCTTAAGACCATGTACACCATAGTCATTACCCACGTGCAATACCTGGTTTAACTGCCTGCTGTTCATCTTTTGCTAAATATTGACATACTTGCAGTATTTACCACTTGGCATAGTGCATTTAGGGCATACATGTATATGTAGTGTACATTGTACAGTTGGACTTTTAATAGTGAAGACATGTGTAATGGAGCAGTCATTATATGCCATGTTCAGTCATGATGTCCACATGGTGTGCAGACACAGCTGGGATTTGAGATTCAGTCTAGATAATCACGTGATGAGCTAGCATGTCACTCAGTGAGTCTCAGAGTGGCACATGGGTAGTCAAATGCCTACAAGAGTGACCAAGACTTTTATGGTATTACCAGCTTTCAGTGCTTCAGTTAATGCCACACAGTGCCTGCGTGTTAAAACCCTATTCATGTTGCCTCCATTTTTCTTGTTTTTTTGTTTTTCAAAATTTGCTTTTAATTGAAGATCTGCTCTGATCAAGCTTTCTGAAAGAAAAGTAAAAGAAATTGCATACCAATCTTATTGAACTAAGGCAAGAACAGGACAATGCAAACTGTACCATTTACAATGGTTGTAGCACTTACAGGGAAATGAATGAAAGACTGGAGAATACACAAGTTTGTGTTCCTCAGACCAGGAAATGAAACTCTTTTATAGAGGATTAACCAATTATGCGGTATTGCCAATGATAAAGAGAATGTATACAAAGCCTATTGCGTGTGAGTGGCAATTTGGATACATGCAGTTGCAGATTGAACTGTAGAGTGGCAAGAGTCATTGAATCAGGGATAACATGTAGAACTCCTCTTTTGGTAGAAGCCCGAGTTTGTGTTCCACAGGTCAGGGCTTTACTTGCTCTCATACCATGATTTACTGTATGTTTATGTTTCTTTGAATTGTCTCCCCTTCTTTAGTTTTTGTTTGAGACTCATGCACATTCACCTCATGATCCTTACAGCTCAGGAATTTTCGAAAATGCATTCACATCGATCAGGTGGTGAGACATTGTCGGTTAACACTCATTGTTTGATCACTGTGTTGGCACGAATTGATTATTTTATGGCAAGAAATTTCAGTGTTTGCTGCACAGAAATCATAATTTTATTTTGGCAAGCAGAAGTAACTGTTTGCTTGAATTTTCTCTCCATTCATTGTTTATCATTGTTAATTCATGATAGGGTAGTCAACCCTCTGATGAAAGATGAATTCAAAGGAATACTACAAATGTACAATGCTGCTAGCATTTCATATCTATCAAAACCCTATTTCACTCTTAACAAACAACCCAAAGGAAATAAAAACCCAACAAATATTTTTATTTTTTCCCAAAGACAAAGCAAGACATCACTTAGTTTCTTTAACTGTGCTGGTACAGTACCATATGGCCTCTGTTGTGAGTGTTGTACAGTTGATAACACAGCACTACACTCTGTTTGTGACACAAAAATGAAATCAAGAACTTTTCAAGACACATTTGATCAAAAGCTCCTACGAGTGCCATTGCAGCTTCTTGCAAATCTAGGCTCTTTCAGTCTCCTTAAGTTTTTTTTTTCTTCCATTTCACCTCAACTGTCAGAGTTCAAAGTAGGATATTCTGCTGTACATTGTAAAACTTGTTCTCTATTTTGGCAGTGTGTACCCATTGGCAACAGTCTACCTGTTTTGGGTATCCATAGATCTCTCAATTGGATGATGTTGTGAAAAATCCTGTATAATTTGACCACTGTTAAAGTGAAACTTTATGGGTGAGTTATTTTTTTTCACTCGGCCAAGATAAATCTTGTGTGCTTTTGATTCCACAGATTCAAAATATGATGTACCCCAGTATTGCATGAAATAAACAAGCAAAAAGAATTGTATGCTTATACTTTCGTGCAAGTTTCATGTCGCGCAAAATGCGCAAAAAATTTCCACACTGTGAAAATGTCCCCCATTGCAGTACCTCTTCAAAGAGGTCCTCTTTGGAAATTAATGATGTAGACCGGCTTGACAGCCAGTGTTTTTTAAAAGGAGATACTCCAAACTACATCGTGCATGAAGCGGCATTTACAGTCATTGTGCAAGCTCTGCTCATTCTTGTTTGGGATGGTCATGACTCGTCGAGCCCGAGAGGGATCCCGTTATGGCCCTGGCGAGGGGGACGGTGGCCAGTGGGGCAGCCCAGTAGACCAGGAAATGCTCTAGAAGGGTGTGGCTCTGGCAGTTAAGGGTGAGGGCAGAAGCTAGCGCCGGATTGAACATCATACCTGTCCACTCCAGACCTGGTTGAGGAAGAGGAAAAATACAAGTTGCCGTCGCTCAATACACGATCTATTAAAGTTTTTTGGTAGTAGAGAAAATCAATGCAGGGTAATAGAGGGGTATCATTTTTCACTGGACTTTTCCATTTCTTGTTGCTTTGTATTTGTCTTACAGAGCATTATGGCACCTTTAAATGTTTCTACAGATAAATGGCGCTATATAAATGCTGTTTCCTCGTCATTGTCATTTGCTAATGATATTAAAGATTGAAAATGAAAACACTCACCATGCATTGTTAGTGTACAGGCTATGGGAATAATGGAGCTGTGGATTTCAGGAAGAAGGTGCTTTTGTCTTGATACTTGTAGCAACACAAGAGCTGCCAGAACCATAAACAAGTGGTGCAGAGTTCTCTAACGCTCATCTGTACTGTCTCATTTGTTATTCCTTTGTTGCAATTTTCCCATGTACAGCTGTACAATGTAATATTCATTTCAATGAAGAATTTTTTAAACTTTCCCCTTCCACTCTTGTTTTTTTTTTCTTTTCTTTTGGCAATGAGAATTTTTTTTTAGCAAAATTTGCTCAGACCAAATTTTAGTCATTGAAAATTTTAAAACATCCCTCCTCAAAAAAAAACCAAAACAACCACACACACTGTCATGCCTCCAAAAGTCAATACGACATGATAGCCATTTTACATGTTAGAGTTTAGGTGTCTTCAAAAAGTTTTTTTTTTTTTTGAAGATTAATCTTATTGATCATTTGTGTATGGGGATTTTTAGTGTAAATAAATCAACCAGCAGGAGTATACATAGGTCGTTAAATACCTGTAAAGTACGTTTTGTGGACAAAGCTATTGGCATTCTGGGCCTTTCAGTCTATCCGCTGGAAGATATCTTAGCGGTAAACAGACTCACCTGTAATGATAATGAAGACCTGGACTCCGGCATCAGTGATCATCCTGCTGTAGTGGCCCTTGGGCTGGAAGTTGAGCGAGAGGAAGTAGGTAAAGGTTGCCAGGGCCTCCGCCATGCAGCCCTGCAGCAGCGAGACGTTGAGTGCCGAGGTGCAGTAGACCTTCAGCAGGTGCGACACCTTGAGGCGGTGTCGGTTGGTGGGCACCACCTTCCACATGAGGCGCACGTAGGGGAAGGCAAGCTGCCCACCCACCACCTGCAGGCAGATCTTGGAGAGGGCCACCAGTGGCCCACAGTCGCGGCACAGCATGGACTGCCATATCATGCAGGTGTTGGCGGTGGAGTCACCGTCGAAGGTCAGGCTCTGGGAGACGAAGAGCATCCAGAGGTAGAGGCCGTACCAGTAGAGTCCATACTCCTCCAGGATGATGTCGCTCTCCATGACGCCGGCCACCAGCTGGAACGTCGAGATGAACTCGGCGGCGTACCCATACCAGATGGGGTCATCGCGCAGCAGGCGCCTGGTCAACGACCTCACAAAGCCACAGCCGGCTGTTGTGATAAAGACCAGGATGAATGTGGCCAGGGCGGCGGGATACTCCTGTGTCATCTTTTAGATCTGAAGATTCCTTGCTCTTTAGAAATTGTTATCAGCAATTGTTCGCTGCTCTCATTTGGTAGTGGCTAAGGCCAAGTCTTCAGTCATACAAATGCGTGCAGTTTCACAAACACTTGTGAATCAGCTGCACTGTATGGTATACGCTTCAGTAATTTACAGACTTGAAAATTCAAGAAAGTTGCCCTTTTCTGTGCTGCTGAAGTTAAGTTCTTTTCTGCTCCAAGTTTATTACCAGCTGTGGAAAAAATAATGTCATTGCTGTTATCTCTTTTCATTGGCTTCTGCCTGCCTTATCGGTGTGACTTCCTGCAAAGAGAAAGATAAAGACCATGATGACCATCAAATGTACATTATACTGAGCAGACACATTAATCAATGTCATGAAAACAAAACTGTCATATCTTTCATGTAGATGCTTCAGTTGGAAAAAATGATGGAAGTTGACCAAAGTCTATGCCCTATCTCCTTTCCCTGATATATTCTCCTCCTATAAACACATTGACTTCCTGCAGAAAGGGATAAGTTGAGATCATACTAGATTTCACCACAAAGATAAATCTTGGGCCACCAATACCATGTCCTTTGATGCCCTTAACATTCCTACTGTATTCAAACATAATGGCCATTAGAAAAAAAAAGGCGCTGCCCTTTGTACTTGCTTCATTCAAGCCATCAGATTTTTGTGTGAAATCCCCCCCCCCCCAAAAAAAAAAAAAATAAATAAATAAATAAATTTAAAAAAATGAACTGGTGCACAACAGCTTGCATGGCAACATTAAATCAGCTTCTGTGTTGTCATGTGCAGTTAGTAGCTGTCAGAATGGCTGTGATCCATTCATTTAAAATGAATTTTTGACACAAAACTTCCTCGTGTTTGATGACTGGAAAAAATAGAACAAACTTTGATTATTTGCTACTACATGTACTTCTGTTTAATATGTTTGGGGAAAAAAGAGGAAGAGGAAAACCTTTGTCCCGATAGTTTCTTTGAAAGGGATGAAATGAACCAAGCAGGGGAGATTATCTTCTCCCCCCCCCCCCCTTGTGTGTGTGTGTGTGTGTGTGTGTGTGTAATTGCATGCTTTCACCCTTTGTGTATCACTGTCTCAAAATTTATGGCCATGGTATATGATAGTCTTGCCTTTTGTGGTCATGGACTTTAAGGGAAATGAAACACAAATATACGATGTGGATTGAGTGAATGCAGCATTATTAGAGCACATCAGCAAAATTTGAGAGAAATTCGGCACTCTGTTAAAAAGTTATGCATCTTTCTAAAGTTTTGGTGTAGCCATCACTGCATGAGAAGATCGATACAGTTTGTGATGTCATGTATGTGCGACAATATTTGAAAGGAAATATGAAGAAAATTCCGGAAAAATTTGATTTTTATGAAAAGTATGTGCATTCTCTCAAACTTTTAGTGACAAATATGTTAAGGGTAAAATGATTCCCCTTGCTTTCTGAAAGAGGTAAATCAGGTGCTCTTTCATTATGCTAGAAAAGTGAAAATACTGTATCTAGATTGAATTTTCTTTATATTTTCTTTGTATCATTTTCCATATATGATGTCACAAAGTTTTACAGACTTCTCATCCAGCAATGGCCTTGCCGAAACTTTAAAAATTCATACTTTTTATTAAACAGATTGTCTGATTTGCCTCAAACTTCGCTGATGTGTTCAAATATTATAATTGCATTCCCTCAATTCATATGTGTATTTGGGTTTCATTCTTCAAGTCTGTATAGCTGGAAGGCAAACAAGTCAACACCAATATAATACATACAATAATTCTGTCGCACAGGCAACTAGCCCTGTAGCATATCAAGTTGCTAAATTGCGAAAACTGATTGCTTTATGAGTGACTGATATGATAACAGAGCTACCAAGTCTCACGCATTCTGCTTGAGACTCAAGCATTTAGGGGTCATCTCACGATCTCACGCAAGACACCCATTTTTCTCACGCATCGGGCCAAGTCTGCAACTTGGGCCGATAATAATGAGCATAGCTCAAAAGATAAAAGTGATAGTTGCAAATGAAGGTATATTTCCCTTTTGTCTTTCAAAATAAGTAAAAAATAGTCACTTAAGTATGCACCTGATTCCACCATTAAGAGCTAAAAAGTGAAAAAGCTCCCTACCGTGGGAGGCCACAGGGGAAACCCCCCCCCCCCCCCCCACACACCCTCGCTCGCATGCACATTCGCATGCCGAGATGCCGAGTCATGAAAATCTCACTCATAAAACTTTTTTGAACTTGGCATCCCTGTGATAAATTATAGTTTCATAGGCGTTGTGAAAGACACAAACCAGGCAAATATGATCCGGTGTTTAATGTGAAAGTGGGAGTTATATTATACTCACCAAGCCATTCAGGCTGTGACATACCTTCCCAGTGCGAAGAGTTTATTCAGCTTTGTTGTTGTCGTAGCCTCTGTGTAGAATTACTATATTTTCAGTGTGCGGTTTGTAGAGCTGGATATATTTACAAATATTATATGCTCCTTCATGAAGTGAGACTCAAGTCTATCTAGAGTGCCAGATAGTCCATGGTCCATGAAGATTGGAGATTGTTTTTATTGAGTAGTTTACAATGTATGAACTTCTGTCCCTATCGCCGTCTCTGCGACTTGCACACCAGTGCTGGATCCCGCAGTAAAACAAGCCTGGAGTCTGTTGAGTAGGTTACTTCTGTGGAGACTTGTGTGCGTGCGTGAGACTGGGCCCTGTTCTAGGCAGACATCTGTGGCATCCAAACTATGTACCAGCTCTTTTGTCACAGAGCGGTCTAGACAGTTAGTTGCTCCTCTGCTCAAGAAATCTTGTGGTCATGCCTCACTGCACATTATTGATTTATGTATGTCGAACAATCCAATCTATTCTGTTGAGGCAATTAATAGTCTCCTTTAATCAAAGAAACTAGAATGAAATGAAAAGTAAGACTAAACCCTTGACTACAAGCATTGGCTGTTTGTCCATGAGGTGACACTGTAGGTTAAAGAGGCCCCCACGAAAGACATGCTCATCCAAAGTCTGATCTCTTCCTCTTATCACGTGTAGTCACTCATTAACTCTTTGAAATCAAACAAATCATGCAGCAAATGTGCGCTGACCTGGCTGCTCCGTTGCGTTCACCTCCACCACGGATCAGTGGGTGTGTGTTGGCCTTTAAGGGGCTTTACTCAGGCATTTAACGATTCTTCAAAGGCAAGTGTTGAGTAGGTGGGGAGATATTTTTGAGTCTTGATATCTGTCAATAGCACTTGTGCGTCAATACACAGCTGGATCAAATTGCAAGCTGAAAGCAAAGCGAAAGAGACATTTTTCTGCACAGAATCATTCTTAGACACACTGAAAAAAATATTCCACGTCATTGTGCATCCATACTGGCAAAACAAGTTTGCTCCGGCTTGACAGAATTTGTATGACAGCGTTGTGGCTTCAGTGAATGAAAGGCGGATCCGGGAATACATACATTTTATCATAAATGCGAGGATAATATCATTGCAAAATACACTTGAAATTCTCACTACATTTTTAATGCTTCTTTTGTAGTGTAACAACATGACAATAACAGTAAATAACAGATAGAATTTACCTTTGATATGATTCTTCGTAGCGGGGAAAGCACAGTAGAGATTCCAGATGCTCAAAAGAAAGAAGCTGAAAAAAAAAGAGAAAAAGAAAAGGTTCTCTTGATGAACACAGTATATTTCATGTGTAATGAAAGCCAGAAAGTCCATTTATGTGTGTCTCTGTCTGTGACGTCAATGAACTCATAAATTGAAATTTAAAATGAAATCACTGTATGGCCATTTGACCTTTACAATGCCATTGCTGCGGCTGCTTTTGGTAGCTAGCATTTATTTGTCTTTGAGGGTTTACCTGGGAAAGATGATTGTTAAGCTCGTATTTTAATTTCTGAGTAAATGGCCATAGAGAGTTTTTCCCCAGGTAGCCAGATTAGCTTCAATATCATTTTGCAGTAGGGCTCTACACCTGTGCACATTATCCAAGCATGCGACTCCAGTTTGTTTTGGAGGGACTAATGTAATGTATTAGACCCTTGCAGACTAAATGGAATATCAGAAAATATTGGCCCTATACTCCCACTGCTACCCCCCCCCCCCCCCCCCCCGATAAAGAAAAAAAAATGATAATGCATCCACAGTTCATTTCATCACTGGGTTATTGCTTCTTCTTCTTCTTCTTCTTTTTTTCTTGTTCATTTTATGAAGTCACAGTAGATGTTTTTCAAAGGGATCAATACAAACAACTTTCATTCTGAACTAAATGTTGTATGTGTGGGACCAGAGCAACAGATACAAAAAGAAGGGGGAAAAGTGATGGCATTGTAAGCTTTGTGGTATACAAATCAGGTATTTACAGAATGTGCATGATGTCAGTTTGCATTGTTATTTGCTAACTTGGTTGTGCAGATATCGCTTAAATTCTGATCTTCTTGTTGTCATAAATATGCAAATGAATATTTTGAGCCCAACAATATATTTCAATATGATGGATCAGTATGCAAAAAGCAAAGATAGAATGGTATGCAATTATACAGTTTAAAGTATATGAATGTGTATGTACAGTGATGATACAGAAACCAATAAATCAAATCAAATCAAATCAAATCAAAGTCAACAGAAATTTTTGTGTGTGTGTTTTTTTTTTTGGCATTGAAAGTTTTTCCTATAGATTGAAATCCATGCAGTAGGTTTTCAATAAAGTTACTATCCATATATCAAAAGCCATATATATTTGATTAATGGAATTAGGCATATGTTCATTGTTTTCATTAATATTATATTATTTGATACCATGAATATGGAGTATGAAAAAAAAAGAAAAAATCCAATTCAATAGTGGGTCATTTCATGGTACACCATGTTTTCTTTCTTGGATATGAGTGTGGTCCTCAAAAGGACCTACCGTGTACAAGTACTAGATTTGGGTAAGCATGTTCTTACTGGAGAAAGGAGAATCAGTTAAAAGGAGAGTCATTCTCAGGGAGGACAGTAAAAACATGCTTTATACTAAAATGTCAAGATTGATTAGGTGCTTTTCAGGACCACACTCATACAAGAAAGATATGGCAAACCTTGTAAAAATCAACCACCGCTTAACATTCTACTACCATTCTGCACTTACAGTAGATGCACTTTGACATTTTGGGAAAACCCCACATCACAATCATGCGCAGGTCAAACCGTGGTGAAATTGAGAAATAAAGAGAGAAATAATTGCCCATGGAAAAATAGCAGCTGCCATGATATTGTTTGCACATGAATAGTATCTCTCATCACGTGATATAATGTTGTGCAGAAGACTGGTCAAAATTTGCTTCAAGCATCAATTATACTTGTTGCTCTTATCCAGTTGTGGTGTACATGTTTTATGTTTGTCGATTACAGCTCTTTGAGGAGCGCCCTCTGTGGTCCAAGAATGCCATCCAGGGCACCATCTCCGTGGCGCCCGCGTTAGTCAAGAGCATCCTGTGTGCGATAGCGTATTACTTCCAGTCGGGACCCTGGAGGGGTCTCTGGTGTCGCTTCGGCTACGACCCACGACTTCACCCAGAGGCCAAGATGTACCAGCTGTTAGACTTCCGGATACGCAAAGGTTGGTGTTGGTGTCGGTGTGTGTCTGTGTTTGTGTTTGTGTCTGTGCATGTGTGTGTTTGTTTTGTATACACAGTATGTTCATTTCCTCCCCCAATATTTTCCTTACTGGTGGTTTGTTTGTTTGTGTGTTTGTCCATGTGCAAAATAGCTCAAAAAGTAGTGAATGGATTTGGATGAAACTTTACAGGAATGGTTGAGAATGACACAAGGAACATGTGATTAAATTTTGGTAGTGATCCGAGAATTTTTGGGGAATTTATGAAGGAATTTCTATATTTTGGCATGTGGGGTCAATGAACTTGGGAGTTCAAGCTGCACATTTTTTAGGTTTGAATCTATATTGCGCACTAAAGTGTGTGCTCTAGTTGCTGCTAGGGTGAGGCGCGTCAGGCAGCTGGAGGTTGATGACGCAACAAAAGGCTTCTGTATTGGGGAATTGGGCGATTTTCGCGCGATTTTCAGCATGCATATACGTATGGGTGGAAATCACTGATCTCTATGGAAGAACAAGATCAGTGGTGGAAATGAACTGCTTGCTGGAGGTCTGTGCTCTCAGAGTGCCTCTCTAGTTTTAGCGTGTGAGAGTGTCCTTGTCTGTCACAGCTAGGCTGGTGCAATATCCATTCCTTCCACTCCTCCTTTCTCTTTATTTTGTATTTGAGATTGAAGCAGATAAAACTGAGCAGCATCAATAGCACTCTATATGAGGCCTTTCCACTAGTGGGAGATAAGTGCAGTGTACAGTATATACCAAAAGAAACTTTGCGTTAAATTTACGTGTAACGCAAGCGCCGATCGGTACTGCGTTAATCTTTCTGCGTTACAAAATTAACGATCACCGTGCGTGAATGATCGTTACAGATCGTTACTGTGCGTGAATGATCGTTACTGTGCGTTAATTTTTAGATCTTGCGTTAGCGGACTTGTCATGTGGACTGGGAAGAAATCTCGGAAATTGCGAGACTCGGAGATGCCTGTCGTTCTTTGTATTTACTACGGACAATTTCCTGCCGGCGGAGGGCATTAAAATAGCGATACAAATACCGAAAAGATTTTGTAGTTGAGCAGAACTCCCCCTGGCAATGTCGTATTGTCATGGTCGTCAAATTTGTACTCATGGGCGCAGTCAATGGAATCGGGCAAGCAAAAATTTCGAAGCCACCTTTTTCCCCTGAGCCAACATTTTCCATCGAACATTGAACCCATGAAATCACGCATACGCAAGCCTAAAACTAATGCCGACTGTCTAACGTTAGCGATGTCACGATTTTTAACTGTCAGACACTTACTCAATTCAGGAAGGTGCATAAGTCCATTTATATTCCAATACACAACGTGTGTCTCGCTGAATAACTGGTGGTAGTGTGTGGTGACAAAGCCGAGTATTCGGCAGTAAAAGTAGCGGGCAGCAGAAGAAAATGTCTGCCACTTTCTGCTCGCATTATTACACTGCCAGCAGGTGAGTCAAGTGGTGACTTGATAGGCACGCTTCACATGAAAGTTTACCCAGAAACATGAAAAATCCCACGATGCCACGGTGCCAGAGTGGGGAATGGGGAGGGGTGGAGAGAGAGAGAGACCAATCAACAGAAGAAACCGCGTGTACTGGCGCATTCTCGGAGGTCATGAACAGTCTGGGGTCTTGGAGATGAACAGAGAAGGAATAATTTATTAAAGATAGCTCAAGTCGAAGACCCAGGATTACAAACGTTGATTCTTTTTTTTTTCTCCTTTCATTTAACATGCCTTCACGTTTAGAAATGGTTGCACTCCTTAAAAAACTCTCCTGCGATCGTTGTTAACTTAATGTAGCTGTTTAAAATGTCAAACTTACCATGAAAGTGTTACTACGTGTAATACAATAGTTAATACTATACCTACTGCTTTATTCATATGATCTGTAAAACACAAATTTGACTACCAATGACAATTTTTAAAAAAATACTTGTATTTGTTTTGTGCGGAGATTTTTTGTCTTTATCCTGACTAGTTCATATGAAATTTCTAATGTTTTTACGGCAGCATCAACAGCCTAAAATAAATTACTGAGAGATTTATAAACTATGAAATTTTTGGCAACCATCCATTTGAACTTCAGGCATGAAAAGCTCCTGATATTCAGCAAAAACAACTCAACAGATCAGACACAAAGTTCCTTCAAATTTTGAGAAGTAGCACGCAGATTTGCTGGGCGTGGTAAGGTCCATGCTTTGAGATCGTCACAATCGTGTTGTCACCAGGGAGGTGGAGTGTCTCTCTTCTACCTCCCTGTTGTCACGGAGTATCGGGAAGTTGTCACAAACTCCAGGATCACCCCTCCCTGCCAACTCCATGTTGCTCCCAGGGAGGCGGGAAGAGTCTCTTCCCACCTCTCTGTTGCTCCCCAACGTGCATCGTGAATGCGTGGCGTTTCTTGTCACCGTCCGTACCCGAGGCTGCTTTGTATTTGTCTCGGAATATTGATTCATTTCTTGTCATGACATGAGTGTAGTAATCGTTTTGCATGGCTATGTAAAAAATTGTGATACAACGTGTACTCAACTCGTCTTTGTGATTTTTTTTTCTTTCAGTCCAAAAGGAAGACAAAATAGTATCATGACGTTTGCAATTGTTCGAAAGGTCTGCTTTTGATAACTTACAGACTATCAAATCACCCTTGTTTTTCCCGCTCCCAGGCCCTCCAATTGAGCAATCCACACGCGCGCGCAAATTCCTTTGCCATGTGGTTTTGCCAGCCAGCTGTCGGAATGTGCTTTGAAGTTACATTTCAGCCTGGCCTGGCTGGCATGAATGGGTGTCGAGTTTCAATCAATACCTACTGCTGTTTTATTCTTGTATTTGAACATGTCGTTTCACCTGACAACACACGGAGATCGGGGAGGCTGGGAAGAGGTTTTTGTTGTGTGTTGCAACCTAATCCGGGCAATTAACCCCAGAGGGCAATCACCTCCCCCCCCCCCCCCCCCCCCCCCCCCCCCCCCCCCCCCCCCCGCTAAATACTGGTTAATGGTATAAGGTTAGAGTAAAGATTAGGGTTAGGTTTAGGGTGAGGAGTTTGGGTTATGGTTAGGATTAGGGCCAGGGGAAGGGTCCGGGGTAATTGCCCAGGAAGAAAAGAGGGACACGCTTTTGTTCTTGGTCAAATCGATTTTCCTAGGTGATGCTATGGAGCTAGAAAGGAACAAAAAAAAAAAGCAATTATGACGTCTGGCGTACTTCCGGGACGTGTTATTTTTCTTGCACTCTGAAATTTCCTATTGTTTGGCGTTATCAATGTCGTTAATTGTTATATAGTTACCCTCTTTCGCATTATAAACTTAAAGTCCATAGAACATTCATACACATTAAGATCACACTCGAAAAGCTATACTGGTGTATAGTTTGAACACAGCAAAATGAAATAACGAATATCCCGCAGATTTACCAAAATTATGCGTCATGTGGGTCCATTCATTTTCTTTCTTTTTTTTCATTTGTCTTCTTGTCGATGTGTGGGGTATAGATTCAGGATATACTTTTCCTTTTCCCCATTCGGCCCGGTGCGATTATTCCTGGTGCTGACATTCTTTCTGCTCGTCTTCCGATTATACTGTTGTTGTAAATAAATGCGCATGGAGCCCCAGCTGTATCGCAAAAAAAAAAAAAAAAAGTCTATCTAAAGTTGACCTTCAAATTTACATGTACTTAAGTAAAATCTGAATCAATTAGCCATGGTACGGGTTTGCGGTTTCAATCCCCTCGAAGCCCGATATTTGCCTTTCAGCAAGACACTTTATCCACAAAAGGCCAGGGCTCCACACTAACTTTTATTTCGGTGGCCCGATCGGGCCACCAAAATGATTGATTTTTATTTTTTGGTGGCCCGAAAAGAAAAACAAACAAGCAAAACTATCGGTCCTACTAAACATTATATAGAAAAATAAATATCAAGTATTACTGAAGTGATACAGGTACCCACGTCTAAAATAAATGAATAGAAAATTTAATCATCTTATACCATTATTCTGAGTTCTAAGATTTCGCAAATAGGCTTATAGATTATTATAAAAGTTGATGCCTATTAAATTGGTCAAAATTTACGTTTGAAATGAGAAAGTGGGAGCATTTGCAGACATTGTAACCATCCGACATTTGTTTTAGCATCGTAAAGAGCCAAAAAATTACCGTTATTTATTTCTGGTGGAAATTCATTCAACATTTACAAGTATTTTAACATCTTCCGGAGCCGAATGTTACCGTTAATCATTTTCAAATGTAAAACCAAGCAACCGACATTCATTCTATCATCTTACGGACCTGATCATCCTTATTCATTTCCGAACGTGAAAGCAAACATCCGCTCTTTATTTTATCATCTATAAACTGAGCCGATTGATACCGTTTATAATTTCCAAATGTACAAGCAACAATCTGTTACTTATTTTAGCATCGTACGGAGCAGAATATTACCGTTATTCATCTCCAAATTCAAAAGCAAACACCCGACATTTACTTTATGATCGAAGGAGCCGAATGTTACTGCTGTCCACTTCCGAAAGTGAAATGAATTATCTGACATATTTCAGCATCATATACGGAGCCGAATGTTATACTGTTTTTCACATTCAAACGTCAGCCGACATTAAATTTACCATCAAACGCAACTGAATGTTACTGTTATTCATTTCGAAATGTTAAATTTATAGCAAATGTCTGACATTTATTTTAGCATCTTATTATGGAGCAGAATGTTACTGCTTGTCACTTCCGAACGTTCAAGCAATCATCTGACATTTATTTTGGCATCTTCCGAAGCCGAATGTTATTGAGCACTATTTACTTTCGAACGTAAAAGCGAACATTCGGCATTTCATCGTCGTACGGAGCTGAATATCATTGTTATTCATTTCCGAACGTCAAAGGGATCATTCGACATATATTTTAGTATCTTCCGGAGCTGAATGTTATTGCCATTTACTTTTGAACGTAAAAGCGAACATCCAGCAATTATTTCATCATCGTACTGAGTTGAATACTATTGTTATTCATTTCCGAATGCCAAAGCAAACATTCAACATTTATTTTAGCATCTTCCGGAGCTGATTGTTATTGCTATTTACTTTCGAACATAAAAGTATCAAACACCAGACATTTATTTATCATCGGATGGAGTTGAATACTATTGTTATTCATTTCCGAACATCAAAGCAAACATTAACTTCACCATCAAACGCAGTTAAATGTTACTGTTATTCATTTCGAAATTTAAAAGCAAACATCCGACAGTTGTTTAGCATCGTATGGAGAAGAATATAACTGCTACATGTATTCACTTCCGAACGTAAAAACAATCATCTGACATTTATTTTAGCATCTTCTGGAGCCGAATGTTATTGCTATTTACTTTCGAAAGTAAAAGCAAACATCCAACATTTATCTCGTCGTTGTACGAAGTTTATTATTATTGTTATTCATTTCCGAACGCCAAAGGGATACTTCGACATTTACTTTAGCATCTTCCAGAGCTAAATATTATTATTATTTACTTTCGAACGTAAAAGTACAAACTTCCGGCATTTATTTTATCATCGTATACGGAGTTGAAATTCATTATCATTTATATCCGACCGTCAAAGCAAACATTCAACATTTATTTCAGCATCTTCCGGAGCCGTATTTTATCCCTATTCATTTCCGAACGCAAAATCAAATATCTGACATTAATTGCAGCACCGTACGGAGCTGAATCTTACCATTATTCATTTCCAAAAGTATGAGCAAACATCCGACATTTATTTTTGTATAATACGGAGTCGCATATTACCGTTATTCATTTCCAAAATTAAGAGCAAACATCTGACATTTATTCTAGCAGCTTACGGAGCCGATAGTTACCGCTGTTCATTTTCAAAACTGAAGGCAAACATCCGGCTTTTTTGGTAGCCCGGAGTGCATTTTTGGTGACGCCGGTCGCAAATTAACCATTCGCGAAATCGTGATTCGATTCGCGAAAAGACTCCGCTAAATCGCTACACTCGGCAGGGGCTACGTCGTCCTTTCACCAGGTCTCGTTACAAAACCAAAATCTCGTGTGAGTTCTTGCGTTACCTATCGTTAATTTTAACGAAACATCGTTAATTTGCGTAAGGGATCGTTACTCATCGTTACTTATCATTACTCATCGTTACTACAAACGTTAATTTTCCCGATCGTTACTTTGCGTTACTAATGATTCAGGTGAAACCACTTGCGTTAATGAAACGTTAATGTTGATTAACGCAAAGTTTCTTTTGGTATATACTGTAGGTAGTGTGCATATTATCAGTCTGATAGGCAAAATATTGAGGCAGATTTATTGGAGAGTTGCATTTTCATAGGAGTAACTAATTCCGACGAGTAAGGATATGTGATGAAAAGCAGTACAATATGTAGAAATGGTTATAAATAACTTAAATTTGGTGTATATTTAGAGAAAAGTTTTGTTTTGAGAGAGTTATGATAATTTCAGTGTTATTATACCACTGAGTGTTGCGTCCTATGTGTTATGATTTGTTTAAATAGGTCTGTTTTGCAGATTTTTTTTTTTTCTTAAGTAAGTTTTCATATACCGGTAATGTATGGCATTTCGTTTTTAATCAATTGTGAAGCTGCGAACTATTGTCTTTATCACCTTCTTTAGTAAGAAATTGAATTCAAAATAGAATTTTTCTTTCATTGAATTTTACTAGGCATGTGAATATTTTTGGCCCTTCGAAGTATATGATGTGTTTTGACTACTCTTTGACAAAGCAGAGCTCTGCACATACCAAATGAAGTATTGATCTGCTCAAGACATGCTTGAATACTGTATCTTGCTGTGAGAAATTATAGTACAAAGTATACCAGTCTGGTACTGAGACTAGGCTTGTCACTGTTCAAAAGGTCAGATTCAAAAGTCCATTGATCAAGACTCGTCATAAAATGACTAAAAGGCAAAAGGGCATGGCAGTGGCACATGCCAGTCTAGTTGTAAAGGTACCTGTAGAATCCTCATGTTATGAGTATTCAATGAAGGTATCAAAATAATTTGGTTGTAGATGATAAACATTGAAACATTTCTTATCATATCAGCCTGTACAATTAACTCAACAAATAGCATACAGAAAACCTGCAAAAATGCCCAATGTTTGTAAGAATTTGACAGAAAAAATCATGTAGAGAGTCTCTGATCATATGTATTATATGGAAAACATGTTGATTTGACCTGAAATTACTGCATGCTGTGCTAATGTAGAAGCATAGATGAAAACAAATTTATGTGTTCAATGTCAATAAAGAACTTTGATATGATGGAATTCCCTGTAGCTTAGCTTAGCTTTTGTTGTGAGTGACAATTAAGAGCTGAAATAGCAGAACATTAGAATTTGTCTTTTACATCAGTATGTGTACCTTTGAGCATACTACTGCTATCCTCTTTATGTGATTTTTTTAATATAAAAAGACAAAAAGAAATTATTTAGATATCATAGTTTTTCAGTGCTCTTTAAATAACACAAGCCTTGATTGAAAAAAAATTAAACGAAGTCTCCTTTACTTCCATGCTCATGTCAGAGCTGACAGACAAGCGTCTGAAGAACTTGTTCAAAAAGAAGCGGCGGATCTTACTCCCTCACGAACTCAGCCGGCCAAAGAAGGAAGTCCCCACCCCAATGATCACCACCTCCGACAGTCTGGGAGTGGATGAGAAGACCACCAAGGTATGTTGTCATGATTTGAATGTGGCGTGCGCCCGTAATCCAGCTACTTTGGAGGCAAGGGCAGGGATATGTCTCAGTTGGTAGTGCATCTACCTTCACATCCAAGAGTATCAGATTCGAATCCTGAGTCTCTCTGAGCAATGTTGTATGTAAGCATTCCGTCCCGTCTACCAAGAGGCAAAAACACTGATGTCCCTCAGATAGGACATTAAATGGTTTGTACAGTTCTGAATGAGGTGAGGATTTAGCTTTTAACACTTTGCAAGGTATTCAGAAAACACTCTATGAGATGTCAAAGAGCATGCAATTCTAACGGGGATCAAAAGTTTATTTGATAAAAATCGGTGTTGAAATGGTGGAGATATCCAAAAACAATGTGAAACAAAGAGATTCTGATAAAAGGCGTGGCCTGTAATCTTTTATTATCATCACTTTTTAGCTCACTAAGTGAGCTATTGCGATCGCTCTTCATCCGGCGTCGTGCGTCGTGCATCATCCGATTTGTTGATTTGTGCGTAAACTTTTTACATTTTCATCTTCTTCTTGAGAACACCATGACCGATTTTCACCAAACTTGGCAGGTAGCATCCTTAGGGGGATAGGATCTCAATTTGTTCAAATGGGCACCATGGCCCACCTGGGGGGCCCCAGGGGGGCCCAAACACCCTAAAATTAAGGAATCTTTAAAAATCTTCTTCTCTAGAGCCAGAAGTGATAGAGCTTAGTTAATACTATGAGTTAGTACATTGATGACTGTAGTTTCAAGTTTGTTCATGGGGGAATCAGGGGTGCCCCCCTTGGGACCAGGGGAGGGGGATGGGGAGGGGTCCTAATGGGGCCTAAATCGTACATTTTCATATTCACTTTGATATCCCCATGTCTGATTTTCACCAAACTTGCTAGGTAGCATCCCTAGGGGGATAGGATCTCAATTTGTTCAAATGGGCACCATGGCCCACCTGGAGGGCCCCCAGGGGGACCCAAACCCCCTAAAATTAAGGAATCTTTAAAAATCTTCTAGAACCAGAAGTGATAGGGCTTAGATAACACTATGAGTTATTACATTGATGACTGTAGTTTCAAGTTTGTTCATGGGATTGGCAGAATCAGGGGTACCCCCCCCCCCCCCCCCCCCCCTTGGGACCCAGGAGAGGGGATGGAGAGAAGTCCTACACTACAGTTGTAATGGGGCCTGAATTGTACACATTCATCTTCTTCTTGAAAACTTCATGATGAATTTTGACCAAACTTAGCAGGTAGCATCCCTAGGGGGATAGAATCTCAATTCCTTCAAACGGGCACCATGTCCCTCTTGGGGGGCCCCTATGGGGTCCACCTCCCACCCCCCCCCCCCTCCCACATTAAGGAATATTTAAAATCTGCTACTCTAGAACCAGAAATGATAAAGCATAGTTAATACCATGAGTTTGTTCATGGATGACTTTACGTGTAGTTCCAAGTTTGTTCATTGCAGATCCAGGGCTGCTTGCCCTTCCCCCCCCCCCCCCCCACCCTGGAGTTGAGGGGGGAGGGGGATCCATATGCAGACCTAAGTTTCCAATGTTCTCAGGTAAGAGTGTGCAAGAATGCATGGAAGGTGAAATTGCGATACTCAGGTGAGCGCTCGACCCGCGGGTCTCTTGTTGGGATATCTCAGCCATTTGAAAACTGATTTTCATCAAATAAACATTGAATCCTTCTTAAAATTACATGCTCTTTCGTATTTCATAAGGGGTTTCTCATTATCTCACTTAGGAATGTTATAAACCTGAATCTGCTCCTCAACCAGTACTGTACAGTCCCTTTAAATGGAGGTCCCTTGTGTGTGTGTTAGCCATGACACACGCACATAAAAGAACCCACTTCATTCATTCATCGCAAAGAGCGAGGTGCCAACCAGGTGAAGTAGTCCCCATACCCACCCTCACAAGAAAACGTGATTCATCCTAGGTGACTAACAATAGTCAGCAAATGGTATTAACCAGGCACACTCTCTGCAATATGCTTGAATGAAGGAATGATTTTAATTGTGTAATGCATCTACAAAACAGTGGTATTGTAATCTGCTAGGAGCCATTTTATACAGACCATGTGTGACATGTCTGCTTTCAGCCGAGTTCATGGTGACTGAGCATGTCAAAATTTTAGCTTTAATTAGGTATCAAGCAGTGTTACAAAAGTAATATCTTTATTGATTATGAAAATATTGAACTTTAATCACAATCCACAAATTGTAGGAAAGGTTTCGTTCTCAAAAGCGGTTGGATTCCTCTGGGTTTTGAAGTATGAGGAGTCCACAAGTTAACTCTTTTGCACTTGATTGATTTTTGTGTAGAGAATGTTGGTAACCCTGAGGTGAGTATCGACCACACTCAGCGGTAGAAGGGATTTTGATGAATGTGATAAGGATTACTAATGAGTGGACGAATTCGGGGATAGTGTGAATGCAAAACTGTTTTCATTGTAATCATCAAAACAGTGAAACCACTTTTAAATAGCCTACTTTGAATTTGATCGTAGTGAGCTGTTAGTGATAAGATCTCTTTAACTACCCCACTCCCACCCCTTCCTTTTCCATCAAGGATTCCTATTTCATCATGAGGAGGGGCCTACTCCCGGCCTACCACCAGATGTTCTACCAGCTATGTGACCTACACGACCCTGAGCTCCAAGCAGTGATCAACAACCCCAGCTGGCACCGGGAGATGCCCAACCTCAGGACGGGCTACTTCGAGCCCGAGATGTTCACCAAGCTGCGCAACGTCCTCACCAGCATGATCCGGGAGACAGTGCTTGAGCTGGAAGCCAACAAGCAGCAAGCAGGTACCACATTGTTGATAGCTTGTGCCTGTGATACCTTGTCTTGATAAGGCTCTACCCAGACGTTCTCCATAGAAGAAACATTGGGTAACAGTATATTCTTTAAACAGGCAGACAAACAATCACACCAACACCATCAGAAATATAGCCTTCACAGCGAAGGCAGTAAGGGGGAAGAATATTATGATTTGTGTTTGTAACTTTTGATGAAAGGAGATGTACAGAATGTCAAAAAAAATAATTACAAGCAGATTTTCGCATTGATACCACCCATCATGATTTAAATGTCTAAATGCTACTTCAGGGTCTTAAAATACAAAATCTCAGCTCTATTTTGCAGAAAACCCTATTCAATTTAGTAAAGCAGTCACAGAGAAGTGTGGATTGTTGTAAAGCATGTCATAAGTCTGATTCTTCCAAGTTTAGCACTTGGATGCTCTTGTGTGTGAACACAATAGACAAAACTTGGAGGGAAGAGATTCCTGACATGCTCTACTACATTCCTCATTTCTCTTTGACCACTGAAACAAATCGGATTGGGTTTTCTGTAAGATGTGGGCAATGAGTTATAGTTTTTCATATCCTGAAATTGTATTTGGATTGATTCACTATTTTTAAAGTTATCATTGTGGAGGGTCCCGTTGTAATTTTTTGGGGGACATACACTTGTACAGTATGTTTCTATTCATGCTGTTCATATCTGCTCTTGTCCTCAGAATTGGATGGCAGCATGGAGGTTGGGGCTGGGCCATCAACTGCAGCAGAGACAGTGATGAGACGGGGTGTATTTGGCGATGATGATGATGAGGATGAGGAAGAGGAGGAGGAGGAGGAGCCAGAGCAGCTGAAAGATGCGGAGAGCGAGAGCGAGAACGAGATGGCCATGGAACTCCTGGAATTCATGGAGCAGGATTCACTTCCCGTATGACAGCTGAGGTCAGAGGTGTCCAGTGTCAAAAGGTCACAGGTTATTATCTCATCGAAGGCATTCCTTCCCTCTGTGATGTGATTATTCGTGTGATAACCCGTCATAATGGGCTGAAATTAGCAGACACCAGCAGCACATCTTTGCTGGAATCTTTTCACCTGCAAAATTGTAGGTGCTGAATGAGAGAGGGATGTATGTTATCCAGCCGTAGCGGGCTTGGTCTGTTTCAGTGGGCCCATTGTTTGTGCCTTATGACACAGTGTACAGTATCCAGCTCTGATTTGGTCTTGTGCAACTATTTGCAACAAACATAAACCAAGACAGACAAAAGCTTTGCTTAAATGCAGTAAGCGTATCTTTGCAATGTCGGAGTTTAGCGAAAGCAACAGTTCCGTAAATGCTACCTTTGGTGCAAGCATTGCTTGTTTTGTTCTTAATAACCCTCCTCATATTTCACGTCAGTGTCTTGAATGAAATTTTGATAAAGCTTTTGCAAGAAGTTGAGAGGAATGTCATTAGATAGCACTAAAGCTTGTGGATGCTCTGATAGCCCCATGTATTCAATAATGGATGCCCTGAAGGTGACTGCATACAAGATAAATTATTTATTCATTCTAGATTTGTAATACAGTCAATTTAAATATGGTGCTCTATATTCGTTGCATCCAACACTCACCTGGGGGGCATTTCATCAACGAGTTCGTCGGAGGTTTTCACCGACAAATTTGCTATCAGCCAATCAGACGCAAGGATTTACACTGGAAACTGTTAAAAGCTAATGAAATCCTTGCGTCTGATTGGCTGATAGCAAATTTGTCGGTGAAAACCTCCGACCAACTCGTTGATGAAACGCCCCCCAGATGTCATGTCGGTTGGCTGACTGGGTATTGCATTTCGATTTGGCATTAGGATTTAAGGAGAAAATAATCCCCCAAATGTAAACTGAGTCATGATTTACTTTATCAGAATGTAAACTGAAAAAAAAAAAAATACTGTTCTTAAGTGAGCCCTTTAGGTCCATTACCATTGATGGTGCATATGAGTGATACTTGATCAAGTCAAGTTTTTACATAGGTTGAGTCTTCCTTTTTTGCTCTATTTAAACACAGTTTCAGGAGCTTTTGACATGCGTACTTTCATTGTCAAACTAATCTCAGATGCACCTACCATCCATACTGGTAAATGCCACAAATTATAATGCAGTTGCAGAACCATTTGACAAACATGATTTATTCACTCAATATACATATCGCTATTTAGGTCAAGGTTTTGATTCTTTTGTAGCTTATGCCTGCACTTTTCAAACTTTTTCAGCGGGAGTCCCACTGTGGTCCCTATAAGTTTTTAAAATCAAATGTTTATCCTTTTTTTTTTGGGGGGGGGGGGTTATTTCATTTTTGACTGACATTGCGGCCAAATTGTGAGAACTTTGCGGCCCACCGGTTGAGAAGCTTCTAGGCTTACACTTGTGAGGGAAGGAAACCAGTTGAAGGAGTCAATCACACAAATGTGTGCGAGGTCCAATTTCATTTCCTTTATCAGCCATTGACAAGTACAGTTGTTGTTGTTGTTTTTTTTTTCCAAGTAAGGCAGGTTTCCCTCCTACTTTCTTTTAATCAACTAAAGCGTCAACCTGGCATGCTGTAAGAATAAATCCCCCCCCCCCATTCCGTGAATAGTGCCATTTTAGAAAATTGTCAAGATATCATTAAAACAATAGTACAGGCGTGCGCAAGTCTCTGTCCAAAAAATAGATCAATTTTATTCACCAGAAAGCCAGTTTCTGATTGGGCAATATATTGTGTTATTGACGATATTTAGGTGACAATAATCGTCTTAATGTTTAAATCAAATATCGACTAGCACTAGCTGATAGTTCCTGAGGACCCCCTCCCCTCCTCATTTTATTGATTAATTCCAAGGACCCTAAAATCCATGACGAACCATTTTATAAGCCCCTACTTTTCACTTGAGAGTGGCGCATTGCGTCATCAAGTGAAACCTCCCCTCCCCCTACCCCCACATCAGTAGGTTTGACTTAGCAATAGCAATACGTAATGGGAAACATGAGAACACGTATATCAACTTTTCTTTGGTAAACAAAAATCCCTACTCATTCTAGAAAGACTTACATTAATTCCTAACCAAATTAAATGAAAAGCCTTACATCTAGTTGCTACTTTCATAAGTGCACTTCGTTCACTAGCTGAGGTTGGAAAAAGTTGGATGAAATGAATAACAACTGCCTCTTGATGTTTGCAACTCACCTCTGTCACGCCTTGATGACATGAACAAGTGCCTACATCCACGTCTACTCTTTGTGGATCTTTGCCAAGGCATGGAAGTAGGACCACTCCACATTGTTCAAGTTTGAAGGGAGTAACTCTAGCTCTGCATTTAATGGTCCTCTACATCCAAGGATGACATGTGTGATGTACTCATACATGCGATCAGGCACAGACACATTGGTTCCTTGACATCTTGTCGACCTCTCAAAATGTCCCGTCATTCCACAATTTTGACATTTTGCTTTTGCTGCTGCTGGGCAATAGTTTGGCCAACAGTGAACATATGTGCAGTTCACACATGCTTTTTCTGCGTCTGTGTATTGGGGCTTGGATGGACGGTCGTTTTGGGTCTTTTCTGGTCTAGATCAGGGTCGTGATCGTTCCTTCACATAGTGAATCTCGGTGTCTGTGTTTTTTCGAAGCTGTTCCATTTGTTGCGCACTGCTTTCCGTTATACTGCAGGTGTCGACACATTTCTGCAGGCTAAGGCTTTCAATTTGTAGCAGTTTTTCTTGCAATCCGTGATCATGGATTCCACAGACTATCCTGTCATGGAGCATGTCGTCTTCGAGATCTTTAAAATCGCAGTCGTCAACCAGTGCTTTTAAGTCTCTGTAGTATGCGCTAAAGCTTTCATTGCCCCGTTGAATGCGAGAGTTGAACAAGTACCTGAGGACTGACAGGTTCTTTCTCGGCTGACAGTAATTTGCAAATTTCTTCTTCAGTGGTTCAACTTTTCCAAGTTCTTCTGTCTTGAACTCAAAAGTCCTCACTATTCTCTGTGCCGTGGCTCCCGCCACATGTAGAAATGCAGCATAGCGCACTTCATCTCCTTTTTTGCTCAGCTCGGTTGCAGTTTTATATAGCTTATACGATGATAACCAGTCCTAATTCGTTGCAACATTTCCTTGGAAACTAAGGGGACCTGGAGGCTTTAATCCTGCCATTTTTCCTTAATAGCAGAACTTAACTTTTGACTCCTGACACCATGTGATGTACTCATACATTCGATCAGGCACAGACACATTCACATGGAGAGCAAGCAAGGAAGACGTTTGACTCCAACTGTGCATGGGATAGGAGTGAGGCTTTATTAAACTTGCCACGTTGGGCTTTCTGGTATCAGTTAGGGTGAGGGTGCAGTGTTACATTATCAAAGTGGGGGGTACATTCCTGAGCGGGGTGACTCATATTAGTGTGCGTGAGATGCAAGTAATACATCACAATATGTTTGAGATAAAGGGTGCCGGAAATATTCTACAAGTGACGCTCTAAGGTGTTAGTGTTGAATCATACATGAGATCAGCGTTACCCGCTATGGTGGTATGTTAGCAATGGCTTACATGCTACCCAAGTAATGGCGTAGTAGTGTCTCTGTCTCCAGCCCCGCTGAATTCAGGCCAAACGCCACACTCTCCTCATTGGAGGAGATGGGGGTGGGGGGGGGGGGGGGGGGTGGAATCTTAAGAGGTCCAGAAAGGAAGGAAGGAGGAACCAGAAGGGACTGGGGTGTAGGGAGGGCAGCCTGTTGCACTTGAGCAGCCCACAGGGGATGCAGAAGTAGCTGAAAAAGGAGGAGCAGAGGAGTGATCACGATGCTTTGCAAGATGCCTCTAGAAGCAAACCCATCATAGGACAACTAGAAGGGGAAATTTGAATCAAATGAAATTATGTTCATTTACACACAAAAAAAAAATTAAGTTGTTAAGCGTAATTGAAATTGCAAAATAGTCAAGACTAAGAGAATGAGACTGTTAGTCCAAAAGAACTGGCAATTGAAAACAGGCCAGTGGAGGCCAGTCTTTACACAAAGCAATTATAATACAGGTCTCATTTTTTACAATTTTGAAGCCTGATTGCAGGATTTTAAGTTCAGGGTGAGCTGAGCAGTTGTCGACGAGCAGGCAGATGTGGCTATCTTGAACCCAAAGTTCCACTTTCCAATCTTCAAGCCATCATTAATAGACCTTCCCCATCATCCATGCACTTTTGGAAGACACATACTTTACAAGCAATGTGTTCAAATCGTTTGATAAAGAGTGGGGCTTCTTCGCCTTCCTGATGATAAGGAGAGGCCTCTTATTTATTTTATTTTTTTTTCTAAGTTCCGCTCATGTTCACGCACATGACTGTTATGCGTCCCTTTGCTTTTTTTCCCCTCTCTGAGCAACTCTCTCCTCTTTACACAATATCCTCTGTCTTGGAAGCCACAGAAATACAACCCTGTTTCATGGGTGCTGAAAATGTTTTTGGGTGTATACTTCCCGGACACTTCTTTCATGCCTTCTTTTTTCCATTCATTTGCAGCTTTCAGATCAGCATACTGCTTCTCCCCAAGCGCCTTATACATGAGGTTATTTCTTGCCTTCCAGCAGGACAGCCAACCTTCCATTGGCTCAAACACCGTTCCAGGTGCTGCCACAAGCTCCTTTGCTTTTTCTCTCATGATTGGTCCTGACAATCTTGCGCCCTGCGCAAACTAATGTTCAAACCGCACATACAGAGCATGGCCAACATCTTCCTTTCTGTTACATTTCGGGTTTCTCTGCCCTTTCCCCGTTTTCACACTCTGCCATGATCGAATTCTTTGCTTGCCAAATCCTTGAAACCTGTGATTGAGACACTCCATATTTCTCTGTTACTGATCCCTGGCTTGCTCGGTTAACATGAAGACTACTCAACATTTCTTTCTTTTGAGTCAGAGTCAGGTCTACTCGTCTTTTTCTTCTGAGACAGGAATATGTCTTGGTACATGTATGTGAAAAATACATGCACTAAAACAATCTCAATGAATAGTGAAGTTCTAATAAGGCAAGTGTTAATATAAGTTTGTGTAAAAGCTTTCAGTAAAGGCTATCTTACTGGAACGCTGTCATGGCCTGCCTTGCCAAACAGGGCAGACTTGTGTCTTCCAACAAATTGGCACAAAGCCATTACTTCAGCATCTCTCCAGTTACTTCTCCTTCTTCTTGACAGATCTTCCTGAAATTTAATAGGGAAAATTGCAGATTTCACTAAATGCATAGTTTAATGTATGTTTACCATTGTTTCTCTTCATAGCAATTAGAAAGTATGTTTATAGTGCTACTTCTAATAGCAATAGCAATCTATGCAAACAGATTACTGGGGAAAAAAAAACAGTTACAACCTATGAAAAATGCAGTCTGGTAAAAACTGCTGTTACTAGCTTTATCTGACATGGAAAAATGCTTAGAGGTAACATCCTGAAAGAGTGTTTTTTTTTTGTGCAAATGATGCTAAAAGGTAATGTAACTTGTAACTGACATAATTTTTAGGGTAATATCAGTCACCCTACTTTCTGAAAAAGGTTAAGTGTATGCTTGATTATTATTGTTAAAGTGAAAACATTCTAAATATTCTTCATAAATTCTTAATATTGTTCAAGACATCATGAAATGTATAGAATTTATATCCAGAGATGATGCCACCAATACTTAAAGATTTGCAACCTTTTCATTAATTGACAAAGTTATGTGAAGCTGTCATGGATGTGCATTATTATTACTATTGCTGTCACTCAGACACCCGGCGAGATCGCGATTTCATTAATTATTTCGGCTGTAATCATACACTTATATTTGCTAACCAGCAAAAGAACTGAAAAGTTTTCTTGACAACTTACCTTTGTCAATTTCTTTCCTAGATTTTTCCCACCATGCCAGACATCGTGGGAATGCTTGATGGTAGGGTGCTAGGTTCCTAATGAAAGACAAATATAATAATCGTTAAAAAATCTCCTTTTCACTCTGTAACAAGGCTGATAAAACTGATCAAATTAATTCATATTCACTGTGCCAACTTGCAATTGACTTGACTGTTAGAAGATAACTTGACGTTGTCAGCATTCCTTAAACTGCATTTTCACTAAAATGTCCAAATATCTTGTCTGGTATTCCCCATTTCTGACTTGATTTGCTTTATTTGAGGATCAAATAAAAAAAAAAACTAATGACTCAAAGTTAAAAAATAATTCTAATACAAAAATCTTACTCATTGTAGCTGTGATTTCAGGATGGGCATCGGTGATGATCTCTTTCACCTTGAATCCCTTCTCCTCCAGACGAGCCATACTCTCGAAGAAAGCCACAGGCTCCATTTTGTTGCTGGACCCTCCATTCTGGCGCTTGTCCTTGAAGGACGCATGCATCATATCTCCGCTGGATGCCTCCATCACCAGATAGGTCAGGTATTGCGCTGTGTGTCCCGGGCTATCATTACGCCCATCACCTAAAGAGAACATATGTTTTGGAATAGAAGGACACTGTCAGGGCACACTGGAAATTCTATAAATTTCCATTTTTTGGATCTGTGCTATAAATAAATAATCATTTAGGGAAATGTGCATATTCTCATTTATCAAAGAAAACAGGAAGACTTCTAAATATTGCAGATGAAATGTAATAGACAAAATATATATATATTGGAATATTTACCCATCAGCGCAACACCATCTGGTGTAGCTGCATGCTTAGCTACTTTTGCAGCCATCAATCCTTCTGCGTGCTGCTGCACGGTTTGGCACACGTATTTATTCTCTATGCGTTGGAAAGTTGACTTGTTGACCATGGCCAACCCAGCATGTCTTGCCAGCAGCTGCACTTTGGCAAAGTTATTGCCAGAGAGCACGATAGATGAAGCAACCTTCATGTCTCCGGAGTGAACCCGGTTCACTGTCTTGTGTGGCCATCTGTGGCTTGTGTGGCCATCTGGGCAGGTCTACGAAAATGGAAAGACAAAAAGAAACTTAATAAATTGGCACTTCATATATTGTTATGCTTCCCTGGTTCAGCAGCTACTGTACAAATGTATTTTAATATCTAATTCTTCTTGTTGAGGAGAATACTTCATCTTGCATGAATTGTAAAGTAAAAATACAACAGGCAAACAAGACAGACTTAGCACTGTTCAGAAAAATTTACAAACAGCAGTATGTTTCATCAGTTTTGCACTCAAACGTACAGACACTGTAAATTTTTTTTAGTGATTGCCTGCCTTTATGCAATAACAAAATCTCCCAGACAAAACTATAGTCTCACTTTTTGCAACCTTGATATCTAAGAATGCAAAAGACTTGAAAAAAAAATCAAAACTTGTGAATAGTACCTTTATGTTATAATTTGGGTGAAATTAATACCGTGTGAAGGTCATGAGATCCCCATCTCCTTTCCAAATGATAAATTAAACAACTACTTCTACCAATTGTTCAAACACAAACGAGAACCCAGTTTTAAATGCATTTACCCAGTAAAAGTGTGCTGCAGTGCCCGAGGGTTTTATTTCTATGGTTAGAGGCTCTTTCCCACATACAGTGCACACTTTCTTGCTTCTCCTCGCAAGATCAGAGAGCACACTTTCCTCGATGAGGAAAAAACGTGCCGAGGCCGCAACATCTGCCTTCTCAACCCGTTCATGTAGGCCAGATCTTGTGAAACTTCTCTCTGCATCCGGCTCATCCTGCTCCTCACTGATGGTGTGCACTTCGTCTCTGACACAAAGGACAGGAAGTCCTGTGCACTCTCGAGAGTTGCTCGATGTCTGGCAAGTCCTGGAAATGGGCAAGAGCGAGCACAACAACATCAGTATCAACAGTTCGTATCATTGCTCTCTTCAACCCGCAGTTCATAGCATCTTTGACATGCAGAATGATCCGCGTATCTGCTTCTTCATGCGAGCATTGTTGAAGTCCATCTGTGGTGTAATCCTCTCTAGAGGTGACAACAGAGTCCAGTAGGGTGGAAATGATGACCTTGTCACCCGTGTCCTTGGAAACACATTGCTGTCCTAAGAATTGGAAGAGTTCATCCTTGTTGTCATCATTCTGCAAGAAGTTTTTCCAGTTCCCTGGAAGCTTCACATTACCAGACACCCTCTTCCTTGTCCCTGTACCTCTGTTTGCTCTTGTTGAAAGCTTTAAACTGTTCTTGAGATACACGTCCCAAGCGAGATCAACGCGCTTGACCTTTCCAAGTTCGAACAAGATGTGCGGGATGAATGCTTCCTGTGCATATTCAGCGAAGGTTTTTGATTCCTTAACTGGAATCAGATGCACAAGCGCCGCACCATCAAGGATTGTCACATCTGTAGATGGAGTGTTTGTGACAGCTGACGGAGTATTGATGAGAGTCTCAAGCAATCTAACCAGATCTGATGTGGTTCCTTGTTTAAGTGTTCCAGACGAAGAAAGTGATGGGGGATATTTTTGGTTTGCATGCTTGAAGAACTCTTTGATGTCACCCTCTCTTGTCTGACTGGCAATGTAAAGTCGTGAGAACAATGCGCAGTCGCTCTTCAGATCCATTGTTGTCTGCTTTTCCTTGGATGGACCCACTTGCTTTCGATTGCGGAAAAGCGGAAGTGAATTTCGTTTGATGAATTTCGCACTGATGGGTGTTTCGTTTTTCAAGAGGCGTTCCTCGATGAAGGTTTGATACTTCCTCTCTCCCAGGGCGTGAACTTGCTCCATACCCTCCACAACTTTCTGCGGCATGACTTCTTGTGAATCTATTGTTACCAATTCCTTTGTACGATCCATGAACGGATTCCCCAACTCATCCATCACAGCAATGAGGGAGCGCACATCATCAGCAAAGGATTTTTGCACCGATGGACTCTGTTCATGATGCTTTGGATTAGTATCCGCAGGTGACTTGTCAGCACTGCTCTCATACTCATCAATGGCCATGGCTAGATGCGGCCCTGCCACCATCCATCGTCGTAGGGCACCTGGATCTTCTGTCAGACCGATGGCTCCACCGTTACCCTTGACTTGAGCATTCACCTGCTCATGCGCGTGATCCAAACCAATTGCAGAGTATGGATTCCCAGTTTTGTTTGATGTGAATGCACCACGCATGAAGTGTTCATGTACATCTGGGCACTGCTCGGCAAGTCTTGTCATGTCCTTTATGTGTACAGGGATCCAACGGGCATAGTGGATATGGTCTAGCGCAAAGAACCATGGAGCTAGTTGAGACAATGTCTGCACATACAGCTCAAAATTTGATGTCCGAATCGATCGCACAAATGCCAACAAAGTCAATTCCAGATCAAGCACTGTGCTCCAAAATCGAAACATAGGGTGGAACTTGCTTCGCTGCTCACACCATTCTGTGATTCTCTCCTCGGAGACAGGATCCTCATGGATGGCTGATTCTTTTTCCTTCCTGAAAGCTTGCCTTTGGAGAATGTACAGTGAAGAAGCAGTAATTTGATGGGCTCTCTTTGTCCTTGCTACATGTGATGCATGAATGAAACTATCCGCTGTCCCTTGTGTAGCAACTCCTGCTTGGGCGATAGCATTACTCCAACCAGTCCCATCAAGCAAATCACCAAGCATTTTCAAGACAGCCATTTCGATATGAAGAGGGCCTAACATCATCACATACTTGTCTTCACCATAGCGCTCTGGGAATCGCCACTGGATCTGTTTCTCAAGGGCATACAAAGGTTGGTCCATCGTCAATACTGGTGTTTGTCCTGGGTTTAACAAGTGTGTTGCTTGTTGGTTGGTATACATGCAATGCATTATTGTTGCAAATGAGTGTGATACTTCACGAAATAATGGCATCAGTGCAATTGTAGTCTGCAGCTTACAGGTATGTTGCATCTGCATATTTGCATGGTATGCAGCCCAAGACACAAAATCACCAACCGAAATTTTGGCAGCCATATTTTCTCATTACAGCAGTCTTCATCAAACTTGTCTCTATCTGGTGGCATTGGTCCGTAGGTCACTGGTGCTTTGTATTCCTTTGGCATGGATGGTGCAGGCAAGATGTTTGTGTATGCCAGAGGAAGAGGATGGATTCGCTTGTCTAGGAGGTGAGTCACGCTGATCTCCTTCCCCCATACCTCAGCTACCAGGGCAGCTGCCTCCCCGATGTAGGCTGGGGTCATGTAGGGCAGATCCCTACTAGGATGAAGGTGTGGAGCATCAGTCTCCAACAGCAGACGGGCAAGTGGTCCCCTCCGCAATGCCTCCTTTTGGCTTGTGCCAAAAAACCTTACTCGGGAGGTAAACCCGAAGGAGGCATTGCGGAACCCACGTTGCCAGGCTTCAATCTCACCAATTCCCAGCGAACAACAATGAATATGTATCCGCTGAAAGCGGTGAACGTGAGCCTCGACCAACTCCCGGCACACCCGGGATGGTTCATCTGCGTCATGTGCATCCTTCTGCCCCAGGAGATGGAGCACAAGGACTTTACCTCCTGCTCCCAGCTTGAGGAGAGCCTCCAGCAGGGCTCTTTGCCCCTGCCACCTGCTGGGATCGGCAGTGTAGTCCAGCCCCACCTCACCCATTGCACGGATGCGTGGATTACACAACAATCCTCCCAGGGCATCAACCTCCCACTCCCCAGCAGCCCTTGCATGCTTGGGGTGAATCCCCACAGACACGACCCAATATCGGTATGCTAGAACTTTAACCTGATTGAATCGATGATTGAATCGAGCGGGGTCGCAATAATTGATAACCCCGCCCGTCAGGCGAACGGGTACCCTGGGAGGACGGCCCACCTCTGCAAAGGCTAACTCCCACCTTCGCTTGTGAGTAGCCTCCTCCAGCCAATCCAAATGGAAATAGCTGTCGAAGGCCAGGGACACGTAGGGTGTTTTTGCAGCCCCTGCGTATGACCCTGCACTCAACGAGGGAGGAGCCCCTAATGCAGACGACGGTCCGGCACGGGGTGTGGGCCGAATTTCTGGAGGTGCAACCCCTCCAGAGGTTCCCTAGGAGACTGCTCCTTGGCTACTAGGTGTAGCCACCCTTTCACCTCCACTTGAACTTTTAGTTCAAAATCCCTCTCACATTTGTGAACTTTCTACAAAGCTGTATCCAAAGCAAGAGCTTTGTTAAAACATGTCTTTCTCTTTTAGGCTCAGTATCAGGGACTCTCTTCCTGTCCCTTTCTTTACTCGACACAACCCAGCGCTGTCTCCCTCATATCTTTCCACTCTCCGGCTTGCCACGTCGACAAATCTACATATCTTCTTCTTTTCTACATTCCAAAACTATGACTTATGACTACACAGAATGGCACACATTCAGGCCTTTCGACCCCAACACAAGAGTTGAACACTTACTATCCCATGTCTGCCTACAAACCACAGCCAGGTCGGCTAAAGACCGCAGTGACCATGAGGGCGGGGATGCGAAGTCCCCATGCCCAGTGAGGGGATTAACCCGATCACCTCATGGATAGACATAGCACAGCAGGAAGAGAGAGAGAGAGAGGAGGAAAAAGAGGAAAGGGAAAGGAGAATAAGAAGCACTAAAACAACTAATATGAAAAAAAAAATAACTGACAAAGTAATGCCTACCTGAAAAGTTCATAACTTACACATACATAGCACCTAACAGCGTTCATTAAGGTGCGATTGTATCTCTCCACTTGGCCATTGGCAGAGGAGTGGTAAGGCGTGGTCTTCGCTTTGTGAATGGTCAACACCTTACACAACTCTTTAAAGAATTGACTTTCAAAATTCATTCCTTGATCAGTAAAGACCTTACACAACTCTTTAAAGAATTGACTTTCAAAATTCATTCCTTGATCAGTAAAGACCTCAAGGGGATAGCCAAATCTACTAAAGAACTCCCCCACTGCTGCGCGAGCAGTCTGCTCTGCTGTCTGGGAGGGGAGTGGAATGCACTCCACCCATTTGGTGAATTGATCCACCATCATCAAAATGTACTCAGTGTCCCTCGAAGATTGTGGTAATGGACCCCAAAAATCGAGGTGTACTCTCTCCATTGGAGAGCCTGCATGGTACATTTTCATGGGACTATGTCCGTACCTGCTAGATTTTTTACTCTGATTGCAGGTTTTACAGGAAGCCACGTACTCCGCGACATCATGTCCCAAACTGTACCAAAAGTAACGCTCCTTTACTAAGGCTTTGGTACGGTCCCTCCCTGCATGGCCTACTGATGGGAGGTCGTGAGTAGACTGCAGGACATCCTGCACTAACGAGCGTGGCACTTCCAGCCGATCCCTTCCATCTCTACGAAAGTACAAGAGTCCATCGATCTTCCAGAAGACATCCCTGTCGATCCACAGGTATTTCTCCGCTGGACTCCACAGCATGGTAGTGGCCTCATTAGGGGTTGTCCCCTCCTGCAGCCATTCTAGCAAATGCGCTATATGAGGGTCACCTTCTTGCTCTGCCCTAATGCGCTCCATCACCTACCCTAGCCACAGCTATCTCCTCTAAGTGACCTTGGGAACACCGCAAACTTCTCCCAAAGTCGTCTACGACAGCGTGCACTACATTTACATGTATGCTGTCTTCTGTTGCTGCCTTCACTAGCTGTGCCTTTGGCTTCACAGTGAGAGGGACTACATAGTCTACCTCATCCTTGAATTGTGCCCAATTACTATGGGCTTTGGTGCAGTATTAGCACCCCTTGCACGGTAAGTCTTCCAAATCGACTTTTTGGCCATTGTTTTTACACCTTAAGAATCTTCCTCTACCAGGGATAAATTAAAATTTGAAGCGATTTCATTTGCCCCTCTATGAGTCTGCCCTTTGTGAGGTATAAGATTCTTATCGGTATATATCTTCTTTAACACCTAATAAACCTAATAGGCCTAATTATTTGATTGTAATTATGAATGAAATTTACTTCGTCCAAGATGTTGTACAGGGCGACTGACACTCTTCTAGTAGCTCTTGATGCTATTGATTTGTGGATGCTATAGATAAAACTTTGTTGCATCCATGACAGAGCCACCCGCATAGAACCTGAGAGCAACAAATACTTGCAGACTCGGTGGTAGAGCGTGGTTTCTCCCTGTTTATGTTGTTAGAGGGTTGCTGATATGCAATCTATTATGGTCAAGCATCCGTGTCTGCTTAACCTGTACACCTTGAGCATTTGCTCGTCGGTGTACAGGTCCAGAGGAAGCCATCTGTCTTGAAATATTCTCTCTCTTCTGAGGGCTCGCCTATTTTGTGGGGCATGCAAAATGGCTGCCATGGTGGAATGACATAGATATAACTTGCACGGAGCTGTGATATGCGAATTACATCAACAAATATCAAATTTCAGGGAAGTGTGCACATATTTTTCGAAAACAGTGACTAATCATAAATGATTATTCCATTTGCTGTATGTTTGTACCAATATAATGATATGAATTTGTGGTTTAGCAGATTTAGGGAATTCAACCATACTAGTTGTTGGTGATATAGCTTGTATTATTATCTATTTAATTTTTTTTAAGGCAACAAGTCCTTCTTACTTAAATACAAACATGTATTGAATGAACAGCAAAGCGACAGTTTTAAAAAGGTACCTACAGTTCTACATTTAGGCCTGCCGCTAATTCAGTAGAGTGACACAATCTCTAACAAGTTCATATCTCACTAAGATTCACAAACAGTTTTACCTTTACACCACAACGGGCCTATGTGCAAAAACAAATAGGTGATGAAGTGACCAATGTATGTTGCATGATAGAGAATAAGGGCTTGCCATATTTTCTTTATAAACACGATTTATTGACATGAATCGGGATAAAACTATGAAAATAAAGAATTACCCACTACACATCTTGTCAATCTTGTACGCAAATTACACATTGGAAAGTCGATGGGGGAATTTTCGTGATAAACCAAAGTAGTTCCTCCCTGAGGCTTTCTGAAATCCTGTCGATGATGTTCATGCATCCTTGTCGACTGGATCTGTATACCTTGAGCATTTGCCGGGCTATATGATTTCAAAGTAGCCCAGGGCTATTTTTAAACCAAGTAATTCATTGTGCATTTTCATTCATGCTTTTCATTTATTATCCAGAAGCATAGCACTAAAATACTAACTGTAAAAGTGAAGTGATGACGATGCTTCTTTGCTAATGTCTCTGATAACAACATGCCAAACTTTAGTAAGACTTAATTCTAACTGAAAAAAAAATTCTAACTGAAAACACTTTGAAAGAAAGGAAATGATTTTTATATAGCTGATATAACACATGCATTTCCATTTCATAATTTACTACCCAATGAAACTATTAGCATTTGCATTGAAGGTAATGAGCAATGATATATATTGTAATATCTCAAGGGATGTATCAAGTAGCAATCTTATTCAGTCCTGTCAGACTGCAAGTAGATTGCTCTGTATTTTTTTGGTTATTATTCTGCATCTACAAGTATCGTATTCTGTTTGAAAGGTTCATTGTACCTGTATTGTTTTGTTTCATTTTTCTTTTCAAGTACAACTTAAATTCTTCAGTTGGACTATAATTTCAAAACTTGCTTTACAAAACACCATTTATTTCCTTATGTTTGATTCATATGATAAGTTTTGGGACAAATAAAATCAGAAGAAAAAATCATTGACATACAACTGGCAGGTCTGGTTCAAAGCCAGTCTCGGCTTCCTGGCCTGCAAAGCCCTCCACAGCTTGAACACACTGTGCCTCTAGCACGGCCTCGTACTTCACATTGACTTTAGGTGCAGGACCACCACCTGAAGTGGAACAAATTTTGAATGAAAAATGAAATTCAGTTGAGTTGCACATACCAATGGGTTTGACATCGATGCATAAAATGCTGCTATGAGGTAAAGCAGTGTATACTAGTATGTTCATTTATGTAGTGTTATGAAAGCATCTAGGTGATCCTTGATTGCATGTGGTTAGACATTGCACTACTAATAAATTTTAATTCTTATCTCCTTTCCCCTTTCAAATTTAGTAAGACTTAATTGAAAAATCTATCAAGTATATCTTCATCTTAAATGGGAAAGTAGTTCATAGTGCATGCTCATTTGCACTGGGCTTATGATTGGAAGCAAAACACTAAAATACCAGCAGCATAAAATCGTAGATCTGTTGTCATGTAGAGAAATACAGGGAGTGGGTTACTTCTCCCAGTATTCCTTGCCACATCTTCACCCAACATGTCAATGAGGTAGATGGTGCTCTCTTTGGAGAAGAGATACCGAACTCGTGAGTGCCTCATCATCATACAGCTACAGTGGATTCCACATGGTCCCTCTGTGGTCTGCCTAGCAGCTCTCTGTTCTCATGCACCTGCCTGATGTTTTGCATTTTGACTCTTTCACATTGAAGAGATAGAGAGGTAAAATATGATCACTTAAGGCGCGTTTACACCGGATCCGGCACGGCACCACGGCACGGCATCACGGCAACCCGAAAAATCGTTCCCCAGTAAATCCTATGAAGCTGTTTACACTGCAATGGTACCGTTCCATTTGTCGGATAGGGCATTTTTGCCGGATTTGTGAATCGATCCGAGAGCCATTTTTGGAGCACGGCACCTGGCATTTATCACTTTTGGCCAATCAGAGTCCAGAGATATAACGTCACTCTACAAGACTTCTCGAGAGAGCTGCTAAAAATCAAACGGTGATCGAGCGCTGATTGTCTATGGGAATTTACATGTTATTGAAGCCCCCCTTTTTTGCACATACATGTATATACTCTCCGTGTGTTTCTCTTTCTATCAAGAGCGTGCACCCATTGTCGTTTCGCCTTTTTTAGGAGAATGTATGAGAATGTAATAAAAATTGCCTCATCGACATCTTCTATGACGGCCGTCATTTTGTCTGGACTAGGGGTTGTCATGACAACATCGGGTGATGGATGTCTGCCGGACGGCGTCCGAGCATGGTATTTTTTGCCGTGCTGTATGCAGTGGAAACAGGAAAACGGCGTGCCGCGCAGTGTGACGTACCGGAATGCTGTGCAGTGCTGCCGTGCCGGATGCGGTGTTAACGCGCCTTCACTCTTCCTGTGTAATCTAAGTCTTGGTTTCCTTACTGCAAAAACGTAGACACCTTGTCAGCATCTTCCCTGACGCCTCTGTATGTTACTTTAGGTCACCTTGATATAGAAAAAGAGGAATTATTTACATGTCACATCTTCCTCCATGAATCAGTTGCACATTGGGGAGATCTTACCTCATCCGTTTTGGCACATGGGTGGCTGCTGTCACCCTTGTCAACACTCCGGATGACGTTGCTGTGCTGCAAGCCATGCCGAGTTTCAGGGTTGTTGAGCATATATCCCATGACATTCTAATAATTTGAAATAAAAGTATACTTTAACAAAATTATCACACATCGAGAAAACCACCTGAAATTTGATCAAATGTGTAAATACTGATATTGCTTGTAAAATAATACACGCATGGGCATTCGAAAATCATTTTATGACCATAGAAGCTAGGGATGTTTTGCTAAATTACTGGATATAAGTCATCAGCTGATATCTGCCAATGTCAGCCATATCAGTTATCAGTCAAATTTAGAATGATATAACAATTAAAAAAATAATATTATTCTTAGCAGTTAAAGTATTTTTATAATTTGGGGCTTGCGCAAAATCATCACTGATTTTTGTTTTCTTTATATCAGTATCGATATCGGTTATTAGCCAATGTGAATGTGTTCATATCGTTATTGGCCGATAAACCTTTTATCCATTTCAAAACATCCCTAATAAAAAGCACAAGTTAAAACTGATTCTTGTCTATCAAATTTATGCATCAACAAAACTGTGGCAAGTAAAATGGACACAGTGTATCTTGTTCTTTAGAAATAAATCTCTTGAATTCTCTTCTAATGCAGTTTTGTGTTTGTGAAGGTGTCATTCTGTCATCCTTCCAGATCAGAATATACTCACAACAAATCTAAAACTTCTACCAACATTCTGACTCAAGTTTGTAAAAATTCTTTCAATGTTAAGTTTATGAATTTGAAGCATATTTGATTACATACCCTTGGCAATGTGCCACACGTCAAACATGTGTAGAACAGTTGGACACATCTCTCGCACATGTTTTGCAATTTGCCGTTGTCGGTCTGTTATCAGTTTGGCAATTTCCATGCCACGATTGCCAAGGTATGCTTGAAATCTCTTGAACCCTTCAAGTTCCATGTGGAAGCTGGACTTGACTTCATTGCTCTGATACAAAAGAAAACAAAAAGAATCATGTAGATATGCATAGGGAAATAATCTTAGTACAACTAAAAGAAATGGTAACAGTGATGCATGTGTACCGTTGTTGGGAGTATGCAATATCTATCAATATTGTGCAAAATCAGATGCATTATTGAATGTTAGTAAAGTATATTACAAAAGTGTTATTGTTCCTTTTAAAAAAAACTTCTTTTTTTTTTGGGGGGGGGGTTATTTAATGTCCTGCATGAATGAAACATCCATCAAGACTCTTCCATCGATGATAAGCTGTAACAACAAATTGTTCTCACAAGGGTTCAAAAGTAAACAAATTCAATACCTGTACTAGCTCCATGTCAGCGATCTTGTTATTGGTCACTTCCAGCCCAGTATAGACTCCAAATTTAGCAGAGTGCCCCGGGCTGTCAGCTCGTCCATCTCCAGCAATGACTAATGGAGTTCCTCTTGCCGACAACTTTTTTTTCTATGCCTCTGCCACAAAGTGTCGCCAGAGACATTTTTTTTTTTTTTAAATTCCAGTTAGACTTGGCGAGGGTACCATTCTTCTGTCGCAGATCTTTCGTGCCTTGTTTCATAGTGTTCACTGCCCTATTAATCAAGTCGTATGATCCGCTGCATTTTCTGCATCCCTGCTCCCAACTGAATTTTTCTCCTCTTCATCCTTTGTACCAGGCCAGTGAGGCATGATGTTGAAGACAGGATCTTCTCAGCTATTATGACCTTTGAATGAAAGAGTATACAAGAGTAGGAAATAATAATTTTTTATAGTCCTACACTCACAGTGATTTTTTTTTTGACAAAATTTCTATTAGCAGGCATGATGCATTTGTCAGATAAAAGTGCTTTTGTTGCTGGGTGAAAGGTCACCAGTAGATTCTGTCTTGATATTAGTTGATTGAATTTAGGAGATCTGTCAGTCTTTTCATCTCAGCTGAGAAAGTTTTGTTAAATGGAATTTGGTCAAATGATAATACTTTTGTCGGATAAGACAGATATTATTGGTATAGAATATCTTACAAGACCTTTCATACCTCCCCCCACCCCCTGAATTGATGACCACCTTGGCTTTTGATGAAGGTGTAAGTTCATCTATCACACCCAGTTCTCCAGGAAACCTGCCTTTCTATTAGAAGAAAACCAAACAAACAAACTCATGCTGAGTTGTCTCCACTTCTCTTGTTCTCATCGCTGGATGTTAAAGTGCCAGCGAGGAAGCGCAGACAACCCACCTGCTGCAGACAGTACCTCCCAGAAATGGTCTCGCCGCCATCCTCGAAACAGAAGCATGACGGCATGTTGGAGTACAGATGCCATTTTATTTTACCCAGGGTAACCCCTGGGCAGCCTGGGTACGGACATTGCTGTCTCCTCACCTTATCCCTAGGCTGGGCTGGGGTGAATTCTGCTCCTCGCTTATACAAGCGAGGATACCCCTTCTTCCCAGCCTTGGACTGATCTTTCCACTGCACCTTCTTAGGTGGATGGGAGAGCTCCCGCATTTTAGGAGGTTCCCTCGCCTTCCGCTCACGAGGTGCATGCTGTGGGAGGGGGGATAAGGGACGTGGAGGTGTGGGTGGTGGTATCTCCACTGCAATGGGAGGCTCCCCATGGTCTTAGGTGGTTGTCTCCCCAACAGAAGGTGCCTGCCCCTCTGCTCGGGAGTCCTCCTCCATTGGGAGTTCCCTCTCCTCAACGGAAACGTCCGATAGGTCCCCTAACCCATCAGCTGCATCATCCCCCTCAGGAGGAGTAGGAACCTCCTCCTTAACCCTCACTTCGGGTTGCCCCTCGGTTTTACTATTTATAGTATCATTTCCTTCCTCATCATCTTTTCCATATTTGTCATATGATTCAGCATTCTCTAAACAAGCAAGCGTGAAATTTTACAGAACTGTTTCACCAAGGGCTATCTTGCTGTCCTGATAAAAGCACACTTTGCTGGGTAGCACCTTCATCTTCAGAGTCAGTCTCGGGAATTAGTGCATAGAGGCTCAAGTGTGAACTTTGGAGCTTTCCTTCAACCTTACTTCCTTTCAGTTATTTGATCTGGTCCCGCAGAGTCTAATTCTCTTTTCCATGCCTCTGCCACAAAGTGTCGCCAGAGACATTTTTTTTTTTTTTTTTGAATTCCAGTTAGCCTTGGCAAGGGTACCATTCTTCTGTTGCACGTCTTTTGTGCCTTGTTTCATAGTGTTCACTGCCCTATCAATCAAGTTGTATGATCTGCTGCATTTTCTGCATGCCTGCTCCCAACTGAATTGTCCTCCTCTTTATCCTTTGTACCAGGCCAATGAGGCATGATGTTGAAGACAGGATCCCCTCAGCTATTTTGACCTTTAAATCAAAGAATGTACAATAGTAGGAAATAATATTTCTTATTGTCGTACACTCACAGTGATTTTTTTTGACAGAATTTCTATTAGCAGGCATGATACATTTGTCAGTTAAAAGTACATTTGTTGGTGAGTGAAAGGTCACCAGTAGATTCTGTCTTGAAATTAGTTGATTCAATTTAGGAGATTTGTCAGTCTTTTCCTCTCAGCTGAGAAAGTTTTGTTAAATGGAATTTGGTCAAATGATAAGATGTTCTCGGATAAGGCAAATATTATTGGATAGAATATCAAGACCTGTCATTTCCCCGTCCAACTTGATGACCTCCTTGGCTTCTGATGATGGTGTAAGTTCATCTATCACACCCAGTTCTCCAGGAACTTTCTATTAAAAGAAAAACCAAACAAACAAACTCATGCTGAGTTGTCTCCACTTCTTTTGTTGTATGGATTTTTACAGCTCTGCACACAGATGACTAAGTACGATGAGTGCCTTGTCAGCATGCATTTGCTGGAAAGATCCTCCACTGAAGGGGGGGGGGGATCAATCATTAGCAACATATAAGAACCGTTCACCAACTTCTCAGTTCTTCAGGGCCAATTGCTTCTTCTTTCTTTGATGATGCTTCTTTGTGAATGTCTGGTCACAATACTTGATCCTTGTACTCCTCTGATGATGTCATGCAAAAATTTAGTAAGACTTAATTGAAAAATCTATCAAGAATATCTTCATCTTAAATGAGAAAGTAGTGCATAGTGCATGCTGTGTTCATGATTGGAAGCAAAACACTAAAATACCAGCAGCACAAAATCGCACAGCTGTTGTCACGTAGAGAAATACAGGGAGTGGGTTACTTCTCCCAGTATTCCTTGCCAGATCTTCACCCAACATGTCAATGAGGTAGATGGTGCTCTCTTTAGAGAAGCAATACCGAACTCCGAGTGCCTCATCATCATACAGCTCCAGTGGATTCCACCGATCCACAAGGTCCTTCTTTGATCTGCCTAGCAGCTCTCTATTCCTCTGCATCCACTCAAAATTTGCGCTGTGTTTATAATTGGAAACAAAGCACTAAATACCGGCAGCATAAACTTGCAGAGCTGTCATTACGTGCAGGAATAGAGAAAGTTTATTTCCTAATCTCCTAGTATTCCTTGCCAGATCTTCACCCAACATGTCAATGAGGTAGATGGTGCTCTCTTTGGAGAAGAGATACCGAACTCTGAGTGCCTCATCATCATACAGCTCCAGAGGATTCCTCTGATCCACAAGGTCCCCCTTTGGTATGCCTAGCAGCTCTCTATTCCTCTGCATCTCCTCAAGATACTGCAATGCTGTTTTCAAGGTTCGAGTCCCTGGAAATTTGAGGAAGGTGGATGGGGCACCTCCTGCCCTGTATTAATGCAATGTTCAATCACAGTGAACTGCCCCAGGTCAAGCACATAACCCGCAAAGACCTTGTGGAACTCTGGATATCACCAGTACTGTGAATTAGCCCTGTTTTCTATTTACTTTAATGGGGTCAACCAATCCCACAGATCTAACTGGTGTTCAGGGACATCCTGCTCTAACTTCACTTGTACTTGCTGAACTATAGGACTCTGATGTGTAGCCATCTGTACTTTGTTAATTAAATTATCAAAATATTCATACAATTCTTCAGAAAATATTTGCTTTATACATCTAGAATGATTGTTTACACTCTTTTCTGACTATTATGGCAACTTGATCTGAAGTATTTTCAATCAAGTGAATCAAGTGATTTTTTTTTTCTGAGCTATGGTCTGTCTGGCTCCTCTGTCCAAGGAGGTACTAGGCGAGCTCGCCTAGTACCTCCTTGCTCTGTCTATATTGCACAGCTAGAGAACCTTACTCGCTCTGGCAGAGTTATTATTCAATATCTTCTCACATATTTCATTCAACGTAAATAGGAGGCAAAAATTCCTGAACTCTACGTGCATACACAGTGTATGTTGTCACGAAACTGTTTGCTTTGTCCTGAAACACAATATAATATTCCTGTATCTTTTTTGAATCACCATTGGATGGTAGAGACACAGTGCTCATTATAAAGTGTTCCAATAAAGAGACATATTTAAGCAAAAATACTTCTGCTCAGTACAGTTTTTGCAGTACCATGAACAAGTTGTGTGATGTTTAAGCGAGATGTATTAGATTGAATACTTTGATGGAATACAATATATTGAAGCTCTTGCCCATTTGCAAAAAAAAAAAATTAAAAAATTAAAATTAAGAAAAATTGATGAATGTTGAAATGACTTTCATTTTGTTGATATGGTGCAAAACAACAGAAGAGTAAAATGTGCAATGGATATCGTCGAAATTCTCCGTGTCTGTTTCACTTTTTTTTCAAAATGTGTGGAGTATGTAGTGACAAAATGTGATTTGAGTCGCAAAACCTACATGAGTGACTGTGACTGTGAGTATGATAATAATGAGATAACCTGTTCTTTATAACGGGAGTGCACTTTTTAACCCGTTGAGGACGAGTCCCGAGTATACTCGGGCAGGTGTCTATGGGAAATGCGTGTTGTAGCAAAATCAGTCCGTCCTCAATGGGTTAAGGGATCCTCAACCTGGTTGATATGGATTTCAGTGATTAAATGAAGATGGTCAGGTACCTGTTTATTTCATTTTCATACTCTTCAAAAGTTAGTGTTGTGTTCACATTAGGAACAAATTTTGAATAACTTTCTATTAACTTTGTACACATACTGTTAGTATAGTCATATTATTTTCCCTTCCACCTGATTTCATGGTCCAACTTTACATGCATTTTCCCAAGAATTCGAGGGAAGGATTTCTATGAAGAAGAATTGTATTTCAACCACAAGAATGAAAATGGGGGGGGGTGAGCAATTCATTCGCAAAACATTGAAAAGGGATGTCCACAACTTATCCAATATGTAACTTTTGTCTTGAACAGACATAACTTTCCTATTCCACGCCATATTTGTTCAAGTTTCTACTCATTTCTCTCTCTCTCTCTCTCTCCAAACAATCAAAATATCATGACATACTAGTGTTCATGATTTTCTGACATTTAGTGACATCGGAAAGAATGTGCTTGCATCAGTTTTATATGCAGGTCATTGAAAATTATTTGAACAGTGAAGTGTCATACTTTAGAAACTGTTGATGTATATTCCTTTGAAAAGGGAGCCATTTCTTTGAATCCACACACACACAAACACATTTTCATTCAATATTCTTTATTTGTCCACAATATTATTATCATCATCATCATTATTATTTATTCAGCCAAATTGAAATGACAGTAGCATTAACATAACATAGCATACATTCACATGGAAATCACCCAATTACCTTCAAACTTGAAAAATAAAACATTCCATCGACTTGTTTCTGACAATGTATTGTTTTGAGTAATGTTACATACAAATATGTTATTATTCATTAGAAACAAAAAATTAGAACTGGATATTTGACATTTGCCATTCCAGTCATCAAAAAAAAAAAAAAAAAAATAGTGATTGATATTATTACATGTGTGTACAGCAAAATAGGATGTGATCATATTATATTGACCAAGGACCCCCCCCCCCAGCTCTCCACGGCTGATATCACCCTGTTATTAAAGTCAAAATAAGCATGCAATGGATGGAGTATCCCCTAAGAGCATTTTAACACAGTGTATATACAATTACAGGTCTAAACAGTGTCGCTGTTGTCTCGCATGCATATTAATGCGCGGTTTTCAGCCATAAGCCTGATACGTCGCCACAAGTGTTGGACTATAATAATAAAAGATATGAAAATTACACATCACAATCCCTGTATTTGCTGGTTACCTCAGTGGTTAATTTTGATGCCCCCCCACATTCATTATGAAACTGGACAGTAAATCGGCGATGGTCGTCATTTTCATTCTTCACACAAATACATGTATTTCCATCTGTCTTTTGACAAAATACAGTGAGGAAAGTGAAATTCGCTCTCTGCTTGGCAGAGAGGATATCCAGATGTCTTATAACCTTTCCCTCTTGTGAAGTCAACTTTAAGCTCTAGACATCGCTTTAAGGATAATTATTATCCATCTATGGGAGTTGCTAGTTCGGTATACATGAAGCATATTAGGATGTGAAGCCAAGTTTTGGAGGGAATAGAGCCATCAGCTACACTATATGCAATCTAACAGTTTGGGTCACGTAATCCAGATTACACTCCCTCTATGCAAGTCACAGTAATTGTGATAATAGAATAAGGACAGAATATCACTTCCATACTAAAAACAAGTATTTAAGCACTCTATCGAGGAATGGCAACCGTTTTTATGTGATATGCCATTAATATTCAGCCAAAAATTTTATATCTTGCACAAAAATTTGATCTCAATGTCGTGTAATAACACATTTTCCCGCATATTTAATATTTTCTAAACGCAGTGGTATGGCGGTAACAAGCCACTTTCCACTGTCCCAGCTCGTAGGCTAGAATCATAAATATTATTTTCTTATATATAAACGTCTTTTTGATCATATATGTCATGCAAACATGTTGACAAGATTTCGTGAACAAGTGTACGAGTGTGAGTGTGACATTTCGTAGGGTAATACAGGTATTGATATTGGTATGGCCACCATAAAGGCCGGCGTGAACCTTGGAAGAGTCTTCCCTGGGTGAGAGAGTAATACCATATTACTTCACATGTCATTATTTCTTAATTACTCGCCGTGACTTAATGACTCAAAAGTCCCATTTCCCTCACTTTTCACACTGCCAAGACGAGCAGTTGACTCAGGCCTGGACATTCGGAGCAGACGAGCGCAAGAATTTCACACACATGATAATAAAGTTATAGTACACTGTGCATATTCACATGGAAAACTAAATGTGTGTGTGGGGGGGGGGGGGGGGGTAAACAATCTGATTGCTTTATATTGTACCATTTTGTATTGCTGGCAAAACGGATCGTTCTGTGCAATGTCAATTTACAGTACAACCGATCGATAATAGATTATTAGTAGTCCTGCCTAAGCTTCTTAGCAGATAAGACAAAAATTTGGGTTTTATTGCACCTTCATGTCACACCGATGAAACTCCGGTGGCGTCATACTGTCCAGAAAGATGACCATACGAATATGGAATTTTCAATTTCGCACCAAGTTTACCCCAAACTTGGTCAAAAGCCAATCAAGAGACGAAGCAAATACGATGCCTAGAGAAGGTCACACGATAACATCCGAACTACACGAGAAGATTACACGAAGATGTGAATCTCTGTCATGGAATGAGCGTTGCAAGTTCTGCGGGCTGTTTATTATTATTATTATTATTATATATATATATATATATATATATTTTTTTTTTTTTTTTGGGGGGGGGATAGCTTGCAGAAGATTTTCCGCCGCTCACGAAGTTGCCAGACAAACTCCATTGACGGTCATACGATGGTGTAAGGTGCCCTCAGGAATGACAGGAAGTTTACAGGATCAGAGCCAAATTGGATTATTTCCTTATATTTCGTGTTCATCTTTGCTCAATTTCGGACAGTGTGATTCCTTCATAAATTCATTACATCGCCCAAAAAAACTTAGTTTTCATATCCGAAATTCATCTTCAACGAGTTGCTCGCTCACCACCGTTTTTATGTATTACGTGAGTATCCGTGGAACAGCATACAATGTACTACTCTAGGAAGACGTCTGTTTGCTCATGCTATTCATCACACGCGGATATCTCGCCCACGCTCATCATGGCACTGAACACTGACTGCTTGTCAGCGAGAAGTCTATCGGGTGTGTCCATCTCGACGATGTGACCCGAATCGAGCACCATGATGCGATCCGAGTCGAGCACGGTGTGAAGGCGATGGGCGATGGTCAGCACTGTGCGGTCAGCGAATTCTCCGCGAATTGTGGCCTGGATGAGGCTGTCCGTCTCGTTATCGATGGTAGCAGTGGCCTCGTCCAGGAAAATAATCTTGGAGCCACGCAGGAGAGTCCTCGCGAGGCACAGGAGTTGTCTCTCCCCGGCTGAGAAGTTTGAGCCTTTTTCCATAACGGGCCCCTCGAGCTGCATTTCGGCATTCGCCACCTTCTCCTTCATGGAGGTCTTCTCCAAGGCGTCCCAGATGTCATCATCTGAAAACTTGTTGTAAGGGTCGAGGTTGTAACGGACGGTGCCGATGAAGAGGACAGGATCCTGGGGTATGATGGAGATCCTTGAGCGGAGGTCTCGGAGACTGATTCCAGCAATGTCCAGACCATCTATAGATATTCGTCCCGTTTCTGCTTTCACTAGCCGGAAGAGCGCGGCGGCGATGGACGATTTGCCCGAACCGGTTCTGCCTACAATGCCCACTTTTTCTCCGGCGTGGATCTGGAAGGAAAGATCTTTGAGCACTAGAGGAAGATACGGCCTGTACCTCATGTGAATTGAGCTGAAAATGATGCCCCCTTGTTTCGGCCAGTTTTCCGGAATGATATGGCAGGAATGATCGGCCTCTTCACGTTCTAATGTGTTGATGTAATCAGTAATGCGTTCTACAGACGTAAAACGGGCAATGGTTTCCATTGCCTGTCTTGTACCAAACTGAAGCATGCCAAGTATCTGCACCGAGTAGGACAGCGCTAATCCGGCGTAGGCAGCCGCGATACTTCCGTGGGTACAAACTACAGATATTCCTACGAAGAGCTCAGCAAGTGCTACGATAAAGTCTAGCCTGAAGGCGAGCCATCGCTGACCGACGGTGAACAACATTCGCGGACTTGAGTTGTCGTCAATGAGGTTAGTACACTGATCGAGGAACATCTGCTCTCTTGCAAACGCACGGATTGTCACCTGAGCCTCGACGCAGGTTTTGAAGTGGCTCAGCAGAGGGGAGCGTGTCACGTTCTCGATTCGCTTTATATCGCGAATTCCCGGTAGAAAATGGAGGGACACCCAGATGAAGAACAGAGAGAAGATCACGACGCCAATAATGAACCACGGAAAGACAGCGATGATGACACACACCGAGGCAACAACGGTTAGACTATTCCAGAGGAATGTCTCCAGAAGATTTGGCAGCGCCGTGTCCGTCTCGTCGATGTCTCGCGAGAAGCGATTGAGAACCCGACCGGACGGCGTGGTGTCGAAGAAGCTCATTGGGGAAGAGAAGACTCGCTGTAAGAGAGACCGGTGAAGATTGGAGGCGGCCGAGACGGTGATGTACACGTAGAATAATACATTCACAATGCAAGCAACAAACACAGCAATCAAACTGAAAGAGTAGATGTCCCGATAATAGGTGAAGTCGGGATGTACGAGGATGTCAGCTTGAGGGGCATCACACGTGTTCGAACTAGAAGTGTTGCTAGGTAACGAGTCTTCCATGGCGCTCATCCACTTGCTCAGCCATGCACTGCTAAAAGCCGCACTAGCTGGACAGGTGCAGAACAATAACAGAGCAATAATGCATTTAATATAGCCTCCAGCGTGGTGACAGTATTGGGCGAAAGTCTTCAGACTGACTGACCCAGACTCTCTATTCTCTGCCACAACTAGAGTCCCGTTGTGTTCACCCTCTCTCCTTTTCCCATCATGCGTCTTTGTGGGAAATGACTTTTCAACATCTTCATTGCCATTGCTGTTGTCATCAGCTGTTTTCCCATGAGTAACATCGAACGACCGTATGAGGGCAGCATACCCGGAGTCGTTATCCATGAGCTGGGCGTGAGTTCCTTCTTCCGTTATACGTCCGTTACCGATGACAATCACTCTGTCGCATCTTTTTAAAAACTGTGAAGAAAGATCGAGATTAATACTGTAAGAAATAATGAAATATAAATCTCATGATACATGTCATTGTGTCATCTGAGCTGACGCGATTGAACGAAAGGCCCTCGACAAGCGAAGACCTCGATAACTATAAGCTTTAATTGATTTATCAAAATCAAATTATAGCTGCTAATGCTCCTTTTTAAATAAATTGAATAGGTGACGGTATTTTTTCCTTACTAAGCATGAATAAACGGATATGGTATTTCGTAACGATGTGATTGCCGGCAAATCAAGACATATACACGTTCTCCCTTAATCCATAACACATTTGTCGATCTCCGGATCGTACAAGACCTCACAGGATACCTTCATTTGATGGCAATCGCGCCGCAAAATTTTCACCATCGAAAGTGGTATCATGTAGTACAAAACACACATCGACACGTTATGAACATTCATCTTAGAATAAACTGTCCAACAAAAGCATATACTTCTAAGAAAGTTGCATTTGCGATTTGAATGCCGCAATACAATGTATGTGCATATAAATACAAAGGGCTTATCTTGTTCTGAAGTGTCACCAACTCGATTCGCAGATGCGCGTACAAGGAAGTATTAAAATACATGAATAATATGATAGGTAAAAATAAAGTCTGCGTCAAGTTTTTTGCTGTTTGTTGACTATCGCTGTGCCTACCTGCAGTTGGTTCGTCACGAGAATAACGGTTTTATCTCGCAGCGCCCCCACTATACACTCCTCGAAGATGTGCGCACCGACTGTCGTGTCAACAGCATTTAGCGGATCGTCCAGAAGGTAGACATCCCTGTTAGCATACACGGCCCTGGCCAGGCTCACTCGGTGCCTCTGCCCGCCGCTCAGGTTGATTCCCCGCTCACCGATCTCCGTCGAGTCTCCGCTCGGCAGCTCCTCGATGTCGTCGGCGAGGCAGGCCACCCGGATGGCCTCGCGATAGCGAGACTCGTCGAAGTCGCCGTCTCCGAAGAGGAGGATGTTTTCCCGCAGGGTGGCGTTGACGATGACGGGATCTTCGGCGGTGTAAGCTATCGAGCCCCTCACAGCAACGGTTCCCGTGGTAACACAGGTTTCTCCAAGAATGGTGTGCAGCAGCGAAGTCTTTCCGCTGGCAACGCTGCCACAAACACCGACAAGAGAACCCTGCCATCGAAATACATTTAGTCATCCATACATCATGTACATTCTCTGACACTTAAAAAGAGTTTACTGTATCTAATTCAAATACCATTATAATGCACTATCATCATTATCATCATCATATTGATATAAATATAATGCTATTCCCTTTGCCTCCTGAAAAAAAAGAAATGTGCTATTTTATTATGCTAGAAAATTTTTAACATGTCAAATTTTCTGAATGTCTTCTTTACATCCATGTGCAACTCTGACATCACGAATTGCTGTATAACAGCCTTCTTATCAAGGTATAGCGGTACGGAAACTTTGAAAATTCAACGTTTTGAACGGATTGTCCGAATTTCCTCAAACGCCACTAATATGTACTACTGCTATTTCTGTATTCTCTGAATCTACATGTAGTCCTATATTTGAGGTTAATTCCACAACTTCCATTTCCACGATGACCAAGAAAGTGACAGGGGTGACATTCCCATGAGCGAAGTGAGCAGGAGAGTCAGGATCCACACGTGAGTTAGATCACAAGAGGGGTTTCTATGTTCATTGTGAAATGGTGCGATTATAAAAGTAGGCCCTACATTATTTTGATGTGCATTAATTTTGCACATAAGCTAGGACTCAATGCCTTTGAATTGGGATTCTATTTCTCACCTTTTCCACTCGAAGTGACACGTTGTCGAGAATTTCTGTCTGAGGTTGCTCTCTCGGGCTGTCTCCGCTTCCATCACTCACGGGTGAGTCTTTGTCCTTTTTTTCGAGAGGAAATAGAAATGGGGAAATAATTATTATTCCTGCAGTCTACATCTGTATCATTTTTAGGATCATGTCAATAGTTGAAGTGTTTGTCTTTGTTTTAGATCCAATTACAGTCAGTCTTTATTTTTCCCGGATGTAGTATTTCAAATTGTGAAATAAGATAAAGAATATAGTATATATTGATAAAATAAGAACTTTCTTATCGCCGATTCCAGCAAGCAAACACGATGCAGCAAGATCAAAGACGCAAGTTTGGAGATAGACAGGACATACGTGGTCAAGCAGGACATCTTCTTCTGCATGATGGTTTGTAGCTGCTGTGGACTTTCCCAGGTCATTTTTCTGCCAGACAGCCGACACCGATTCCATCCGCACGACCACGATATCGTCCTCTATCTTGTCACAGACGGGCGCGACTTCGTCCGCGAGCAAGAGTTCCTTGAGTCGCGGTATAGACACCAGCATCTCACTAAAGTGCATGTAGCCGAACTGAGACATGGTGAGCATCGACCGCATGCTGAAGATAACCGCCAGTGAGGTGAAGGCCTGTGAGTGTAACAGGTGCATGGCTTGAGATTCTATCGTATTCTATTGTATTGTATTTATTATCCGCATAAAATCAACGTGAAAGATACATACACACACACACACACACACACACACACACACACAAATAATGATCAAACATGTTAACTGGGATACGGCTGGACTGCCCTGCTCAGCTGTGCCTAAAAGACATTGCTGTTCTGATACCGAGGGGTCCAGAAAATCATATAAATAGCAATAGTATACATAAAAAGATAAATGGATTTCAGAATTAGAATTCAGAATATATACTGTACAGATGACACCGATTGACGTTGATTGATATGTGACACATTTTTCCTATCGAACGTAAAACAACAACAAAAAAAGTACAAGGTACAGTACAAAGACGGGACGAAATAAACGAAGCAACTCACCATGGATGGAGTCAGACAGTTGCCGAGAGCTAAGTGAACCATGATCGTCGATTCGATAGCAGTGATCGGCGTCAAGACGACCAGCGCCTTTTCGAATCCGCGCATTATACCAATACACGCCAGGTACAGTTGCTCTTTACGTCTGATAGCTGTGAATACGAACAAAGAGACATCAGCATGCTGGGTGATGTTCATTATTCCGAAAATGAACTTGGGCCTACATACATTATTCCGATAGCGCGTTGATTCGAAAATGAAGTAAGATTCGTTATTCCGAAGATTCCTTGATCTAAAAATTGAAATAAGGTTTGTCAATCTAAAAAAGTAAAAAAAAAAAAGAAGAAGAAGAAGAAGAAAAGAATAGTGCGTACTAACGAATCTTCGGAATTAGGAACCTTATTTCGTTTTCGGAATAACGAACCTTTGGAATAACGAACGCTATTTCTTTTTCGGAATAACGAATCTTCGCACTAACGAACCTTCGGACTAACGAACTGTCATGCCATAGGTGATCATCATAGGAACCCTGCGTTTATTCGTTGTTTCAATTTTTAAAACTCATATCAAACAAAGTCCAGTGCCAATACCAGCTTGGATAATGGATTCCTATTTAGCATTTTCAACACATCGACAGTTTGGTGTGTGGAGACATGAGCATACATAGTACCAGAGAATCCGGTCATAACTAGATCATCGGTTCCGGGTGATTTATTTCCTCATTTCCATACTCTAGTTTTATCCGAACATGTGAAAAAAAACAACACAAACCTATAAATGTACAATCCATAAACATGCTCTGGTAAACTGGGTTACATGCAATGTACAACAACGCCATATTGAAATGCAATTGTACAGTATGCCCCACCCCCACCCCCACCCCCCCCCCCCCCAAAAAAAAACAACACACAAACAAACAAAACAAAACAAAACAAAAACAATACGATAATATTTGATTTTCTTCAGTGGTAACCAGAGACTCCAACTCTCCCGTTTTCGACGGGAGATCTCCCGCCGAAAACCTATTTTTGCAAAATCTCCCGTTCTCCCGCTTGAGATTTAATTTCTCCCGCCCTGGCTCTGTGTCTCCCGTTGGAAAGGATTTCTTACTTATTGCTATTGTATGTTGAAAAAAAAATAAGCCTTAGATAGCACCAGAGAGCATCTAGAACCCTAGGAATTTCGCGCTTCGCACACATCAACTTGGAGTCTCCAGTGCTACCAAGTCTCGCGCATTCTGCGTGAGACTCAAGCATTTAGGATTTTAGGGGCAATCTCACGATCTCACGCATGGCACCCATTTTTTCACGCATCGGGCCAAGTCTGCAACTTGGGCCTATATTAAAGAGTATAGCTCAAAAGATTAAAGTGATAGTTGCAAATGATGGTATATTTCCCTTTTGTCTTTGAAAATAAATAAAAAAATAGTCACTTAAATATGCACCTAGCTGATGAAATTGAAAAAGCTCCCTACCGTGGGACTCGGGCCACAGGGGGGGGGGGGGGGGGGGGACACCTCCCACACCCTTGCTCGCGTGCTTATTCGCAAGCCGAGATGCCGAGTCATGAATATCTCACTCATAATTTTTTTTAACTTGGCATCCCTGAGTCTCCCGTTTGAAGGGGTTTCAGGCGGGAGAATCTCCAGATCAGAAGGTGCTTTGGGTTGGAGTCTCTGGGTAACATAGAAATTGGATTCAGTTCTACAAAATGATGCTTCATTTTGCATCAACACGGTACCATCAGCACCAGTAGTAGCGTAAGGTATATACATCCCAAAATTTGCTGGAGATTTGTCCGTCTTTCTAACGGCGGACCGTGTGCATTGCGCCTGTAAATGTCTTTGATGCTTTTGACTGTTTTTACACCGTATTGATGTGTGAGTATACAAATTATGCACAGGATAAAGTGAATCGAAGAGAAATGGATACGCGAGTTTAACTTTGGAGCTGTTTAAACCCAAGTACGAGCGCAACGAGTGGGTTTAAGACTGTTTCCAAATTTAAACGAGAGCATCCAATTCTCACTGATCCACGAAATAAGCCTTTTTATACAAATCGGCCCGTTGATTCATGAAATTCAACCTTTTTCCCATCATGCGCCTATGGTACACCTACAAAACTGTACAAGGCTTGAGCCATGCGTTCAGTGAAAATCAATGCATGATAATTGACAAATCAGATTGCAGAGATTCGAAAGCCCATTTTATAATAATTATGATTAATATAATTCATTAAAAAAATCTCTATAAGTGGAATCCACATCACCTTTGATTGTCTTTTCAAAGAAGTCTTCCCAGGCGTACATCTTGATGAACTTGATACAGGTCAGCATTTCGTTGATGATTTCCACCCGTCTGTCCGTCTGCCTCACCATGCGTTTCCGGCACTTCACCTTGGCGTAGAATGTCAGGTAGAACTGCATACACATTTTGATACACATCAGATAGATCAAATTGCTGATTATGAAAGTGATAGAGTTGTTATCAGATCAAAGAGTATGAAAAGATCATTAGTGCCTGGTAAGTGAAAGAAGAAAACGTACGTGCGTTTTTTTCTCCTAATGTTTCCCGGTTTTTGTTCACGATCTTTTTTTTCTGTGCGTTTGTAAAGAAAGGTAATGTTTTATTTTCTTGTTTCAAAAGAATTCAATTGAAGTATTCAAAAATTTGAATGAGGATGCTCTATGGGCAATTGGCAAGCTTTAATAATGTTCGTTGCCCCCCAAAAAAGTAGTAACAGAATTATTTTGCAGTATCTTTTTTTTCAGTGTGGTAGGAATGCCGGAGGCGGGGAGGGGGTGGGGGGGGGGGGGGCAACACAATCAACGGAACAACTAACATTATTATAAGGAGACAATCGGCTGCTAATGACGTTGCCAAAAAGAGTATGGACATCATGAAGATGCTCCGCAAATATGAATTGTACAAGAATTACCACTAACCGACCACAAAGTCTCATGATTGTCCTTGACATTGCCTTTACTGGTTATCATCGGCATTATCATCAACAACAACGACGTCATAATAATCATCGTTAGCTTCGTCATCACCAGCATTTTCGTTTGAATCCTAAAAGAAATGTACGTACTATTATCATAAGTATTGTTTGAAAACCTCAAAGTCTGCATATTTTTATTGCAACTGAAGATGGCAACAAGGGGTAAGTGAAACATTGCGGTTCAAACAACTTTGCAGCTGGAAATTGATATGTTCGAGTTGTATGGCTGATTTCCTTCACGTGCACTCGCCTCTCGTGCACGCGGAAATACCAATGATCATTCATTATTGTGAATGTAGCTCACATACATACACCACACACACATACACATAATGCACGCATGTATATATGATTATATGATATATGATATATATATATATATATATATATATATATATATATATATATATAGTGAGAACTTTGAAAACCCATTTTCTTTGCTCAAACACTATTTATTATTTGTTTCTGGTCAGTTTTCCCTTTCTTGTTTCAATATAATACAGTTGTATATACATACATACATACATAAATACATACATACACATGTGACATGTGCTTTGGTAGTTGCTATAACTTAAGTTCCACTCAAGATATCGAAACAAGGAAAATAGCAGCAACAACCACGAACTAAGCACGTCCTACCTGAAGTATGTAAGTTCCTGCATAGATTGCCATTCCTACGAAGGCCGACGGACCCATGATGCTGACCAGATACGCGCATGCGCAGATGAATACTGCAGGTCCTCCTCCAATTAAAGGTGTAAATACGACGCCCTTTCCAAGGGAAAAAGAATAAAGATCAGATATAAAACAGGTCTCCTTTATGCTCAAATCGACAAAGTCGGGCGGGAAAGAACATCAAGGGGGAGTCAGGTTGTCAATCATCTCTGTATAGATTAGTGGTTGTGCAAGAATGGAGATTCTCGTATTCTTTATACAGTGCTGTAGAGTGTTTTTAACTGTCGCCAAATACGGTGGGCGCGAGACACGACAACGAAGTGTAAGTCGATATTGCAAGCTTTATATCACTGAAAAGAATGACGAAAAGACACGTTGAAAGTTCAACTTCAACTTCAAATTCGTTTGCTAATGATGACATAAGTTAACTCACTCTTGACAATTACCATGTCAACGACTTGCACACAACAAATTCAGTTGAGTAATGTACTAGGAACGTCTTTGTGTGGGGTTTTGCCACATGAAGTACTTACAATTATTACATCGTACGAATGATTATCTTTGTTGAGCGGGGTCCACACTAGCAAGCTTTAGATCTGCGACGCGAACGCTAAGACAAAGTTAATTAGGCCAAAAAAAATGTTCTGCACACGCATGAGACGGCTGCGTCGTCTTAGCGTTAGATTTGCGACGCAGACGTTAAGAGGGAAAAAAAGTTCTATGCTTGCACACGATATGGCTTATCAAAACCGATCTCGCTATGTCTGAGTTTTCACGGATATTCTGGGGCATATTAAAAGCCCGGTCACAATCACGGTCAAAACACGTCAAAAAGTGGTCTCCCGTGAAGCAGACGATGTTGTTCGCGTTGATGTCGAGTTCAAGACGAGATACGGTCGATTTATAGACGTGGCAGGACGCGGGGAAAAATCGGAACGGCGTCGGACGCGGTAAAAAGTTTTGAACTGCTCAAAATTTTATTCCGCGGACAACCACGGGCGGCACACGTGGTAAAGACGTGCAAACACGTGAAACACACGTGATAATCCGTGTTCCGGCGGTGATTAAAACTTGGGGAGACGCGGTAAGACGCGAAAGTTTAGCGGTCTGTCACGGGCAGAGCACGGTCATCTGACGCGTGTTACGCGTTGGTATCACCGGAAATAGCGTGTGTTTAGCGGCTTACCACTAACAAATGGATTTTTCCGCGTACATACACGTGGCTGGACGTGGTTAGCCGTGCTTAGGCAGTGCTTCAGCAGTGGAACAGCCGCCAACGGCCATACCCCGTACAAAGCACGGCCAAACCAAAATTGACCAAAAAATTACCACTTACGACCACGTCCACCAGATTTTCATAACTTTTTGTACGTGATTTAGACGTGGAGTGCTGTGTGACCGGGGCTTCACGTCCGTTCAAATTCACGACGCAGAGAGCTACTTGACGCAATGATGACGAACGACATAATGGGGGCGCCATTTTACTTTTTCTAAAGCTACTTTACAACACGATGAGAGAGCAGAATGGTCAACGCAATCGTCGTTACGTCCGCGTCTCAAATCTAAAGCTCCCTGTTGTTAAAGCAGGAAGAGGAAGTGTTATACAGTCCCCTCTCCCCTGTGACATTATGCAGACTTTGTACCATTCCAACTGTAGGTGGCCCCTTTAAAATGGTTGGTAGATTCTTGGGAGTGCTAGGCTATCTCTGTCTTACTTTGTAAATCCTGACTGGCTGTCGACTCAATCAAAAGCGAAACGGAAGATTGTCAAGATGCGGTGTGTCAATTAATTACCATGGGTTAATATACAATTAGGATTAAGAAGTGCAGTATGACACAATTTAAGTGTAATAATATTGAGAGCGCACAAGAGCTAAAGTATCACGCAATTCATTGCACACACACAAAAAAAATCGAAACCAATTCAAATGTGTATTCGAAACTGAACAGTTGATGACAAAATAAAATCTACGGATCAAAGAGCAGAAATGCACTGCTGGGGGCGTAATTGCTTTTATGGTGGCAAATGATCGGATCTTATGGAGGATATCGTATTTATATCGGCAATGAAGGATCGTTTGACTTACACTTTATTTGAATCATCTCACTTCCCAATGTGATCCAAAAACAATAACATGAAATTGCATAACAAGAAAAAATGCGTCTGGGAAGAGTCTACGACAATTGTGAAACAATGTATTCGTTCTTGTAGAAGTTGCAAGGTATGACAAGAGTATCCCACACTACATTCTGCACCGTGGCATCAATACAGGGTGAAATAAATGGGACAGTCATAGAAAGCGGATTTCGACTTTGGTCACTGGCGTCATACCAGGAAGTGGATCAACTGAAAGTATATTTTGTCAATCAGTAACCATGCATAGACACGACTATTACGTGTACTTCAGAAAGACAATGGAAAAGAATAAGTTTCAAAAGAATAATTCCAACCCATGCGCTTGCGCAGGATGACGACTGCGTCCATGAACTGGTGTGAAGGTTTTATTTTGGGATTTAAACGATAAATTGAACAGTTTGCCTGTGCGATATCTGTAGCTCCTCAGAGCTTGTACCCGATGAAATTATCCCGCTCCATTAAGCAATGGCTTCAGATGTGCTCACCGCAGCTATACAGATATCATAGCGCGGGCGATGCCGTCTGTATGGTCCCATTCTTCATCATACTAAGTACTCTGCGTGTTGTGATATATGTCTTTTGCTCGCAATCCATGCTCTTTCAAACAAAAGTAGGACGAGCAATTTGACAAGAAAATCAACATAACACAATTTAGATACTCGTATGCACGCCCTCGAAATGTTCCTGCCTAGTGTGACAGGTATTAATTTTCCCGCCGTTCATTGTGGGAGGGGAGCTGAAAGGATGGTGAACAAGACATTCAATGTGAGCACGAAAATAAAAATGATTAAACTGATTGATGTCAGAGTAACAAATTCGATTTGTAGGTGTGAGGAAGCCTTTCAAGCCTGAACTACAGTATAACAAATAACACTTGAGATGTGATTTGATACGACCGCTTCTTTTTATGAATTGTTGACGGGAAGTAAAAGGCAGATCGCTAAGAGGATACAGACAAGATTTGGCTAATAGTTGCGTCGCCGACGCCGACGTCACACTCACTTCGTAAAGACGGTTTCCGTCGTTGATGCACACGTTGACGACCTCACCCACCGACTTATTTCGTAATCCGCGCTGACGTAGAACCCTCTCAAACAGGCAGGCCACGACGGCACCGCGCAGGCGCGCACCGTTCTGGACGCCGTAAAAATAGTGGAGACCCATGCACGTGTTCGCGGTCAACATGAAGACCGCAGCCGAAACGGCGTAAAGAACGCCGCGGTAAGCCGGTGGGTCGTCCTCCTCAGCATACCGTAGAAGTCCGTTTATGGAAATCGTCTTTGTCAGGGGGAGAGGGGAAAAAGAGAGAGAAAAGGGGAAAAACGGGAAATAATCAGGATTAATGTTTCGGATTGAAGGCTACACTCTGACGTTTCAAGATCAAATAAGGATCGAAGACACGAGATTCATATGAATGGATAGAGAGAACTACGGACTCTCAGTCTGCGCTGGATTCGCGGGTGCCGTCATCGGCATTCTGTGGAATCCAGCTATGACGGCACCAAAACTTTAAATATTCACAATTTTTCATTCCATAGTCCAATTTTCTCAAGCTTTCATTGATGTGTTCTTTTGATATTGCTGCTTTTATTCAATCCACATTTTGTATCTGTATTTTGGTTTCCTTAAAACCTTCGTTTTTTGTTTTTATTGTTGTTGTTTGTTTACATGCATCTTATCATGATTCCCTAGCGGTCACGTAGACTGAATCTAAACTTAAATTTTAATGAAATTACGACATGAACAGTAGATACACTATATAGTTTGATGGATAGATATACCGTATATAGCAAGTGTAAATGTTTCTGTGTATATGTGATTGTTTTGAGTAACCATCATTCTCTCGACAATAGAAGCTAAGGACACAAACGAAAGATAGTTGTCATAATTCTTCAGGAAGGAGCCACGGAAGAAAGTGCTGATAGGCAGATGAGGTGAGATATCTGAATTTATTGAACGTCATCATATTCCCCTGAGGATCTATCAGCGTTTCATTTCATCCGACTGTTCATACTCATACTCAGTGCATATCAGTACGTAAAATCAAGTTTGCTTGTAACCTAGTTGCTGTTGTCATGTCGGGAAACCTCGGGCAGACTTTCTTATTGTCAAGAACAACGTCTTAGAAAGGTATGCAGAAAATCTCAAATACTTGAGTCATACTCTTTTAATCTGATTCAACCTCAATGTGCTTACCGTGCAGGCCAGAATACTCAAAGAGCTAACTGTAACGAGCATTGCGCACGCCAGGGCGCGACGCCACACGAAACGCAGCGCGACGCGCCCCAGCGACGCGCGCTCTCCGTCTGCGCCACATCTCGCCAGCTCGGCCTCCCACATCACCGAAAATTCCTCGGCACTCCGCTTCGCGCAGTTGTTCTCAGAAATCCGATAGAGATCCGCCTCGTCCAGACGTCGCTTGTACGCGAGTTTGAACAGCGGCGAGAGCCACTGCAGAGTCAGTATTTTCAAGAGACTGGAATGAGTCCATGGATTGTGTTTCGGAGTGCCATTGTCACCTGAACTCTGTTCCGTGTCTTCTTTGGTAGCAGCCGGCTGCGTAGTCTTGGTCTCATTTGTTTCCTCGTCACATTTTGGTGAGTTTTTGGCATGTGTCCTGTCCAACGGGAATAGAATAAAAATAATTATGCAAGACAGTTTAAGTGCATAATGCCAACCCAGTAGGGGTTAGCTTTTTGACAAGGCCCTCTCGCTGTATGATGGCTATAACGGGCGAGCGAAGCGAGCCCAGCCGAGAGCAACACGCCCGCTTTCGCACTGTTATGGGCTCGCTTCGTTTACCCTCTCTCGCTCACCACCATACAGTGAGAGGGCCTTGGCAAAAGGCAAGGAGGGGATGTGATCGAACTGATCTACATCTACAATTTGTACTCTACACTGGCACTGTTGGTATCGCAATACTTGGCACTGTTTTGGTAAATATCATAGGGGGTAGTTGTCCCGGTAGTCCGTCTTAGGGGTCTGTCTTATTGGTCGTTGTCCTAAGGAAGTAGTTACCTGTCTGTAATTACCCGGAGGAAGATGTCGGGGTAGTTGTACAGGGGGTACTTGTCCGGATACAGAATAAGTAATATGACGTGTCAATCAGTTCCTTCGTCGATGTCATTTTCCGTAACTATCTTACCCATGGTGGGTGGTCATTTAATGATTACAAAAACAATTCACGCTCTGAATTTTACCGTCATCTTAAGAGCAGATATTGCATGTCTATGTTATGCCGTCTCTGTATATGCAGGTTGGGGGGGGGGGGTGGGGTCGAATCAGTGCTTTCATTTGTCACAAACATTCAGCTACCTATGCCAGGGCGTACCTCGCGTCGTCTTCCGAGATCGTGTCCGTCTCCGAATCCTCTTGTAAAGGCAGCTCAGTCGAAGTCAAGGTTTCGGGAAAATCTGTTCCCTGGGACCCGTCAGCGCTCTCGGGATGAGGGTCGATTGCGTTCTCGTCCACAGATTCGATCGTCATCGTCAATTGATCATCCAAATGATATCTGCAGATAAGGGGGAGAATGTTTTACAGAATTCTTAATTTGGACGTATTCTCTCATGACTCACTTGGCTCTGCTGCGGTAAGGATCAGTAAATGCATCGGTTTGGTTGTTAATCGGATATTATGTATAGAAATTCTTCGAGCATGTGGTTACTGGTTACTACAGCGTTGGTTTGAATGAACAATCTGACAAAGAGCCTTTTACCAAACATGCCTGATATAAATGCGATGAACACTGGGCCATTTCTTTTCTCTCCCAAACCTACAAAGAGGATATTTTAGTACATATTATGTCATCACATATCATGGACAATTTTAACTGCTAATAGCTACTATATTGATATGATAATGACATTAATATTGTTGAAAGTAACAAAATACGAGACCATACGAAAAAAACAATTCAAAAAAGTTTGAATTGAATTGAACTGAAAGAAATTTTTGTAGAGACAAAGGCTGTCTCTGTGCCAAGTGTGTCCCATTTTCTCTATATTACATTCTTTATTCGGCGTGTTCAGGGTAAACCTTTTTCTGTAATCATTTGCGGTAACATTTTATTGCATGTCAATTATGCATTGAATGGTACTTCTCCCCCCCCCCCCCCAAAAAAAAAAAAAAAAGAAGAAGAGACATATTCTGAAAATCTCTAGTGAGTAACTACCCGTACTATGTGCGTCCCTGAACACAGATAATAGGAGTGATGACTGCTTCTTGTGTATGGGTAAACTTTCCATGGATGTCACACACTGGTCTTGATCAACATTACAACATATATCCGCGAAGGCAGAAATCAGGCCAAACGAAGAGCCGCTTGCTGTAGGCTTGCAGCCGTGCTTAATCCCCTACACTGTCTAATGGGTGAAATGTAGACCACTGCATTGTTAATTAATACTTCACGGAAGTGTGCATGGTTCTTACGTTTCAACAGACGGTAAAGCTCAAACTTAGCGGTACCTCTTCTTTTTCCTGTGCCACGCATTCATGAATACCAGCACATGGCATCAGGTAAAGAAAACCACATCAGACATCGCCTGCCATTTTATTTGATAAAGTAACTAAATGCACTTTTCATTTTTGGAGAGGTGATGAAATTGACGGGTTGTATGTGACTTCCTGACGATATATTCAGTCACTGACTTTTTATTTTGCAACGAATATCAACGTTGGTTGTTTTTTTTTTTTTGTTATTGTTTTTTTTTTGGGGGGGGTATTAGAATGTATTCTAAAAAGTGACAATTTCTGAAGCTGTCATGTTTATGCCACATGATAGCAATTACAAGCTTGTAAAATTCACGAAATGTGATTTATTCCGGCATCGAGAAGCTGAAAAGCTAAACATGCACTAACACACAAAAGGGTTAAAAGCTAAAGAAATATAGACACTCTTAACTGTGGTACAGAAATGAGTGAGATGAATGACGAATAAACTCTAAAAGTATAGATACGAAGACTAATTTTACCATACTAACCTAATCATGCTAATATGGGAAAATGCTCTAAAACTGAATAATCGTCTCTCAACATTCACACACACAAACACCACAGTCAAATGTAAGAAAAATGTCCTTTTTTGATATACTTGAAATGAGGGTTTCCTGCTTTTCCGAGAGAAATATATTAAAGTTTTCTCCATTCTTTCGCTATCTACGCACGATTCAGTATGAAATACATTTTCTTCTACAGATCAACATATCGTAATACACCACAACTCACATCTCACAGCACACCATAGTCGTCACACATACAGACATTACATACAAACACACTCTTCGCACGCAACATAGGTACCCCTATACATCGCGTGAAGAAAAATCGAAAGTCCTATTTATCGTCCTCTAAACCATTATGCACCACGAACCCATTTATGTCAACACAAAGACTAGTGAAGAATATTGTATCGGCACTTAATTCACTCATAATCAAAACCAAAACTTGTCTAGAAACCAAAAGCCTCGGTGGCAATACGCGCTGGTGAGTGAAAAATCGTTAGCTTTCCAAGCACTTGTTTTTCAGAGTAAATTGATTACAAAAGAAGGGATGGAGATTCATATAAATTTGCATAACATTATCTGCTCAACAGCATAACGCATTTAGGTTAAACCGAACGGGACATGAAAGCAACCACAGTAAAATGGTAACATGTGCATGCATAGACCTGCACATTAAAACATACACACACTCTCTCTCCCTCCCTCTCTCTCTCTCTCTCTCTCTCTCTCTTATATATATATATATATATATATATATATATAATATATATAATGCAATCTTTGTTAGTAATTGCCATTCAATTCATCTGACAGGGATCAGCCTTTGAAAGGTCTTTAGGCCTACTGTTGATTCCTCCAATATTGATATATTTATTGTATTTTGCATGCTGTAAGTTGCAAATTTTGTGATGGTTGTATGTTTTTTCCTTTACTTACTATATGTGGATAATAAATATATAAGTAAATGAAAATAAATGAATATGTATATGCATACTATACACATGATTAGTAGTTGCATAGATACATTCATATTATGATAGCAATGTTCATCAGCATTACATGTACAAACTTGACAGGTACATCCCATCAAAAAAAAAAATTATTTCATTCGCTTTTTGTTCTATTAATATGACTTTTAGATATCGTATTTGATTTGTTATCAACATCTCAGTGTACGACCATTTCACTGGTGTATACCCCGAACTTGGTTACTAATACATAAACTGACAATCATGCATGTGATTCGCACTAGCCAGAGCTGAGAATGGATGGAACAAAAAATGTCAATTTACGTCGCATTTACGGGTTCTATAATTACCTTTACGACAATTAAAAAGCTGATCATTAAGCAAAATTCGACCTACACAGTTACGACGATAGCTGTTTCCCTTTGATCACGTAAGCAGTGTGATCGGTATCATCTGGCGCCAAAATAATGCCGATACGACTTGGCGCTTTAAATTTTCATTGTAACAATAACTGAATACGACTTTTTGTGTCACATTAGCAACCGTTGAATAGAGGACTGGTCACTCTGAGAAATATCATGGGGTTTAAAAAAAGAATATATATATATATATATATATATATATATATAGGCCTATAACTCGAACCTTTGTGGTATCACGTAGAATAGATGTGGTAACACGTATATAGACTATTATCCTGCTGTTTTAAGAAACGTTTTAATCTATCATTTTACAATTTCTAAATCAAGTCATCATAATAGCTAGAGTAGGCCTATTATAATTATGTTTCGAATATGGCGCAAGTTATGTAACTCTCATACAGGCATGCACTGTAAAACCGTGATACTTACACGTCGGGGAAAGCGGTGGTTCTATTCTTTCACTCCACGTGAGCTTGAACGAATTCAGCAGTTGGCCTACACACGCATAGTCTGTTCAGTTCATAGATGCGCATCCTTTTCCTAAGCAGACAATCGGAAGAAGCACAACACAGTCAGGAAAGACAAAGAAGTATACTGACGAGTTCCCGAATGAAGCGAAACTTATGAAGTCCACTCGGGTAGAAAAACAAAACACGAGATACACTTGTCCTCTAGACCTGCGTTATGAAGACCATGTGAAAGTTCGTAATGCGTGTTACACGTCCTGCAGATCAACAACTGCCCACCACCCACTCTCAGTTCGTTGGGATCCACGTCGATATAACGTTAGATGTGGAGGTTATTATTTCTGAGTATATTGTAATTCTATTCTCCGTACAAGGGAGAGAGAGGTCGATCGACCAACGCTCACTTACAGAGTAAGTCCATGAAAATCCACAGGTATACCAGCATAATGAATCGCCCATTTCACAATCCATGTGAGATCTTATACTTTCACATTAATACGTCAATCACCCGTCACGTATAACGTTCAACTTACGTCGTGCGTTATTATCTCACTTTCGAGCATTCCTTCACGTTTGGATTGCAGTAATGACTCTGTACAATAAATATTGTCCGTTCGGAAGACAAAAATGGAAGATCAATGCAGCTGTGGACGCGCGACATGAAAAAAAAAAAACTCCTAGTGTTTTAATTGTTATTTTGTCGGACTGGACCTGGTGTCATTTGATTTGTAAAGATCTTTCAAGTCCTGTAACTCTCTTTCACCCACAGCCCCCCCCCCCCCCTACACACACACACATACACACACACGCACACACACACACAAACAAACAAAACACATATATATTTTAAAATGATACATAGACGTGCACAATCATTTCATTTCATAGAATTTGACATTAAAAACTAACCGTTAACAAAAACAAAGGAATACAATATTTAACAATACTCAACCATACAAGGAAATTATTCAAATTACGGTACTTTAGAATTGAATTATAGAAATTAAGTCAATATTACATGCAAGAACAAAACAAAAAAAAAATCACCAGGAAAGAATGACACAGCACAATAACGACACCACAAACCATGTTACAAAAAACAAAGAATAGAAAACGAAAATAATATATTCGTGTCTGCATCCGTGGAAGAAATGGGCTATTTGCCAAGGGACATGAGAGCTTTTCCAACATTTAATCGCCTACGAATCACTATACGCTACTGTATAGTCCATCACATGATTACGTGTGTTGTTCAACAGTTTATTCTATAGACTGAACAGGCCATGATATAGTCGTGCTGGCGTATATAGGCAGCATCCCGAGTTTATTGCTTCTTATCTGTGAAAATAAGTGCGGAGAATACGGTATACATAATCATGTATGTCAAGAGGTCATAACATTACACTACAATGTCAATGGGGATACATTAGGACTGATACGGGATGCTCATCCTGTTCGTTCGTTTGTTTGTTTGTTTGTTTGTTTGTTTGTTTGTTTGTTTGTTTTTTAATAGGAAATAACACTCCTGTGATTTGCTTCATTTTTGCAGTTCTTCAAAGACGCATTATGAGGTTACCCTTTTGCAATTCTACCGACATCTTGTCTGCATGTCAAAGGGCGAATCTTGTTTTACCGTCCGCACAATGTCTTGTAGAGTATTTTTGAGTCCTATTTCGAGGGTGCTGGATCCGAATCTGGAAGATGTCACTCTTGCAACCTTCATGGTTTTGAAAATGTAGTGCCTCACTGTTTCACTAGGGCTTTTTACACTTGTGTTTCTTAACCCCGGACTTTCTCTGACCCAGGACTATCGTTAGTCCCGTACCAATTTTTTCAGCTTTTTACACTCGCCAATTAGTCCCGTACTATCTCTTGTCCGGGGCTAAGGAGAAAACTGACCTTTTTACACTCGTATTTCTTAGCCCCGGACTTTCCAAACCACATGAATATTCATAATTACGCTGTGTACTGTACACGTACACGCACGCACCGGCAGCACTTGATTACCTCGTTTCTGATTGGTCAGTGAGGGTCGGACTTCGTCTCCGTCGCTTAGCCCAGGATTATTTTTTCGTTCTGTTTACACTCACTTGCTTGGCACCGCAATTGCGGTGCTAACCCCTGCTATTTTGCAGGGCCAGATAGTACCGTACTATCGGTGGGGCTAGCCCACTTTGGCAAAAACGAGTGTAAACAGAAAGTGGGCTAAGGATAGTCCCGTACCAACGGTGGGGCTAAGGCCCCCCCCCCCCCCCCCCTTAGCCCCACCGTTGGTCCGGGGCTAAGCAAAAATTTACAAGTGTAAAAAGCCCTACTGTTTACTAATCAGTCTAAGGACCGAAAGGGTATGGTGTGGAAGTGGGTATGTGCCTCTGCCGCACAAGGGAACTTGTACACTTTTAGAATAGAAATTCAACTTTTAGTGGAATGTTTGGAAAATCCTCAATCAATTTTTTTTCCACCACACTTTCATTTTGAAATGACAAATAGAAAAATTGACCATCATGGAGGCCATTTTGAAAAATAGAGTTAGGCTTGCAAGTACAAAATCCATCATAAATACTGACAAATAGAAAAAATTGACGATCTTGGAGGCCATTTTGAAAAATACAGTTAGGCCAACAATTTGGCTTTGGCATCTTTTGCTGAAATCCATGTTGTAATTATGTTGATTTTTTTGGTCAACATGTCTTGCGTCCATGTGATTATATTGATTTCTGATAGTAAAACGCATGACTGTTATGAATCGTGGTCGAGATGGATAGGGTCCCTCAGTGAGTTTGTCTGCTGCTCTACTTGTTGGGGTTACACTGATGATTTTCGTTATCTTTTGGATGTTGGTTTTGTTCAAGATAGTGACTGTTATGAATCGTGGTACTGGTGATGATATAAAATTATGTAGGGTCTACATTTATGTTTCAGGGGTGTGTGGTTGCTGGGCGTGGTGATGCCTGCGCGTTTCTGCGGTTTCGATATCGTGATTGTGGTGGGGTGGTGTGTGGTTGTTGGGCGTGGTTGGTGGTGGGATGTGCGTTTGGTTCCTGGGATGGATGGGTGGCCCATTGCGTGGAGAGATTTGATGCGCGTCCTTTCATGATGGCCGCCAGGGAGAATTCCGCCCGACCATCGGGGGGGGGGGGGGGGGGGTGCATCTCTTTTATTGACTCCCAAGGTTCTGCATGAATGATTCTCAAGTGGCCTAGTCTTTTCTTGCCAGCCGCTTTCATCTAAAACTAAAGAGGACAATCGGAAAAGCTCGAGTAACCTAGTCTTTTCTTGCCAGCCGTTTCTCTAAAATCTAGAGAGGACAGTGTCCAACAGCACAATCACTTTATCTAGAGTGCATGAAAAAGACTAATGACCAAAAGGCAACCCTTATTATCCGAATCAAGTGTCCATGATGTAGCTTCAAAAGATCCAGTGATTCTGTATAAAACAGGTTGTGAATAGTGAGGGCAGTTTCAATACACCTGTTGGTAGAGATTTACCCGTCTTTGAAAAGGAACTTTTACACCAAGTATTCTTCCAGCACGGTCGAGGATTGAAGTTCAAAAGACTGGAATGGACAATGGATAGTGTAAGCCGGGTTTTCTATGCGGATTAAGAACACCACGATTTAGTGTCGAGGCTTCGATCTGCACGTACTGTAGGCCTATGCATTCGCTCCACATATTAGGCAGGGCAGGCATATGCGCAATATGGAAGAATACAAGAGTCACACATCATCCATATATACAGTACTCTAAACACATCAAAGCAAGGTTCAAATTGCGATGTATAACGGGATGTCCTTGATTTGTGACTTTGTGTAATATAATGAATTAGCTGTTGTACTTTGTTATTCTTTTGCACTGCCCCCATGAATTACAGTGTATAAACCATCGATGGAGCTACTCTGGATAAAAAGTACTGGATAGATAGATAGATAGATAGATAAATAAATAAATAAATAAATAAATAAATCCAGTGCTTGAAGTTTAAGATCTAATGCACACCTCAAAATAAAAGCTGTTGACGAGATGAGCTCACCTTGTTCATTAGAACGCTTTCCATGCCTGATTATCTGCTTTAAGGTATAAATTTCATTTCCTATGCACTGGTCATTCTCCATTGAACTCTGTGGGATATCATTTTCACCCCCAAATCACATTTCGAATAGAGGAATACTACAGATCCAATAGAATGTAACTGGCCTTTCACATCCATTCATGCATGTTTTACAGTTACTATGGAAAATGCCAATTTTTACCGGTAATGTCGTGAAAAGAGTTTTTGTTGTTGTTTTTTTAAGTGGTTGTGGCATTTACAGTAAGCATGTTTTGCCATTGTCACAGGTGGACGTCCACGAGAATGTGTAGTGATATGATCATGACGTACACATTTCGTTGTCGGCCTGTTGTTTTTGTTGAGGAAAACGGAATTGGTGATCGCGAGTGGTGGCATTGTATATAACAGGCAAACAGGTATCTTTTACCATCACAGTTGGCTCTGCAGAATGGGCCAATTAAAGTTAACACTGAGCAGACTGTTTTGTGATCCTTGCGTGTTCTGCTAAAAGTTGTCTTTAAATGCTATCAGTTGACAAGAATGTGATTATAAATGAGCATTTTATGGGGTACATAATTGCTTTGTTGTCTGCCTGTGGTTTTATATGGGTTAATGGAGGTAGTGGTTGTGGAAGTGATAGACAATAACTATAGTGAGCTTTATTAAGTGTGTTGAGTGAAAGTAGATCATGGAAGCCTATGCTGGGTGACCTAAGCCCTTTTTACACTTGTGTTTCTTAACCCCGGACTTTCTCTGACCAAGGACTATCGTTAGTCCCGTACCAATTTTTTCAGCTTTTTACACTGGCCAATTAGTCCCGTACTATCTCTTGTCCGGGGCTAAGGAGAAAACTGACCTTTTAACACTCGTATTTCTTAGCCCCGGACTTTACAAACCACATGAATATTCATGATTACGCTGTGTACTGTACACGTACACGCACGCACCGGCAGCACTTGATTACCTCGTTTCTGATTGGCCAGTGAGGGTCGGACTTCGTCTCCGTCGCTTAGCCCAGGATTATTTTTTCGTTCTGTTTACACTCACCTGCTTGGCACCGCAATTGCGGTGCTAACCCTGCTATTTTGCAGGGCCAGATAGTACCGGACTATCGGTGGGGCTAGCCCACTTTGGCAAAAACGAGTGTAAACAGAAAGTGGGCTAAGGATAGTCCCGTACCAACGGTGGGGCTAAGCCCCCCCCCCCCCTTAGCCCCACCGTTGGTACGGAACTAAGCAAAAATTTACAAGTGTTAAAAGCCCTCTAGACTATGTCGTTGTTGTGTGACTGCACACAGTCAAACCTGTCTTGGTAGCCGCATGTCTACATCAGCAACATACAAGCCGTATGCAGCCACTAAAAATCCCCCAAGAGAAAGAAAATGTTAAAGACTATCTGCATATATAGCGACCACTTGTCTAATACGGCAGCAACCACCAGGATTTTAAACTGCATGTAGCGGTCACAGATACATACAGCTTGTTTTTCTGCATTGCAGCCGTGTCACAAACAGAGCCCTTTCACAATTGTTTTAGGACCTCATAAGAAAAAAACCCTATAGTAGTTATCATTCATACTCGGGGACCGCGGAACTTTTTTTTTTTTTTTCAGGGTAGGGGCCTGTGGGACGGGGGTCAAAGAATGTCAAGGTATTTACCTCCCACCCAACGGCGTAGCCAGGATTTCATCTTAGGGGGGGCGGTTAGTCTGCGAGGGAGCGAAGCGACCGAGCCCGAGCGAGCGGAGCGAGCGAGGGGGGGAGGGTGTGGGAGGGGGGGTGTCCCCCCTCCCACGGTAAGAACTTTTTGCATTTTGATGTTGTAAATGGTGCAATTTGATGCATGTTTTTGCGCGTTATATCGACGTGAAACAGTCCCACTTGTTTAAGGTAGCAGTTTATTTTGATGTAGATTATTATTGAACAATTTGCCTATAGAATGCTATCAGTTAAATACACTTCTTGTATTAACTCTTTTCACTGAATATCATGAACGCGACTGAACCCGAGAGAGCGGAGCGAGTGAAGGGGGAGGGGAGGGTGTGGGAGGGGGGTGTCCCCCCTCCCACGGTGAGAACCTTTTGCATTTTGATGTTGCAAATGGTGCAATTTGATGCATGTTTTTGCGTGTTTTAACGAGTTGAAACAGTCCCACTTGTTTAAGGTTGCAGTATATTTTGATGTAGATTATCATTGAACAATTTGCCTATAATATGGTATAATTTAAATACACTTCTTGTATTACTTCTTTTCACTGAATATCATGAACGCGACTGAACCCGAACGAGCGTAGCGAGCGAGGGGGGAGGGGAGGGTGTGGGAGGGGGTGTCCCCCTCCCACGGTAAGAACTTTTTGCATTTTGATGTTGCAAATGGTGCAATTAGATGCATGTTTTTGCGCGTTTTATCGACGTGAAACAGTCCCACTTGTTTAACGTAGCATTATATTTTAGTGTAGATTATTATTGAGCAATTTGCCTATAAAATGGTATACGTTAAATACACTTCTTGTATTAATTCTTTTCACTGAATATCATGAACGCGACTGAACCCGAGCGAGTGGAGCGAGTGAAGGGGGAGGGGAGGGTGTGGGAGGGGGGTGTCCCCCCTCCCACGGTGAGAACTTTTTGCATTTTGATGTTGCAAATGGTGCAATTTGATGCGTGTTTTTGCGTGTTTTAAAGAGTTGAAACAGTCCCACTTGTTTAAGGTTGCAGTATATTTTGATGTATATTATAATTGAACAATTTGCCTATATAATGGTATAATTTAAATACACTTCTTGTATCAATTCTTTTCACTGAATATCATGAACGCGACTGAACCCGAGCGAGCAGAGCGAGCGAGGGGGGAGGGGAGGGGGTGTCCCCCCTCCCACGGTGAGAACTTTTTGCATTTCGATGTTGCAAATGGTGCAATTTGATGCATGTTTTTGCGCGTTTTATCGACGTGAAACAGTCCCACTTGTTTAAGGTTGCAGTATATTTTGATGTAGATTATCATTGAACAATATGCCTATAAAATGCTATCATTTAAATACGCTTCTTGTGTTACTTCTTTTTCACTGAATATCATGAACGCGACTGAACCCGAGAGAGCGGAGAGAGCGAGGGGGGAGGGGAGGGTGTGGGAGGGGGTGTACCCCCTCCCACGGTGAGAACTTTTTGCATTTTGATGTTGCAAATGGTGCAATTTGATGCATGTTTTTGCGTGTTTTAACGTGATGAAACAGTCCCATTTGTTGAAAGTTGCAGTATAATTTAGTGTATATTATTATTGAACAATTTGCCTATAAAATGGTATCATTTAGATAATCTTCTTGTATTAATATTCTTACACTGAATATCATGAATACCGTCTGTTCAGCAGTCAAACAGAAAAAGCATGCACACGAGGGTGTAGATAGGGGCATATCCCCTCCCACACGAAGGTGATTTTGCGTTTTCAGACCTGAAATTCAGCGATCTGTTGCAAATTTTTGGTGCAATACTTTTTCATCGAAGTGATAGAGTCACGGAATTTAGCTCTTATTCCGAATGTGCACCATCTGTGTGTATGTATAAAGTCTAGTGAGGTATATAGAGGAAGGGGGATTCCTCCTCCCGCTCGCGGAGCTTTTGCGTTTTTAGAATTGAAATAAAGCGATCTGGGTATAGCCACAGTCTATACTTCTATGCATGGTGGAAGGGGGGGGGGAGCAGGGAGAAGGCGTGGGCGAGTGTTAAAACTGATTGGGGGAGGGGGCTGAGGGAGGAAAGGTTCGATTAAAAGGGGAAATTCCCCTTATACATGACAGGAACCTTGAGTTTTTGGAATGTAAGTGATAAGTCTTGTGCACTCAGAATTATTCATAATTTTTTGTCAATCTAAAAAGTGTACTAAGCTAGGGAAAGGGGCACAGAGGGGGAGGGTTTGGGAGGGGGTATCCCCCTCCCAAGCACGAGAGATTTTGCATATTTTGAATTGAAATTCAACGATCTGGTGCACACTTTGAGTGAAATATTCAAAAAATATCTTATTTGATGAAAGGTTGCAAAGGAGACCCGCTTCATGTGCATGCATATACAGTATACACGCATTTTTTTTTCCCGCCTCCCAAATCCCCGGTCCAAATCTTAGGGGGGGCGATCGCCCCCATCGCCCCCCCCCCCCCCCCCCCCCTGGCTACACCAGTGCTCCCACCCCATCCCTCGGTTATGACTTGCATACACATACATGTAGGACCTACATGAACTTGCAAGTAGTACTGCCACATGTGTACAACATGACTGTATAACCATGACAACATGACTGTTACCCCGTTTATACTAAGGAAAAAGCGGGTTCTGAAACCCCCTGTAGCCGCTTCGAGTAGGCTTTCAGCTCAGTATAACAGACAGAATTCAGAAAAGGCGATCCGGTCGGGTCGGGTCCGGTCGGGTTCTGAAACCTCCTACGGGGGGAGGTTTCAGAACCCGCTATAGCAGGCTCGAGGAGGCTCGACAGCAGTATAAACGCTAGGGGGTTCGAAAAGCCGCTTTTTTTTGCCGACCCGGAAGTTATCACTGGAGGTCATCGCGCGTTCATGATGTAAACAAGCAACTGCACCGGATCGTGAACCCACGTTGTTCTAAATTCGCGCTCAGCAGTTACGTTTCCGCGCAAAAGTGATGCCACGAAAGCGCGCGCCGGTTTTCGGAGGGGAATTCGGTTACCATAGGAACGGAAGCCGTGACCCTGCTAAGACCCTCTCGGGCCTGCTTTCGCTCGCGCAGTTATAAACAGACGAGAGCCCGCTTTTTCGTAGCGGGTTTTCGAACCTCCTCAAGGCGGCTCGAAAACCCGCTCGCAGTATAAACGGGGTAATGACACAACACGAGATGTCGCAGAATCTTTCTATAGTGCCCACCTGTCTATAAAGGCAACTTGTTACGTCCCCCTTAGGGGCTGCTATAGATAGGTTGACTGCACAAGGACGCCTTCAGTTTTAGACCACTCATCAAAAAGTTTGTACAACAATATTCCTGTCATATCATTCAAGATTCGATGAGGGTGATTGTTAGCTACTTTGTGCGCTACATATAGGCCAACTTTATATGGCACACCCAAAGACGGTTTCTGCTGCATCATTACAGTAGAAGAAAGACCTCAAACTCCCGTGAGGCATAGAGCCCACGAGTCATACAGCCCATGAGTTCTACACTATAAAGCAAATAAGGCCCACGAGACCGACACATTCAGCCCCATGTTGTCACGTCGAACTCGTGGACTGTTTTTACCTAGTGTCGAAATCATGGACCTTCTTGGCCTAGTGTCGAACTCACGGGCTGTATCACTCGTGGGCTGTATGTGTAGTTTTTCAATGTCGAACCCGTATACTGGGCTGTATGACCCCAGGGTGTCGGTCTCGTGGGATGACCCCATTTGGGCTGTCTATGCCTCCTGCTTCTGTCGCCTTCCAGGGTTCCTTGTATGATTGTCTTTGAATTGGAGAGAGTGTTGTGAAGGGTTTTTATTATGGCCAAACCAAGACAGTTTCCTCCTCTTTACAAATTCAAGGAGGAATTAATTCCTGAGACCTCCCCAGAAAAGTGATTCGATCACAGACAAACTCATTTGTTTTCCTTCGTTTGTCCAAGAGATGCCAAAAGGAGACTCTTGAAACTCTTGGTTTCGAATGACTGGATCCGCCTCAGTTTGACGTAGTCAAAGAGAAACATCTCTTGGTTAACCCCTCCGACCATAATTATGTTTGTCCAGTGTAGGCCCTATCATGTCCCATAACGATATCTCGGCTAGCAACTCTTTAGGATCAATTTAGAATGCGTTCTCACGTGCATGGGTATCTAATCTACGGGTCTCAGCCAATCCGTGAAAAAAAAAAAAAACATAAACTCGCAATGTATGGCTCTATCACATTGTCTTAGAGATGCTGGAAAGGAGTACATGTACAGAAAAGTTTATGCTTATTTAAAATGTTTATATATATATATATATATATATATATACTCCTAGATGGGTCATTTGGAAGACATTTCCATTTGTTTTATATGCAAATTTTAAAATACATGTTCAATGGCAATTTACGCAATGGAGACACGAAAATTGTCTCCTTAATGACCAGTTGTCTCCCTAATGAAGACACTTCTCCCCAATATGTCTCCCTAAGGTGCCAACTAGGGATATATATATATATATATATATATATATATATATGTATATATATATATATATATATATATATATATATATATATATGCATGTGTGTGTGTGTTTGTGTGAGGAGAAAAAAAAAAACGTAATCGCTTTTAGAACATAGTCATGTAGCTGTCTTGCAGTCCTGAGGGGAAAACAGTGAATATTACAGTCAACAGATTAAGAAGACACTCATCTTGTCCCCATGGAGACGGGAAATCAGAATTGTATGATGACTGTGTCATGCTAAAGGAGGCATCTTGAATGCGGTCACTGAAATAAATCGATCGGACAACTCGGGGAATATTGGCGCCCTCGTCGGTCAACTCAGGTCAAGTCGCGGGTGAATTAAATTTTGGTTGTTGACATTTTTTTTTATACTGTTACCAAAACACAGTACAGCTGTGCAAGTACACGCCCACACACTATCCTACGCATGAGGAGTTCTCATTGCAAGGGAAATGGTACATTTTTGTAAATAAGAGAGGGTTCTGTGGTATGGGCTCTTTAGAGCGAGATCTGTTATCGCTCCCATCTCGTTACGCCTTCCTCCTCTCGGCCTAGCAGATGGAACCATCGAGTTAGTGAGTGAACTTGGCGTAAGTCGGAGTGGAGAGCAGTTGAATTGTTGAGCAGGGACGCGGTAGGGAATCCAGGAAAAAGTAATGGCGCCTTCAACTGATGTTTACACCCTGGAAAACGAGATATTCAGATTATATGCTACCTACGTCACTATCGTTGTCCTGAAAATGATGGCTGTAGCGCTGTGGACATCCAAATATCGGCTTCAGCGAAAGGTTTGGTTGAATTTTTGTTTCGTGACTTTTGTTTTCCCCATCATACCATGATTATCGGCCATGTCGGCCATGTCCTTCACCGAGAGGAAATGGGGGGGGGGGGGGGGCGCATCATGACATGTATCCGTGTCGTATCTGACCGCAAGTTACTCAGGAACTCTTTCGGGCGAGAGATTGGGCTAGGTGAAACGTATATAATGTAATATGAATATGATTGTGACTTTTATTTCTATATACAGTTTTTTTCTTTTGTTTGTACTGATGCTTTAGAATAGAGAGCCATCGGGAAGAAATCGCTTTCACCTCTCAAACACATTTATCGCCAACAGTACTGATCGCTAAAGCCGACAATGAAAAAGAAGTTTATTTGGTGTTGTTGAACATCATGTAGTATAGTAGTGTCAGAAATTGTATGTGTATAACTAGGCGTCTTAAGGGTTATGTACATTTTTAACCTAAAATCACTGCCATTGCAAAAGCGCACCAATGCTGTTAACACACAGGGAGTCAAACCCACGGCCACGTAGACCCTATATACAACACAGAGGTCTTTGACTTCAGCAGTGCATGTCCAGAAGTGGGCGGATTTAAAAATAGCCCTTATTAACCACCCACTGCTGTAAATTCCAGCCATATTTAAGTCGTCGCGCCCAGACTGAAAAATACAATAAAGATTCCATCTGCCTTAGTAAGACCGAGCATATATACACCACAAAAGTAGGCAGCCACGCTCCACTTACGTACAAATACAAAGGAAATCCACGTTGGTATCATTAGCAAATTACAAGGTTATGTATTGTCATTTGGCAGTGCAAGTACTATTCATTACTATCAATAATCGAAATGGTAGCAGACAGTTACAATGGTAATGTTTTTGAACAATATCTTAATGCAGTTCCCAAAAGCTGTCTCACTACCCGTGAGCATATGTTCAAATACAAAAGTAGAACTTGGTCATGGCGGAGTGGTGGTTAAGGTCTTTATTGGCCATTTTGTAGATATAAAGACGTGCTTTGTTTAAAAGATTGTGTAGAAAGTGTGATTCAGCCTTTTAAATTTGATTGTGCGTGTGTGTATGTGTGAGTGTGTTATCATATACGTGTGTTCAGTATGGGCTGTAGGAAAGAGCATTATTGACGGTATGAAGATACATGAATACATATACATGTATATATACATGTTATTATATATATATATTATATATATATATATATATATATATATATACATAAATATATATATTTATGTGTGTGTGTGTGTGTGTGTGTGTGTGACCCTGCATCACAAAACCAACAAATAGTCGCCATACATGAATTTTTAGTCAAGGGCAGATGTTGAAAAAGCAGATTCTAAGCTTTAATATAATGTACAACTCAATTCAAATGGACTCTCCTAACCTATCTAAATATTGGAAAGAAAGCACAAACTCTGGAAAGGTGTGAACTGAGAAGAGGCTCTGAAGTAAAGCGTCTATTCAAGCGCTTAATCTTTCCAAAGGGTGCTGGCTTTGCGATGAATGAGACAAAAAAGAAACAGGATATAAACCACCGCAACAACAGCAATGAAGGAATTATTAGATTAAGCTGAAATTAAACATGCAAAATAAATACATTCTGTCCATACTAGATGCCAATCTTCAAGGCGGTAGCGCTATTTGTTCAAAAGTTATTAGAGTTGAAAGTTGGAATTCTTTCCAAAGGGTACTGGTTTTGCGATGAATGAGACAAAAAAAAACAGGATATAAACCACCGCAACAACAGCAATAAAGGAATTATTAGATTAAGCTGAAATTAAGCATGCTCAATAAATACATTCTGTCCATACTAAATGCCAATCTTCAAGGCGGTAGCGCTATTTGTTCAAAAGTTATTAGAGTTGAAAGTGAATTGTGTGCAAAGGATTTAAAGAATGAAAAGGGATCTCTAAAGACGTACCTAATCGCACTACTCTAGAAAAAAAAGGTAGTAGAAAAATTAACTGCTGAAAACACACTTTTCATTTCATTTTATGACCCCAAACATAAGAATAATGTAGACAAAGGATAGCTCTTTCAAAAAGTATGAAAAACTCAAGATTAACTCGGTTGATCTGTTTCACCTTTTTGAGGTCCTCACGCAAAAATCGAAGGCTGCGAATTTTTGTTCGTTTTTGTGACGCAGGGTTACATATACGTGTACTGCACTCCATTGTCAACAAATAGGAAAATAACTTGAAAACCATAATAACTGTCACGAAATTTCTTCTGATCCGGACAAGAAACTTAAAAGTTGTGGGAGGTGAGACTTCCACACCGTATTACAAATGAGAGATGTCCATCACATTCACATGCACTACAGATCATCAGATGAACTGATGACGTCATGAACCCGAGTGACCCGATTCCTTCTAGGAAACTAAATTACGAGATCATTATTATGTAACAGATTTATTAAATATCACTATTACAAAACCGTTCAGACTCTAGAATTGATGGCAGAGAATTTACGCCTGACCACCTCAGTCGAGAGCATGTAGTTATGTATTATTTAAAGCTTTTTTTATCAATTATTTTGCCAGTACAATACGTTGTCTTCTTAACTACAAATGGCATCTTGATTAAATGAATTGCAATTGAGTTGAATCATTTCTAGGATCACTGCAAAATTGCAATTATTGAATGCGAACCATGAATTATTTTATTCATTAGGGTTTTGATAGCATGAAACAGATGGAATGTATGATCGTGTGCAAGCTACTTCATAATAGGAGAGTCTGGAGACAAGCCTATAGTTAAGATATTAACATATTGCCTTAACTTCTGTCCGCTTTTCATGAAGTTTATATACCCACTAGATTATATTATTTGACGTATATGTAATTCATTTATCAAAGTCAACTTTGATTAAACTTGAGAAAAATAAGATAAAGTTACCCGCAAAATTCTGAAGGCACAAACTATGAGTTCATTCAATTAGCCCTCTTTTCACTGTCACTTTAATGTTTAATGATTTATGTTGTTTGGTAATCATGGAGCTACAACAACGCAGCTCCATGGTAACTTAATTGCATTGTACATATGGTTGATGTTCAGCTACACTTCAGTTTAATTTTCCTTTCGGGTAAGGAAGCGCATACGTTCCCCAGGTAGTAATTGAGGGTCATTACCCTGAATACCAAGAAACTATTAGGAAAACATTTGGTGTAGTAAATGGCACTGTGGCGTTTTAGTTTAATTTGTCCATTACTTCACAATTTATTCCCACTGGTTTGAGGGCACCTTACTGTGAAACAGACCAATGACCCTGAAACTCTATCCTCTTTCCCTTTAGTTTTGGCGTGATAAAAAAAGAAAGAAAACATTATGTAGATAATGAAGAAAGAAAATCCAATTTTGCCAGTATTCAAGGTATTTGAAGATATTGTTTATATTTTTGCAAATTTCGTTTGGACGTTCCAATGGTCATTAGAAAGTATGGAAATGAAAACCATTTTATCAAACGCTGTATGAGTTCTAAAACACGAAAGGAATGTTGTTATTTTTATCGATAAATAGGAGAAGCAGCCAAAATTATAGAAGCTGTAATTGTATGACCTCTTTGTGCGTAAGCTTGCTTTTATAAATGGAAAAAGATAACGTGTTAGTACAGAACGGTATGAAGTAATTCATAATGAATTCTTCATATCGGTCAAAATAACTATTCTGTTAATTGGAGAAGTAATGGCTTCTTTTACTAACATCATTCCTATTGATTGGTACAAAGACAATATTAGTGCAAAATAATGTTTGAGCCACCAGGATCTAGGTCAGTATTTCCTATACAATGATGTACCCTACCTCTGAATTCCTCGCTGCTATATAGTTTTATATTTCACTTTCCAGTTATATCGATAGGTATAATAAATTATTGATTCGGTCCGTTTTATTGTCCCCGCCGAACGAGTTCGAGCAGGGGACTATGAAACGGGCTCCGTACGTGTGTGTGTCCGTGTGTCCGTCCGTCCGTCCGTGTGTCCGTCCGTGTGTCCGTCCGTGTGGTCCGTGTGTGCGTCCGTGTGTGATCAAAATCTTCAATTTGCTACTTCTCTGTCATTTAAGAGCCATTTTGATTCTGTTTGCTTTATGTGATAGCACTACATGGGAGCTTTGAAACTTCTACACAGAATTTCAGTCGTGACCTTTGACCTTGACCTTTGACCTATATTGTACATTTTGCTACAAAATGCTACTCCTTCGCCATTTCTAACCCGATTTCGATTCCGTTTGCTTTATATGATGGCACTAGGTGAGGGCTTCAAAACTTCTACACAGAATTTTGACCTTTGACTTCTTTGACCTTTGACCTTGATTTTTTACCTATATTGTACATTTTGCTACAAAATGCTACTCCTTCGCCATTTCTAACCCGATTTCGATTCCGTTTGCTTTATGTGATGGCACTAGGTGAGGGCTTCAAAACTTCTACACAGAATTTTGACCTTTGCCTTCTTTGACCTTTGACCTTGATTTTTGACCTGTATTGTACATTGGCTACAAAATGCTACTCCTTCGCCATTTCTAACCCGATTTCGATTCCGTTTGCTTTATGTGATGGCACTAGGTGAGGGCTTCAAAACTTTACACAGAATTTTGACCTTTGCCTCTTTGACCTTTGACCTTGATTTTTGACCTGTATTGTACATTGGCTATAAAATGCTACTCCTTCGCCATTTCTAACCCGATTTCGATTCCGTTTGCTTTATGTGATGGCACTAGGTGAGGGCTTCAAAACTTTTACACAGAATTTTGACCTTTGACTTCTTTGACCTTTGACCTTGATTTTTTACCTATATTGCACATTTTGCTACAAAATGCTACTTCCGGCGGGGACATATATTACGCACCGCGTAATTTCTACTTTTCCTTGTTTCACTTGATACGACGAAAATTAGTGAACTGCATATAGGGCCTATAATATAGGTCAATGATATACTCACGAGGGCATTTGCAATTACACGGATCACATATAGAAAGCCACAACATCACAGAAACGCGAACGTCGCAGAAAAATTAGTGATTTTACAAACCTAAATGCCTGTTGGTTCAACTTGAGACCTTCTGCTCATTCGCAAAGTGGAACGAGACGATCTGCACAATAATTGAAGTCCATTGAACATTGGAAAGCATGTATCGTTGGCATTTTAAGGACACTGCGTCCTGCCGTTATCTGGGCCGGTAATATTTTCTAGGAGCATTAATGTATATATAGCATTTCTATCTATACGTCTCAGATGTTAGCCACGGAGAAGTTAAAATATTAATTGAATAAACAAGAAAACTTCAATAAACTGTCTCATCTCAATGTCCAACTTTGTAAGGGGGTAGATGATCTGGTCAACTCCTTGTAAAACGTATTTGTTATTAATCTTTGTAGGATAGTAAAATTGGCTTGATAATTCATTCATGATTCCACAATGAAGGAAAGTAGAATGTTCGAAACGAACTGCAGTGCTCAATTGATTTCGTATGTAGGCCTTATACGACACGTGTATGTCGTAATTGAGAAATGATGTTGCTAACTATGAACTGCCCTCCGACCAAACTTAATAGATATTGTAAGCACTCACTAATGGAGAGCTAGAGCCTGTACGGCAACCTTCCCCTTCTATATTATGTCCGATTTAGTGTCGTATCTATATTTATACATGTCATTACAATGAAGGTTCATCCTCTGGTCGTCCAGACAACCTGATAGCTTGTCTGCATTTGCTTCCGATGTAACAACAAAAGTTACTGATGCTTGAAAATTTATATTTAAATTAGACACACTGGGAGAGCGGAAATATCTTCGCAGGCTACAGGGTCACTTACGCCATGGGGAACTGCGCACGCACGTACCCTCAAAAAGCCCCAGGATCCGAACAACGATTTGAACACCACCAAAAAATCATTACCTGTTCTTCTTACCACAAAAAGAATTTGGTCGAAATTCGTTCCTAACTTTTCAACCAAACAGACGCAAGCGGAAACATGAATTCCTAATCTTGGTATGATTGGTATGATTATCGAAATACATTCCGTAGGGAAAATAAAGGTACTACGTTAAATCATTGCATCTGCATGGACTTATAATGGTTTAATTTCGACGACGGTTTAATGTCCGATCCTAGACGATGATAAAGCGTCGAAGATGATTCAGAAATGTAAATTGATCGATATTAGAGAAGTTGAGTATATCCGATAGAGTAATTTGTTATGAGGTTATTGGGGGATCTGTGAAATCAACCATCAAGTAACCGGCCCATCACTACATTATAGACAGCAGGTTTTCAAGCGCAAACATCCGTGGATTTTTAAACTGTAAACTTGTCAGTTCTGAGGGCACATTTTCACTGCTACTTTATTAAGCAAATGAAGCATCGCATGAAACGTTTTCATGAGGTTGTAGATGTATTCTTTGCTTGCTGGTCAATAGATGGCGCGATTCTAGGATCTGCTGGTTGGTGTGGTACTAATCGTCGACTAAGTTTTCCCGATCAATTTTGCGCACGCAACAAGTATGTATTTATAGGTCATTCAATGTAACAAGTTGGCAAGCTAGTAGGCCTATAGTACGTGTTACGAAGTAATTATAATAATTCGATTTCGTGGATAGAGCAGCTAAAGTCCCCAATCGTCATTTATATTCGCTGAAGAGCAACTGAAATCCAATTGTCACTCGGCATTAAAATACGTGTATGTCAATCGGCGTACGAACTCGTAGATAGTGCAACCAACTTCGCTGTAGCCCCCTAAAGCTAGATAATAGTATTCAATTTTGCCACAGGATATTCTATTACATAACTAATGCATTCAATCCTAGCACATGCAAATGGCTGTTCTATGATATATTTCACTGCTTTCTCATGTTTTTTATTTTTTTTGTCAAGTTAATGATCTTACTTGTCTTTTGAAGGGGGAATTCATTTCAATCTTAATTATAAGTAGCCGAATATAATATGAGAGTGGTATAATGTTCCATATACCCAAACAAGTACTGCAAAATATTGTTATTAGGATCACACACACACAGACACACACACAAATCTTTTCAATACAGAAATACAACGAACACCCGGATATTATAATTCAAACATAAGCTTAAATACTTTTTTGCAGTACTCTGGTAACAGCACGAGTCAATCGATGATTTCAAATAATTGATATTGATGCTCCTCGGCTGTTTGTTAAATAGGTTCAAATGATCTCATTTCCAACGCTTCTTTTTCAATATTTCTCCCCTCGCAGCTAAAGGTACCAACATTTCTGCTTCATGTCATCAAAAAGGCACAGGAGACCGACATATTAAGCCTAGTGATGTAATATCGGTCTTGTGGGCCATTATCTTTGCCTATTGTCCCACTCAGTTTTTTTTTTTTTGGGGGGGGGGGGGGGGGGAGGGGGTGGTGCTCAGCGTCCAACTCATTGGCTGTATGACTTGCAGCCAGAATGACTCTTGGATTTTTTTTTTTTCGATGTTGAACTCATGGGCCGTATAACTCGTTGGAGTCGGTCTCGTGGGATGACCCCTTTAAAGCTCTATATAGGTATTTAAAGGTTATCTATTGATGCTTTAGAACCAAAACATGATCGATAGACCGATCAACGATAGTATGCAGCGCATATAGCTTTTCGGCGGTGTCGAGCAATTAAGACTTTAAAGTAGAGAATTCGTTTCCACTCCATCTTTAACACTTCAATGGTTATATTTCAGTGTTATACACCAGTGTTATGGGGTAAAATATGCAATCAAATGGTTCAGCATCGATTTGATTGAGCAAACTTGTTGATATACCTTATACATTATAAGTAATGATTATAAGTAGGACTAGTAAAATTATCTAAAATGCCAAAGCGTTTTTACAGATTCAACAGAAATGTGGAGAATTATTTTAATGCCGAAGGGTTTTTAATCGACAACCATTTCGGAGGAGTTAGTATTTGCAAGCCCTTACAAGCTCAAATCTGACATTAATTGTGTTGACGTCACTAGTTTTTGATTTGACATAATCAAGATAAAACATTGCCTCGAAATAATAAAGAAATAGTTTGCGATCTTTAGACGGAATATCAGTTCCCTGAGATCCGAGAATTTCAAAAGAAGCTGACAAGATTCACTAGGCGGTATAGCTGAGGAAGGAACAATCTATACTCCTGCGCCCGTTTGCGTCGTGTGTCTGTACAGTCCAGTACCCTGTTCATTTTGCACTAAGGTTTGGGCTGAACGCAAGTCTCTGATTGGCTGATCCCTGACTTACGTCTTGATTTTCTGACTTGAAGGAGATAAGGATTACTTTCGTGGAAAGATACCATTACACACCGCGCGACAGTTGGTATTCAGTACTTGAGAAATTTCGTTAACGAACAATCGACGGTCTGAAACATAAAGTTTGGAGTTACGGCCAGTCCTCCAGTATGTGACGTTTGACTCGATTTGCATTTAGAAATCTACAACCTGTTCGTATGGCACATTGAGTTGTTGTCCTTAGACAATGACGAGTAAATTCCAACGCGCCTTCCTTCTATTCATCCTGCCTGCCTGCTCTTTGATGGTCATCATCACCATCAAATTCGAGTCAATCAAACCCATATGTGACAGCCGTGATCTCGCCCCAGTAATCAGTCAAGATCGTAGAGCCCCACGAGTGAAATATGGCGTAAATGTCAGTCAGCACTGTCGCGATAATGAAATGGACCATGGATGCTATTGCGTTCACTTGAAAGACTCAAACCAAGGTCTGAAGTACAGACGAATCGACAAAACGCTTTTTGAAAAGCGCAACTGCGAACGGCGCCCACCGGCTGCTATTATACCGGGATCGATGAAGAGCGGCACGAGTGCGCTAAAATTTTACCTCAGTCTTCACCCAGAGCTTGCGTTTCCAAGAGACGAGCTCCACATCCTGAACAGGATGAAGAATCCTCTAGAGGGATACCAGGAAATGATGCCATACTCCACGGCTCAGCAAACACCGATTGAGAAGACTGCAGGGTATTTTCTAAAGGAGATGTACGGCCGAAAGCTTAAAGCAATCCTGCCCAAGACTAAAATCATCATCATCCTTCGAGACCCGCTCAAACGCGCGATATCAAACTACGTGCACCTTGTATATGTGAACAGCACAACACCAGGTGGGTCGCAAGCTGTACTCACGGCCAATGAATCATTGTACAATATCCTATCAACATTCGAGGAATCGGTACTCAATCCGGATGGAAGTGTTCGCGAGGAGAACCGGTTAGTCTTCTCTGGATTGTACGCCAAGCTACTACGCCAGTGGTTGGAACTCTTTCCAGCGCACCAATTCCTGGTGCTTGACGGTGAGGCCTTCGTTGTAGATCCAGTTCCAGCACTACAGAAGGTGGAACAGTTTTTGGGCATTGAACCTTACTTTTCGTCGGAAAACTTTTACTTTGATGCCAATAAAGGGTTTATGTGTTTGTCGAGTCCGTTCAAATTATGCATGGGCAAAGCAAAAGGGAGGGAGCATCCAGACATAGATATAACCGTCAGAAATAAGTTGCAGGAGTATTACAGGCCCCATAATAAGGATTTAGCAAATTTATTGGAAACTCTAAATACGAAAATGTCGTGGACCTCTTTTTGAGGCAGATAGTATCGTGGGAAGACGATGTGTGATATATTTTTTTAATGTTAGATGATATCTTTTGTGTTGCTTTAGTTATCTTTCCTACTATACATAAATGTATGGACATACATTATTTGTGGCATATGCTGTACTATTACAGATAGTAAATGTATAATAGTAATATAGTATATATAGTATATAGTAAGTGTATATCCTTTTATGATTGTGCACATGGAAGAGGAACCTAGAACCCGCTTGCGGTATCTGAATAAAAATTTTCATTAGCATCATTTCTCCTTTCATTGGAAATGGCTGAATGTATGCATATACTTGAAATAGTAAGACAATTTGAAATTTAAATTTTTCTTGAAAAGTACACAATTCCTTCGACTTGTTATACTGACATAATTGTGTCAAGGGTAATAATTTATAATTCCTCTTGTTCCCGAAAAAAAGGAAGTCAAGTGCTTTTTCATTATGTTGGAGAAGTGCATAATGTATTGAATTTTCTGTGTATTCTGTTCATATTGTTCTTCATACTTCAAACTGCAGTCAATGGTATGGTAGTTCTCTCATCCAGCGATGGAGGCATCAAAGCTTTAGAATTCAAGACTTTTGATAGATTGTCCAATTTTTTCGGGCTTTTGCTGATGCGTTTTACTAATATTGCTGCATGCATTTGATCCACATACAGTTCTGTTTGAGCTTTAAATCAGCAAAAACCCAGCAAAGATTACACGTTTATAGGCAATGTTAGGCAGGGATTTGTAGATCTGTTTTTGTAGTTGTTAGTGTGCCATTATCCAATTTGATACGACTAGTGATATCGTTAATTGCTTCTCTGGTGAAGACGAATTATGGAATTTTTTATAACTTTCATAATTATTCCATAACCTCTCTTTTTCATGTCCAAAATCGATGATTATGTATCTGTTACTATGTTGTCTCGGAGTTATTTTTTATCAACATATGAACACATGAAATGATTTCAGTCTATTCAATAAGGTTATATATTTAATTGCGATTAACAAATTGAAAAAATTTACTTGCAACACCCAATGGCAAATCACATGACGCATAGTCAATGCACTTTGTCACTCGCCTCAGTGGCCAATTCGCGTTACCAAAGCAATTAAGTGCCATGATGCGTGACATAACATAATCATAATGCAGATGAACAACGATTCCTTTGTGAACACGCTGTACAGGTCTTTGTCTGTTTGTATTATTTTCATTTTCCATCTGGCAAGATGGCTGGATAGCACGTATTAGTTTGCAGGCACAAACCCTTGTTGGTCGTATTAGGAGTCTGCATGTGCCAAGACTAATACACGCACCCCCTGCACTGCAGCAGCCTCTCTACAACACAGGGCTTATGGGACAGTGCCGAAGTGGCTCATTATAATAGTCTTGGCGCAGACTCCATTACGATTAACAAGGGTTTGTGCCTGCAAACTAAGCACGTATTAACCAGCAAGAGCTGGTCTGTCCCAACTTATCATTTCATGAAGCGTTTTGTCAGATGTTTCGTCTGACAAACTGTTAAAAGCTATAGAAATCCTTGCATCTGATCGGCTGACAACAAATTTGTCCAACAACGTTGTGGGGCAAAATGCTTTATGAAATACCCCCAGATAATCGTTCACAAATGGCTTATTATAGTGATATATACAGAGACTCCAACTCTCCCGTTTTCGACGGGAGATCTCCCGCCAAAAACCCATATTTGCAAAATCTCCCGTTCTCCCGTTTGAGATTTAATTTCTCCCGCCCTGGCTCTTTGTCTCCTGTTGGAAAGGATTTCTTACTTATTTCTATCGTATGTTGAAAAAGTAAGCCTTAGATAGCACCAGAGAGCATCTAGAACCCTGGGAATTTCGCGCTTCGCACACATCAAGTTGGAGTCTCCCGTTTGCTAAGGGTTTCAGGCGGGAGAATCTCCAGATCAGAAGGTGCTTGGGGTTGGAGTCTCTGTATATAGCTCAGTCCTACTTAGTACATAACTTCTCAAGATTGATTAATCAGACAACTGTCGCCAGAATCAATGAAAACCAATTGAATTGAACGTAGTATTTTAGTCTTTGAGCTCAGTGAAAAAGGTCCCACAATGTGCTTGGAGCGGTATTGTATCCCGACCCCATTGAGTTCGGGCTGAATTGATTTTCTTCATCCAGATGGACACTCAAGATGATTATACCCACACTCATTATGGATTCGGGATACAATAATTGTTATCATCGACCTTCGGTCCAGTGATCAGGAAACAAGCAGGAAGTAAAGAAAAGAAAACGGTGTAAGCACTTGACATTTGGCTTAAGGAATTCCACAGGAGTGGACGAAAGCTAGCCAGCAGAAAACAACAACAACAACATAAAACCCCTAAAGGTTGGTAGAAGCCGAAGCTACAAGAGAATTGTAGCTCCATGGTATAGCAGCTTTAACCTCCTTACCCTTACCCTTAATGTCCTAAGTAACCCAATTGTTGAAAGTTTTCTGTACTAATATCAACTGCATTTTGTGTGTGTGTGTGAAATTGGGGCAATTTCAAATAAACATCACCGTGTGACCGTATGTTCCATAAGGGTTATTATTATTGTGTGTGTGCGTATGTATGTAAGGACTTAGTGCTTCTTCTCCTAAATAGTGACAGTAAATTGTAAATTGTATATGGTTGTTTCTTGTACACAGTCATGTAGGCCTATACCCTCGTAATACACTTCAGTATGATTATACTGAGAGCATATACCCGATTGTATGTTATTGTAGAGAGGAAGTTACAGAGAGTGCATAAATGAGCTAGGTGAATAGTACCTTTGTTTTGTTTTGTTTTTTCTGGGTTTTTTTTCTTCAAGATTGTAGTGTGTGTTCTTGCGCCTTTGGTTTGTTTTGTCTTGTTTTTGGTAATATTTAGTGTTTCCATTGAAGGCTATTTTTTTTCTTTCTTTTCCCTCGTTTTCTGTGTATACGATTCTACAGTTATTGGTGTTAAAGTGTGTTAGAGAGTATAGTCCAATAAAAAAAGAAGAAAAGATCAGACGCCTGGTAATTTTACTATCACTGAATGCTATCAAATGTTTGTTTTGTGATGTCAAAAATGTATGTCATGTGATTTATGAAAAAGCTAAATGTTTTCGATCTGATCAATTAAATCCAGAAATATTATATATATATATATATATATATATATATATATATATATATAGTCAAATATTACATATATATATAATTATATATAGTCAAATATTACATATATATATATATATATATATATTATATATATATATATATATATTATATATATATATCCGATTCATATACAGAGATGGTGTAACCACAGAAAAGACTTAATTTGCTCTTTGATAAGCGTCAGTGAAATCATTTTGTTGAGGTAATTGTGCAAATGTGACGTGTAGTGTGTAGGGGAGAGCGGGGAGAAGTGGGGCATTATTTCAAGTTCGCCGATTTTCTTCTTATATCTTTTTATAGAAGAGATTATTACATTTCCTTTCGGGCTTGCACGAAGATTCATATGGTAGGTTACATAAAGAGCCATAAGCTGGGGGTGGCACTGTTCTCAATTTCCTGCAGTTAATGAAAAGAAAAAAAAACCCTATTTTGGGGGAGAATTTGACCCACCCGTGGGTAAAGTGGGACAACGGCAAGGGATAAATGGGACGGTGGGGGTAAAGGTGGACATCCTATAGAAATGTCAAAGTTGGAAGGCGTAATGAAACATTGGTCATGAAAACAGTCAAACATGCTTTAAAATGATCTTTATTTCAACAAAACAAGTTTGACCAACATGTTTAAAATTCTGATCTGCTTTTGTTTCCTGAACAAATTATGCCCAGTAGATAATAAATATAAACTTAGTCCTGCTGTATCTCCATTATCTTTATTGGTCTTTGCATTTCTTTTCGGAGTACATCAACTGTGAATTTGGGAAATAAATATTGTTTGATTCAACTTTCATCTTGATATAAGATGTCTGTTTGTTTTGTATGAATTCCAAATACATGTAGTGGTATTATGAAGGACAAACGGGACACGTTGTCCCAACTGTCCCGCACATGACATATACATAATGTAGGACTACTCAGTAACCATGCAGGCATTTGTCAAAAAAATAGTTATATTAGTTGCATATTAATAAGGCTCACCACCAGCTTAAATTGTGCCCTAGAAATCATGAATACAAAGACAACAGGTTAATTAACCTGAATTTAAAAAAAATGGGGAAAATTTTCAATAGCAATTTATACATATTTATAACTTGCCGAACTGCGTGGCTTTCTTAGTGTGATGTATGGGTGCTAGGGGCTTATTGTAGATATAAGCCAATCGCTGATTGGTTAAACAGTTTTTGATTCAGAGAACGTGTCCCACTTGACCCGCGACCCAACTCACCCGCTCTCTCCTACACTGGTAAAGGCATGATCTTTTATCTACAGAGGCGTTTGAATTACAGTGTACTGTTTTCCTTAAAAACAAGTTTACCGTGCAAACGAATTATATTTCTCTTTCCTTCATCATCCGATTAGAAAATAAAGAATAAATCATAAATCAGCAACATATTTTACAATCAGAACGCAACTTTATAATAGTGAGCAAAGTTGAAGAAGAATGCCAAGCTTTGCTTTGATATGAATTGTATGACATATCTATGTCTATTTATTTTTTTAATGACCAGTTGCTACATTACTGTCAAGGCATGACTTTTGCACATGAAACCGTGAGAGAAACTTAGAATATACACGCAAATATAGTTGGGAACACCGCTTGATAGTCAATCACCACATAGAATGCAAGCTGTATGTATAAAAGGAACAAAAGCGCGAGAAAAGCTTGCATTGTACCGCGGGATTATGTGATTTATCGATCGGTTTAAGCAGATTAGTGGGTTTGACTTTTGCACATGAAACCGTGAGAGAAACTTAGAATATACACGCAAATATAGTTGGGAACACCGCTTGATAGTCAATCACCACATAGAATGCAAGCTGTATGTATAAAAGGAACAAAAGCGCGAGAAAAGGTTTCATTGTACCGCGGGATTAGGTGATTTATCGATCGGTTTAAGCAGATTAGTGGGTTTGAGCGGAATATGCGAAGTTGGCACGCCGTCGACTGAGTGGGACGTGCGAACATGGCACATAAAGAGTTAAGGAAAGTTCACAGGATTTACATCGCAGCGTATAGGGCTCACACCCATAAATATTTCCCCATAGGAATGCGTGTTAAAAATCAAATTTCAAAAAATTCTGTAAAATAGCTGGGAGATATGAGGTGTTTCAGCTTCACTAACCTGGATAACTACCCTTTCATCCATCAAATTTTCAGGGTGGATTATTCAGTTCAAATTCTGTGCAGGGGGCCGCAAAGCCAGACTACGAGTTCTTGTCACTCAAAAAATCATCCATTTTCCGTACACGTACCCAATGAAATATAGTCCCCTCAAATTCCACCAGAAAAGCTTTCATCTTCCAACCAAAATGCAATTTGTAGAGGAATTCATACTCAATATCTACAGCTATTCAGTTTTTTTGCCAAACTACATCATTGATTTTTAATTAATTTTTTTCTTCTTTTATTTTGGTATCTTTGGTACGAATTTGTGAAGGGGTCTGGGACATTCCATTGTATTTACGGGTGTGAGCCCTGTAGTGGAGGTCATATTTCTCATTTGACTTTTAAACATCATAAATGTGTTTTTGATGGTATTTGCACCTACATCATATGGGAAATTACACATTCAAGGGTTATAAAGCTTCTCAAAGGGAAACTTTTGAAACTCACACCCTTTGAGTTTTTTTTTATAATAAAAATGTAGTGTTGATCAGTTCTTCATAAGATGAATACCTAGATGCAGGCAGTAATCTTTGATTATGGGGGGTGTCATCATCACATTATTGCCTACGAAATACTTGAAAAGACTTTGTTTTGTCAAACAGACTAACTTAATGAATTTTGACCTGTTTCAGTGGTGGCCAAACAAAGAAATACATTAAAATAACACAGTCATTCAAAGTTGTGTGATACTGATGACTGCTATGTACAAAGATCTATCTATACCACAACAACATAATAAGAAAACAAATTGTAGCCAAACAGAGTTGGGGGGGGGGGGGTGTAGAGGGGAGAGGTAGGGGGGTGGTAGGAAGGGGAAGGGGTGGGGGGGGGGGGGGGAAGAGATCTGACACAATAGATCAACATAAACCAGCAGAGTTTGTATGGGATGAACACTTCCCATAGACTTGTGTGCATTGCATGCATCCTCTATAGGGCTCACACCCATAAATATTTCCCCATAGGGATGTGTGTTAAAAATCAAATTTCAAAAAATTCTGTAAAATAGCTGGGAGAAATGAGGTGTTTCAGCTTCACTAACCTGGATAAGTTAGATATACCCTTTCATCCATCAAATTTTCAGGGTGGATTATTCAGTTCAAATTCTGTGCAGGGGGCCGCAAAGCCAGACTACGAGTTCTTGTCACTCAAAAAATCACCCATTTTCCGTACACGTACCCAATGAAATATAGTCCCCTCAAATTCCACCAGAAAAGCTTTCATCTTCCAACCAAAATGCGATTTGTAGAGGAATTCATACTCAATATCTACAGCAATTCAGTTTTTTGCCAAACTACATCATTGATTTTTAATTAATTTTTTTCTTCTTTTATTTTGGTATCTTTGGTACGAATTTGTGAAGGGATCTGGGACATTCCATTGTATTTACGGGTGTGAGCCCTATAAGGCAGCGCTGCATGGTCACATGACGTACACTGGCCCTCTTACCTTGCGAACGTCTTAACAGGCAGCTTACCCGGATAAGTCTACATGGACTAGATTTACCTCGGGGTTACTCGGAAGCTACTCGGAGGCTGTCCATCACCGTCGGTGTTGCTGACATAATCTTACTCGAGTATGACCATCTTATCTGGGTGTTACCCTGCTGCTAGTAACCCAGCGTTTTGTGCATGGTCTGTTAAGACGGAGCTTATCTCTTGCTGTCTAGCTCTCCCTCTCAATAAATATAAAGAGTAACATAATTATTTGTAATGACAAAACGTACCGATTAATGTATAATGAAGAATTAACCATAACATTAAAGGGTTTGCATTCGGCAGAATTTTTTTTTTGTATAAAGCTAGTTGCATTGAATTTATCAATTTTGAATTTGGTTTCATGCAAGGTAACGTGATTGTAATACACATCAAAATACAATTGTATAGGGCCTATGGGGATAAAGAACGTTTCAATGATGTTCAACAGAAAGGGTAAACTCGACTTTTATTGACAGAATATTTGTAGTACACCTATATCATGCATAAGAGAGTATAGGTTAGCATTCCAAGAGGGTTCTATGTTCTGTGATTTGTGTTTGATCGACTTTGGTTCTCGGCCAATAAATCCCAAGATTTCATTACAGAGATTTGGAGATAACTACCACCCCCCTCCCCTCCCCCCCCCCCCCACTGAGATATGTATTATTCTACATCAAACATATTCATTTAAACACATAATATATCATAATATTTCAAATAATATAATCTTTCAAATAAAATACTTTGAAAAAGCCAAAAAAGTATCGATCGTGACTCAGACCGTCATAATACATATTAAGAAAACAGGTGTCTAAACAGTAACAATTTTTTTCTTTATCATAATATTCCCTTATAATGTCTTTACATAAACCAAAACGAGGTATAATTCTTAATATTTTACAAACATAAATTTCATATCTCACGTTATATACAAGCATATAGTAATACAATTCAATGCCGAATTGTAATACCCCAAAACCATATAATCTATTTTCCGTCGTAAATGTTATTTCTAACCCCGCGCTGGCATTAATCCATTCTCTTACTTCAACCCACAATTTATCAACATATTGACAATCACTCAAAAAAAGGAATTAAAGTCTCAACATAAACATTACTAAACGAACATTCTTTTCTTTCACCCAACCCAATTCTATTCAACATCTTATTTGTATACAAAATTCTATTAACTACTTTAAACTGAAACCATCGTAAATTAACATCTTTCCACGCCTTTTTGGGACTTGTGTTTTTATTTTGTTTTGTTTTGCACTACACGTATTTTTACGCGACTACCACACCGGCAAACAGATCCTTAGAATCGCGCCAGTATCTAATGATGAGTTACAGAGAATGAAGCAATAGCGTGGCTTGTACATCTCATGCTATCAAAGCTGCTCTTATACATGCCTCTTTGTTATACTTGACTTCGTAACTCTTTTAAACGTCTTTGACCACGATGTCTGCTGGTTGTCTTTGCAGGTGTTTGCAAACTGGGAAGACTTGGCGTTTGTCGGGGAGGAAAGAGAGAGGTTGAGGCCTATTCTTAACGACCCGTCCTTGCTGAGAATTCAGAGGTTATTATGATTTCGAGAGATTAACCGTGCGTGAATTATTGGAAATGTGAATTGAATGAATGGGTATTATTGAGAGAATCATGGCTTCGATGAACATCAAGGCGAGATGTTTGGTGGATATGTTATAAGGACAAAAAGGCTAATAGCAAATGAAGAAGTAACCAGTAAATTATACACATGTTCAAAATAGAATATCCGGGTAAATGTGACCTTTATTGTCTGGTAAATAATGATAATAATAATAATAATAACGATAATAATAATAATAATAATAATAGTAATAGTAATAATAGTAATGATAATAATAATAATGGTGATAATAATAATAATAATAATAATAATAATTGATACGGTTTAGGCCTATATAGCGCCAAATCAACTCTCCTAATAGAGTGCTCTAGGCGCGGAAGGAAGAGAAAGTGAAGGAGATAAAGAACATACAAAATTCAAAATAATTAGTAATCAAAAGGAGGCCTTAAACAGGTGAATTTTAGACTGCTTTTAAAAGAATCTGATGAAGAACAATTTTTTATAGCTGAAGGTAAGTTACAGTGCACTCCCGTTATAACGAAATGCTTGGAACCGGCAGTTTCCCTTCGTCATAACGAAATTTCATTATAACCGAACAAATACAATATAACGAAAACAAGCAAACCACGCATATATCATGTAATGTTTGTTGAATACTCATCATACACTGGAAAGCTATGTGAGATGGGATGCTACCTTTTTAATTTTATTGAATATTACACTTAAAAGAGAAAATACAAAGTTGTTTTTTTTTTTTGTATTGTCACACCCGTACAGAAAATGACAATTCGCTATGCCAACCGTTCTTTTTTTTTTTTTTTTTTTTTTTTTTTACAAAAGTTCGTTACTTCGAAGGCTCCTTAGTCCGAAGTTTCGCCGTTCCCGGGATTCCGAAGGTTTGTTCATTTGAAGCTTCGCTCTTCCGAAGATTCGTTGTTCCAAAAGTTCATAATTTAGATATTAATATATTGTTCGTTTTCCGAAGGTTCGTTGATCGGAAAATGAAATGATGTTCGTCATTCGAAGGTCATTGTATATCATAAAATAAGAAAAGTTCACTTTTCCAAAAGTTCGTTGCTCCGAAGGTTTTTCAATCCAAACATGAAAATAAAAGGTTCGTTATTCCGAAGAAGGTTTGTTAATCACAAAAATGAGAAAGGTTAGTTATTTCGAAGGTTCAGTTATCTTTTAAAGACGATTATAAGGTTTGCAATTCCTAAGTTTCGTTAGTGGAGTCACCTTTTTCACTTTTGGATTAACGAAACTTTTTTTAATGTTCCGATTAACGAACGTTTGGAATTCCTATATCACTCGGATTAACGAACCGGTCGTAATAAGAATCCTATTTCTTTGTCGGATTAACGAACCTTATGAACAACGAACCTTTGGTATAACGCCAACGTGTTCGTAATAACAAAAACCCTATTATATTTCCGAACTAACGGACATTGAGGTGTATTAGAACTTTTTTTTTTGTTTGTTTGTTTGTTTTTTGTTTTTGTAATAAGTGCCTTCTGAACAATAAAACGAACCTTATTCAATTTCAGATCATTGTATTACAATAACGCAAGTTACGGAGCGAACACACAGTACAGATGTCATTGAATCGTTCGCTCATAGACTGGAAATGCTTGTTCCGCTCCGCATTTACGAAAGCGATCCGCATTTCGTTATAACGGAGCACATCTCTTTTGTTTTTCTTTGTCGGTGGTGCTCGGAAAAGACTTCGTTATATCGAAAATTTCGCTATAATCGTGTTCGTTATAAGCGATTTTTTTTTTTTTTAACCATAGACTGATAGACTTATGTGGCAATAATCTTGGGACCAGAAATTTTACTTCGTTATAACGAAATTTCGTTATAACCGTGTTCGTTATAACGGAAGTGCACTGTATTTCATAAGGTGGCAGCAGCATGGCCAAAGGTACGTGTGTGCCATATTGTAGTGAATCTTGGAATTATAAGAATTACAATTATAAATTCGAATATTTCTTTCTTTATGTTCTAATCGTTGCACCACTGATTCTTTTCTGCCCCTTTTTGGACGCAACCCGTCCAAACCACCACCAGTAAAACATTAGATGCGCTTGTTCATAACGACAGGGTATAGAAAAACAAATCAAGTCTGACGGATAATGTTCTACCATCCATATCATTTACTAAGTATATTGTTGTGTTACCGTTATTGCAATACGCCACTCGATCAATACATGTAATACATAATGATTAATACATGTATATCTGCTACAAAATTCAGCTAGCTTTATCGAGGCTTTGTTACTCTTATTTCAACACCAGTGTATGTGTTTTGTTTTGTTTTGTTTTACTGAAAAGATGTGACATTTCACATCCCATAATATACAAATGGATTATCTATCAAAGTCTGAGACGATCATGAATGTACGTTGTACTTCGTCCTTGTAGAATCTGCCAGACGTACCAAATGTGATGTTATTGATTATGAAGCTAGATTTAAAAAAAAAAGAAATGAATGTGCAATGATATAAAGTCTAAAGACTAATCACCATGTTTCCTATCAACTTTTATTCACAAAGATGTCATCTAAACGACCTCGAGAACGTCGTCCCATTTGCAGTTCTCGGTCTTCTTTACGTTGCCACGCAACCGTCGTTCAACGCAGCGTCCCTCCATTTTCGCGCCTTCGCCCTCTCCAGGTTCTTTCACACGGTGGCGTACCTGACGCCGCTCCGCCAGCCGTCCCGAAGCTTGGCTTACGCCGCAGGCGTTGCCGTCAACTGTTCGATGGCTTTTCTCATTATTCGCAGCGGACAATTCTGAATAATCTCCGTTCATATTGCAACTGATTGACGTCTTGTCTTACATCGACGTAAATAAGCACTGAATTGATCAGTGTTTTATTAGCAACCATGGCAAAAGAAATCATGAGCATACACACTCTGGTAGGATTCGAACCTACGACCTGCCCGCGTATGTACGCCCATGATTTCTTTGGTCATGGCTGCTACTAAAACACTGATCAATTCAGTGCTTATTTACGTCGATGTAGGGCAATTCGTCAATCAGTTGCAATAAAAACAACTCGATAGAAGAATTTAATGAATTTGAATAATCTCCGTTTTGTGAAACTGGATGTGTGTATGCCAGTGGTCAGGTCCTGAGTTGTTAGACGGTTTGGGTGTGACTCATAATTAGGCCTATAGTAAGCTAGTCCAGGGGGGTGTTTCATCAATCTAGTCAGCGCTGACAATTTCAGCAAAATCCTTGGTTTTGATTGGCTGAGATGCTCTGGTCACTGACTGTTACTATGGTGATTGTCAGAGACTGACAATTTGTCAGCGCTGACTAACTTGATGGAACACCCCCCTGAACTCGACTCCTTTTCTGCATCAAGCCACTAAAAGCTCATCTAGTTTGCGACATTCTAAAAGGATGTATTGTATATTGGTGGAGATGAGGATTGAGCTTGAAACTTTTTGAGAGATACTAAGAAGCCACTCATGACACGTTACAGAGCATACAATTCTGAGAGGAATTCAAAGTTTCTTGGATAAATATCGGTTTTGAAATTGCCGAGACATCCAAAAACAAAGTGAAACAAAGTGATCCTAATAAAAGGGGGTCACACCTTTTATTGGGATCCCTTTGTATTGTATTTTGGCCATTTCAAACAAATTTTCATCAAATGAACTTTGAATTCCTCTGAGCACTAATGCTTTTTTATATTCATAAAAGGTTATTTATTTTCTTGCAAAAAAAAGTTGGAAACCTGAAGCCCCATCTAAACAAAAACTATACCATCCCTTTCAGTCATTTCGTAAGAAGTTGAAACGGTGTGCAATCATTTGAAAAAGCAAAAGCACATACCTTTGTGTATAGGTATTATCATTTGTCATATCTCAGTGGCGGATCCAGAGGGGGGCGCAATTGGTGCACGCCCCCCCCCCCCTTTATTTTGCGTGAAAAACAAAAGAAATAAAAAGAAAAAAATGAAATGAAACCCGGAAGTGCCACCAGATATATTAGTCACGCCCCCCCCCCCCCCTTTACAGAATTCCTGGATCCGCCCCTGTATCTGATGTGTTCTTTGAATTAATATTTTAATGGGAAAATGCACAAAAGGTGGGATAAATTGAGTATATTTAAGTATGTTAAGCGAATGAAGTGTTGATGTTTATATAACAAATATAAATGTGTGTGTGTGTGTGTGTGTGTGTGTGCATATAATACTGCACCCCTTTAGCAAAACATAATCCATATGTCCAATGGAAGAAGCATAAAATGAAAGGAATGTATTATATCAGGGACATGTCGAGAACATGTTGGCGATGATGAGAAAAAAGAAATTCAATGTTTGTTTGTTTTTTCCCCTCAGTAATTTTCTGTTTTCATAGTGAGGTTCTTTCCCAGCAATCAATATTGACATATGGAATTTCAGAAATAAGCTATAGCTGTAAAACATTGCTTAGTGAGTGTTTTTTTTTTTTTTTGTTCTTTGAAGACAGAACTTGCCCCCAACTCACCCCTCCCCCTCAAAAAATGAATAAACAAAATAATGCCTCCGGCACCACTTCGTGGCGGAGGCATAAAAATCCTCACACATGCAATTCATGTCTTTTTATATACTGGTGAAGGATTTTTATTTTCTGTTTACTACGTGGCAGTGATTGCCTGAATTCTCAAGTTCTCAAATCAAACTCGATTAAAAATCAAAATCAAGCCAGTAATAACATTAAATACTTTATGCTGGTTAACAATTTGAACTGTATACTTTTTCTACAAGGTATTTTTGTCATATTTGATATGTGATATCTTAAGTATCCACTTTGTTTTGCTGCACTTTTCTATTATGTGATTCTGTAATTCGATTGATTCTTTTTTATTCTTTGCTGTAAATGGCATTTGCTTTTTTTACCAATAAATACTGAATGAAAAAAAAAGTCTAGTATATGCTTGTTTTTTCCCATATGTTCACTGTACTTGCCTCACAAGTGTATCTTAACAATAAAGCTGATACTGTGTGTGTAGAATAAGTTTTTGCACAACAATTATCATTCCTTATATCTTTATGTGTATATTATGTAAATTATGTAAGTTTGCATCATACATGTTTCAGTCATCTCTGTTCTATATACACACACACACACACACACACACACACACACACACACACACACACACACACACACACACACACAAACCCAGTTTCAAATACATAACAGATGTATGTACATACACACACATCCACGCATATTGTTTCTCCCATGAAATCAGGACACACTTGTATGTGTATTATGAAGCAGCGTCGGCAGGAGTCTTCCCTTTCTGGAACACAGCACTGCGTCTCCCTTCTTACGAGATGTTATACAGTACTCTCCGCATAATCAGGTAGGCTAGGGCAGAGCGTTTCTTACCCGATTAAGTGGAGTACCCGATTAACAGAAGAACACGTCTCATTCACAATTGGCACACACAATGTGTATGTACATGTTTTGTACACTGCACCAGACACCTACACTGTGTGCTTAACACGCGTGCTTGCACGGCACATTATACATAGGCCTACATTACACTTGCTCAGTCACAAGCAATAATTTACACTCTTTTTATGGACAAATATGTCTTCAAAAAAAAATTGTCATTTCACTATAGACTCCTCGCTAACACGCAGGTGTTTTCCGAAATGAACACGTCTCTTTGCGTGCACTAGTCACGTAGAACATCAGGTTGCTTTCCAAGAAGTGACTAGAGAAAAGCAAAATTATGGAGCTGGTGCGTGGCCTGATTTTCGTTGCAAACTTCACATATTTTGAATGCTGTTGCGGAGCGAGAGGAGCGCAAGTGTGTTCAACTCCTGTCTGTCTATGCAATTGTGAGTGCCAGCTGCATGTGTAATGTTTGTTTACGTGTGGCAAGTTGGTAAGTGTGTTTTCATGTTTAATCACTCCCCAAATGATCGATCTTCTTTGCAAATTATAAGCAGAGAATGTGACAAGCCGTGGGAAATTTGACATTCATGATTCCTTAAAGTGTTATGTCTGCGATAAAATGTGGGTAGAAATTAGATTAGAAGAGAAATATTTACCCAATTATGCGGAGAGGCAACCCAATTGTCAGGTAATTCTAATGTGCATTGGAACTGATTTTGACATTACTACCCAATTAAACGGAATACCCCGATTACGCGGAGAGTACTGTAATAGCAATTCTTGCTAGAATGGCAACTATCCATAGCAACAGCCAATCGGGAAGCAGGGTTCCTGTCATTGCCATGACACTTGGCATTACAGCAAGAGTTGCTATGGCAACTTATCATGAAATGGAGCCCTGGTGAGCCTTGCCTGCATTGAGTCATTCTATTTTTCATGTTCCGAATGAGGACCTTCATAAGAGTAAAGCATGGTCCATGTATCTTTTTTTTTTGGTGTGTGTGATTCTTATTAACAAAGTCATCTGCATGTCACACAGTTTAACTAATATCTGATCTATCTACTAACTTACCTATTTATCGAACATCTTATCTATCTATCCATCCACCTATCCTTCTATCCATGTATGTATCTATTTTTTATTTATCCACAAATTCAAGTATAAACCCACTTGACAGGCACCCTAAGGCCTTCATCAGTCAGTTCATCCACACTTCTAAAAGGGTGTATAAACCCCATGCATGCATTAAAACAGCCTAAACAGCAATACTATTACCCTATCTCTAGCCGTAAACCTCATCATACAGGCTACCTAATCATTAGTTTCTATTTATTGGCCCGTGCTGCCGTCCATTTCCTCATCTACTCCGACCTCATCATCTCTCACCATATATTCCACACTACAGTGGACTCCCACTATGACGAAATCTTTGGGACCGGCAGTTTTCTTTCGTTATATCAAAATTTCTTTGTAATCGAACAAAAAAAACAACAACAACAACAACAAAGAGCCGATTACGTTGTGGCCTGAATTTTTACTTCGTTGTAAACGGAATTTCGTTTTAACCGTGTTCATTATAACGGGAGTGCACTGTTCCAACCACCACCTCTCATTCAGTCTATCACCGTTAGGGAAGGCTGGTGTTGCTTTTTTTTTCATTTCATTGAATGGTGACAAATGATGACACTTGAAAAGCATACATTACAATCGTTCTATGTCGAATCATTTATTTCTGATTAGTCAGTACTTTGGATAGCTATCAGCATTAGTCCCACATGTATGAACGTGGGAAGACATGTATGTACAGTAGCATGAATTACCATGTTGAGAAGTAAAATTTATGTACAAAACACAAAAAGACCAATCCTGCATTTTTTTTTTTGTGTGTGTGTCTTTTGTTTGCTTGATCTTACAGTAAGTGGTGCTTGAGGCAATCCACCAATAATTTTGACAGCAAACTGTGCTATATACAAGCTTCTTTCAGAACTCGGATTTACATACACTGACAGTACATAGTGTCATTACGAAACCAGAAAGTCAAGAAGCCTGAAACTTTTCTCATGATGCTGCAATTAATTACGACCATCTTCCATGTGGCCATCTTTTTTTGTTACATATTTCACTTTTATCTTCACGTTTCAGCACCTGAGACTTCATTATAAGTCCTCATCTCTAGAGCTTTTAATGCAAACATAAGCTGTTCAGAACTAGAGACACACATTTTTTTTTGTTTCCTACTATCACCTCATAGAGTTGTCACAAGATTTTTTGTACTGCACATCTCAACATCACTGGGAACAAAGTCCAAGATTCTGTCAAGACCTTTGAAAAAACAACATCTGTGATGCAACTTTCATGTTTTCCTGTTATCTCAGCATTTATCCCTTGGCAAATTAGAATCCTGTGTTGAAAATGTGATAACAGAAATCGCACAACTTAACAACATGTTTTCAGACACCATCACACGACCAGGGTGGACTCCAAAGTCACATTTGATATAAACAATAGCCAGGGAGACTGTACGAAAAACTGACAAACCCAATGAAGCTGAAGCCGATGACAACATTTGTACACACCCTACACAGAAAAGTGTTAGTGGGGATGTGATACACGAAGCATGAGAAACACATGGGGAGTCTGCTTGGTAGGATACAGAGTACTGTACAAGCTGTTATTTTTGCGAGGGTTTAATTTTCGCGAATTTCGCGAATCACATTTGGACCGCAAATATAACAACACGCGAAAATGTCCGTGACCTCCTCTTTCCGAAAATAACAGCGTATACAGTAGATCATGAAAGCCAAAGAGAGACCTCCACTCCTTTACTTGGGGTCAACTCCTCTCTCCAGTAATTTTATTGGAAGAGAAGACTTTGCAAGCAAGATTTCATGTGTTGCCAATGCCCCAAACCACCTACAAGTATAACCATGGCCATTCACCTGTGTACCGCAACACCTGGTTAAGTTCAAAACAACTGACGAAGCTATGTGAGGCACCGAGGCCTGTAGACGCACTGCGGCAGCCTGCAAGTACAAGTGGCCGATGTAGTACTCGTGGTCTATGTAAAGGTTCACCACTGCACAGCTGTCTGGAGCTTTCTCAAGAATTTGTGCATGATTTACCATGGAGATCATCATAGTACACAATAAACCTTGTCTTGCGAGTTTCTAGTTCAAACTATGGGCAGAGGTGAGTCCAAAATAGGACTACTCACTGAGGGGTGCAGCCCAAAGTGAATAGTACTGTATAGTATAGTGTTGGAGGCACCGAGGCCCAAAGTTTTAATCGTACACTCGATATATTAGGCAGAGAACATTTGTTTGATGTCTTTTATACAAAAATAAACAGGACAGAATTTGTATCTGCCCACTGGCGACTGAGCCAGTGCTGTGAAATTGAAAAACGTGATAGCCACGGTACTGCAAGAGTTGCCCATGGCAGGTATTCGAGCTCTCGTATGGCCGCTGAATACTTGCCTTTTGAGGGAGTTGATTGTTCATCAAAGGTATAGCTATGACATCATTTCACAAATCATAGTGTATTATTTGGGATATCGTCATAAAAAGTAACGTCATTTTCCAAATAATATACCACTAAGTGTGAAACATGCCAACATTATGAAATAGTATACAAATGACGCACAGGTCTGAGTGCGTCAGTCGGAATTGTGTGCATAAGGTAACTATGGAATGCTTAACCCACGAGGCGAAGCCGAGTGGGTTTAGGCTAAATTCCATAGTTACCGCATGCACACTATATTCCGACTGATGCACGAAAAAGACATGTGCGTCATCTGATTTATAGAATGGGTAATTTTCTTGTCAAAAACCCATTTTTCTATCGTGTTACCCAATGACAAAATTACTGGATGCATTTCCTTTTGGCTTGCCGTAAACGAGCATGCATCAGTTTTTACTGGACGCACGGCCAACCGTGCATCAGTTTTTACTGGACGCATGGCCAACCTGAGTGCGCGAACGCTTGCTTTAGTGCGCGAACCTTTGTTACAAGTACGCGTACTCTTGCTAAGTGCGCGATAACATGTTTACCACTGTGACTCAGCGTGCGGCCAGTAAAAATGAACACATAGCTCTCGACCAATCAGATCGCAGGATTCTCGCTACCCATTCTATAATTGAAAATATATATGGTCACATGAAGCTCTTTCAGCTAATCATAAGATGATACATTTTTCATCCAAAATATAATCACATGTAGGAATGGGCAGTGACTCATTATTAGCTTTCAAAGTCACTAAAAACAAGATTTCCTTTTTTTTCTCGCTATTCATTCACAAGTGAGTTTCATGACTGTATCATCTGCAGAATGCAGAGGTTTGCATTAGTTTCATGCTGTATCACAAAATACAATATCTGAAGTTGTGCAATGACTGCTACATAGTGACAAGTAAAGATAACTGTTGTCCACATTGGCAACTTTCAAGATGGATACCTCTTGATTAAAACTCCAGCATGTAGATGGATTATAATGGGTGAAAAATTTGTGCTTTTAACCCTATATTAACTGGATCCCCCCCCCCCCTCGACATTTTGCGCCATGATTCCACAACGCGCAGAAATTTTGCCATGTCGTTTAATGACTTTTTTCATTGAAGTCTCCCGCATATTTTGAGACCAGAATAGGGTTAAATCTCTACCTTTGAAGCTTTGTACCTTATAATGTAACGATGCTTTGAATTTTCTAAATGCTTTATTCATCTTGGAAATACTTTTCAGAAGCTTTAAATAAGCACAGAAATTACGCTTTCTTCTGAAAGAAATATAAATGACAAACAGAAGCAGTAAAAAAAAAAAAGACAATTGAACATCCCCATATGACCATGTATTGCATCACTACTGTACGAATGACAATAACACAACTTGCCCTCTGTGCTAAGGCTCTTTTGGAGTTCAGTGAGCGACTCAGGGAAGCCAGGCATCAGATTGACTTCATGTAAACTCCATGGCACTCTCACAAACTGCACAACTGTGGGAGGAAGTTCCCTGGAGCCATCCTTTTAATGACGGCCTTGGGGTGAGAGTGTTGTTCCCGGACTGATCTGTGGCTGAGTTCTGACGAGCAGGCTTGGATTGTGTCACAAATTATTTTAGATCCGAAGATGAGGCTTCTCCTTAACCATGTACCTGATTGTTGGATAAGAAATGGAAAGACAGAAAGGAGCAACAGTATGTCAATGTGCGAATTCTTCATGACAGTACAACAGTAATTAGTTCAAAGTACCATTACATTACAAAATATATACATGAAGAAAAAAAAATAAACAGTCCCTCTTCTCAAGCCCTGATATATGTGTGAGGGAAGAATAAAACAATCAGTACAATATGGGAATTCAGAGCACATGAAGCAAATTTGAAAGACGCAAGCTTTAAAATGCAGTTCAAAGTTACACACTTGTTTCACGTGTATACTCACCAACATTTCTTTTTTAACGTTGCACTTTTTTTTAAAACAACACTTTACACTTGTCAATGTTACATCACAACCATTCATGGCGTTCATAGAAATCCAGACGGCCCTACACATGACCTTTACCATAAGACATAGCATCATTTTCTTCATCAAGTACTGTCTCTCTACACAAGCCTACATGAGGGAGGAATGTGTCTTACTTGTCAAGAACCTCCCAGAACTTGAGCAGTCTGGCCTTGTCCAGGTGGCGCTTGCTTCGGCTGATGTCCATGATGTGCACATTCCACTTCTTGACGTTGGGGTCCACCTTGAACTCCTCATACTTGAGGTGGAATCCGCGGACTGTGGGTGTGGGAAGAAGAGCGGGCAAAGTCATGAGAGGAACTCTTTATTCTGACAAGCAACATATCAATGATGGGCCACTGCAGGGGAACCATGTTTTGAGGACCTCAAAGGCACGACAATTATCTTGCTATATCAGGAGACAAGAACAGAAAAATATAAAGAGTTGTAACTACAAAATCACTTTGTGTTAAGAGGAATTTCATATACACAACAATCCTTATAATGAGGTTCTGCTGTATATGCAAGAAGCCTGCTCACAAAGGTGTCACACTAATAAGTCTATAAGGTTCTATCACTTTTCACAGCCATGAAATACACCAAGGGGTAAAAATGAATTTCCAACTTAAATTTTGTTGTTGGGAAAAATTGTTACAACAACTGCTCACTGTTCTAAGTGTAAAGTAGACTTGGTTTATGTATACGTGTCTAACAGTCAATTTGTGTGGGATTGAAATAATCTTCACATCATCTGATGATGGCATGAATGATTAAGAAACGACAGATGGAATCACAAGTGAAATAGACATACTCCTTGCAAAGATGTCCACAGGGTTGTTTCCGTTCATCCACGGCCATCCTTTGAACTGCCAGGTGGGACCCTGCACGAAGACGGCAACCACGCGATCCCTGTCCACACAGCCCAAAGACAGACAGAAAGACGGACAGACAGATGGACAGACGGACGGACAGACAGACAGACACATGGAGACAAAGACACAGACAGATAAGAACATGACATATCAAGTACACATTAGATAGGATTTGAGATACAACTGGAACCACGTCCATATCTCACAGAAGGCATTTCATGAAGCATTTTGTCAGACGAAGTTGTCGGACAAATTTGCTCTCAGCCAATCAGATGCAAGGATTTCAGTAGCTTGTAACAGTTTGTCAGAAAAATATCAGACCAAAATGCTTCATGATATGCCTCAGATCTCATTTGCACTTACGAGAATGCTCTGCATTTGATGCCAACAGTAACAATGCACCAACAATACAATAGCACAATATACCACTGTACCAAAGTTATTTATCGGATAAAATGACTGGAAAACGAAAGATAGCAAGAAGATGTGCACGCGTCGCGTCCCTTCACAACTAAAATCACTAAGGCCTGATTACTGCAGCCCTAAGATGAGACAAGTGAATATCATTAAAACACAAAGACATCACACTAACTAGGGAACTGTAAAAAATGCCTTCACAAAACCTGTGTTCCATCCAGACTAAGTGTTGGTGGTGGAGCTTACTTCAAGCCAATTTCATACGTGAAGTTGGATGTCAAGATCTGGCAGATGATTAAATGCCATAGATTGGGAGAAAGAAATGTTTGAAATGTTTTCTGCACACAAGCTTTTCCTTCCAGATAGGAAAAACAACAACAACCACCATCAAACTCTGCCCTCTGACTCCATCTTTGTCTCTTTCATTTAAATCAATAAATGAGAACACAATTTGTTTCCAAGCTGTCTTTGTGCAGTCCTCAGTGCATGCTCTGCATTCACTTCATCTGTACACATGTGACCACTGATTTGAACATATTCACTTGCCAAATCCGGTGCCAATCTACCCAGCAGGTTTGACTTTGCTTCTAGTCTGCAATAAAATTTGCCTTTCCTCATGAACAGGAACCAAGATATCAGATTTAACTGCAGACAAAAAGCCAATGTCTACCTTCTACCAGAATGGAGATTCAAGATCTCGTGACTCACCAGTCCTGCGGCGACAGCTTGGTGACCGTGTCGATGACGCGGTACGGCACCGTGCTGCCGTCGTCTTTCCGCCTCTGGATCAACACGTCATTCTCCTTCCTCGCTCCCTGCCTCTTCTTTTCATCCGACGTGACAAATCTGACAAATACCAAGACGGATGAAGAGTTTAAAGGGACTGTACAGTACTGGTTGAGGTAAGGGATTCATGTTTTGAACATTTCTAAGTGAGATAATGAGAAACCTCTTATGAAATATGAAAGAGCATATAATTTTAAGAAGGATTCAACGTTTATTTGATGAAAATTGGTTTTCAAATGGCTGAGATATCCAAAAAAGTGATAATAATAAAAGGCGACATGCCCCAACTTTATTAGGATCTCTTTGTTTCACCTTGTTTTTGGATATCTCAGCCATTTCAAAACCGATTTTCATCAAATAAACTTTTGATACCCTTTAGAATTGCATGCTCTGTGACATCTCATAGAGTGGTTTCTGAATATCTCGCAAAACGTTAAAAGCTAAATCCTCACCTCGACCAGAACTGTACACACCCTTTAACCAACACTTTCACAGAACGAGACCCAACAAATAGTGAAGAGCACAGACACTGCACATAGAGAAGATTACAAGGGCAGAAACAGCACAAGAAATCAGTATATGTATTGTAATGGTATACACAGATCCTTTCTTTGCTTGAGGCTAAGCTCACATTAGGGTAATTCTAAATTGATTAATGCAACCACACACAATTAAAGGAAGATGCTCTTGAAGTGAAGCAACACTCCAAAATCATTTTGGAGAGATTACAAACAAAGAATAAATAAAATAACAATAGTGAGGAATATGCACTTCAGAGAAATTTTCATGGTGCCATGATACTGGCCACAATCAAAACTAGATACAAATGGTGACATCATTGTCATCTTATAGGTCTCCAATGGGTCTGCTCACAACTCTTTGCTAAATTTCCATATCTTTATGCGAAAAGAAAAAGATGTACCCTCTGCATTAAAGGACAAGTTCACCTTCATAAACATAAGGATTGAGAGAATGTAGCAATATTAGTAGAACACATCATTGAAATTTTGAGGAAAATCAGACAATCCGTTCAAAAGTTATGAATTTTTGAAGTTTTTGTGCAGTACCCGCTGGATGAGAAGACTACTGCAGTGTATGAATAACTTAGATGTCACATGCGTACAACAATATAAGGAAAATATAAAGAGAATTTCACAAAATTCCATCTTTTGAAAAAAGTACACATTCCCCTGCCTCGTTACCGACAAATGTTATGGGTAATATTATTCCCCCTGCCTTTAGAAAGAGGCAAGTCAAGTGCTCTTTTATTATGCGAAAAAAGTGAAAATATGTTGAATTTTCTTTTACATTTTCTTTATACTGTTGTACGCATATGACTCACAAGCTGTAGTAGTCTCCTCATCCAGCGGTTCCAACACAAAAATTTAAAAAATTCATAACTTTTGCATCGATTGTCCAATTTTCCTCAAACTTTCACTGATGTGCTCTACTATTATTGTTGCATTTTCTCAATCCTTATGTTTATGAAGGTGAACTTGTCCTTTAAATGACCACAATGGAGACTCATAGGAAGGTGAGATTTTAGTTGCTATCACCTAAGCACACAATTTGTATAACATTAATCTATATAAACCAATGGGACAGCTGTGAGACAATAATATCAACGCTTCATCTACATGTAGTTTGGATTATGTCCACCAATATCATTGTGTTTTGGTTTTTCTTTGACATGCAAAATTCTGCAAATTTGTTAAATGAGGTTCAACTGCAATGAACTTCTGATTTGTTCTATTTCAATCTCTGTATTAAAGTCAACTCAAACATGGAGAGCCAGTTCATATCCCATTGCCACACATCAACCCAATGAGGGCTCACCTGAAGTCTTGTAACAGATCCTTGGCGTTGTAGAGAGTGATGAGTGCCGTGTTGGCCGCTGGGACGATGATAATGGGGGTGCGGGATACCCTCTTGGTGGGAGTCTGGGCCTTGGGGGTGGAAGCTGGCTCTGGTCTTGGGGCGGGGGTGGGGGCAACTGGCTTGCGAACGGGTGTGGCATCCTGGACACAGAGACAAGATTACAATAGGAGAAGGTCGATATCTCTGATAGTTCCATGACATTTGCTCCTGGGAAAATTGCTCCCATGAAATATATGCATGCTACGCCAAACATAAATGGTCATGTGACTATAAATGTTGAAGTAAGACAAACACATATGAAGAAACCATTAAAAAAAAATCACTAACATGATAAAAAAGGGTCATGACAATTGTAATCTGCACAAATCATCTCATATGGTGACACACACACCCACCTCAGAAAAGGGGAAAAAAAGAGGCCAACTTGGTCATGTGACTGCCCCATTACTCATGCAATATATTCTCTTTGTGGCAGAGTTCTTGTTCTTTGAGAGCAGATTTTACTCATTACTCACCGGTGCTGGCTTGTTGAGATTTGACATGCCATGGAAGGACCCCATGTGAGTACCGCCAGTATCAATCTTGAATCCTTCCGTCTCTGTCATGGGACAAATATGAATCCAGGATTTATTGAATGATTCACAATTCATGTACACCCACACAATGACATATCTATATATATGTGAATGTCTAAAAAAGGCATTGTACAACTATGGTAAATATTTCCCATGAATATATGTACATTCAGTAAACATGCAAACATTAAATGATTATGTAAATTCACTTGCAAAGAAGAGTATTAAAGCAATGGTTGAAAAAAGGGAGACTTTGAAGTCATTTGTGTGACATCCCCTTCACACAAGTGCACATAAATGTTTGCTCACAATAGGAATGAAAACATCACTTTCTCACCACCAAAGGCATATCATTTTACTCAAATCAGTCAAAATTTCATGCTATAATCAGTGAGATTCTATTCAGAGTACAAAAAGTTTGGCCACAGGATTAAAAACAAACAAACCAAAACACAAACATTTTCACTTTGGAAAAGATTCATGTCTAGCAAATCAAACACAAATGTAATGCCAATGGCAATTCGACCTGAATGAAAGATTCATTTGAGTCTACAACCCAATAGTTTGCAGTTTTAATTTCATTGATATTCTGATGTCATATTTCATTGCACACCATTTTGATCTTCAGGTACGCATGTAGATCCGTCAAAGTGCATGACAAATTCATATAGAATGAACAGATGCTGTTGTCTCTGTATCCGGTATATATATATATTTTTTTTCTTTTTTCTTTTTTTTTTTGTCGTCTAGCCTCTGTTTCTGCTTTTACCTTCTTTCCGCTTGAATCTCTCCTGATCGTATCTGTTGTAGAGCTGAGCGGTCTGCTGCACAGGTTTCCTTCTCTCCGGCTTTGAAGAGAAAAAAACAAATATGATCAATTCCATGAAAAATATCTGGATGATACAGCCTTCATATTTTGGAGTTTGTTTGTTTTATTTTTGTTTTAATTACTTATTTATTTTTTTGCAACCAGTATTACACCATTGCAACCAGTTTTACACTGTAACTAAACAAAAGTATCAATAGTGCTGGTACCAGGAATCATACTTTCAGATAAATAAGCAGAGTTGCTTAGTTTCACATTAATAATGTACATAGTGCCTTGTAAATCAATAGACCAGTCTTCTGATATATTTGCTCATTCTGCACACCTTCTTAGAGCTCTACAAATTTGTTTTGTTTTGTTTTGTTTGTGTGTGTTTTTTTTTTCAGAACAAACAGGAAGCTGTGACTACTTCAAAGGTTGCCTGAGGCTTGGCTGACAGTGCAACAATTAATGTAATGGCTGTAAATTGGATTCAAAATATCTGCAAGTGTTTAAAAACAACGGGTGATTTTCCTTGTGCTTGGAGGCATTTCATTCCTGTGAAAAAGAAAGAACACATTGTGACATGTTTCAGAATGCATTGTACTGTATAAGTTGTTATTTTCGCGAGGGTTTAATATTCGCGAATTTTGGGAATCACAGCTGGATCGCGAATTTAACAACACGCGAAAATGTCTCTATGCGCCCTGTTAATAGTGCATTAATGGAAGCGTCGGCATCAATTCGCGAAACCAACATCTCGTGAAAATGTCTATGGCCTCGTCATACGTGAAAATAACAGCGTATACAGTAATAGAGTTAAAGGGTATCCATACTGTAGACGGTGTATGTGATACCTGACTCTGTGAGGGGGTCTGGTGTGTGTTCTGGGACTGAGCTTGCTGACTCTGCTTCCCTTCTTCCCTGGCTTTCACTGACTGCAGGATGGCAAAGATATTCTTGAATTCCTGTGGGAAAACAAAAAAAAAATCTAAAAAAATAAACAAAGCAACACTTTACATCACATAACATAACACTTACAACAATCAGTATATGCACACTACTTTCATTCTCAAATGAAAGAGAAGGGATATGTTTGTGAATCATAATAAAAATGCAATCACTTTAAATAACTCTTCCAGTTAGGGTTTGACGTCTGAGACTAGAACCAGTTACAAGGCAACTAACAGGGGGGAAAAAAAAGTCCACTAGCATACTTCGAATGATTTCTCATGCTGAAAAGGCCTAGAGGTTGAAAATGTATGGTGACACAAAACTAAGAGTGCAGATATCAACTAAGAGTCCTTAGTCTGAACATTTGTGATGACAGCGTAGTAATTTGTAAAGACAAATCATTACAGTGATAGCCGTTTCTTGGAGTTTAACTTTAATACCATATACATACATACTAGTCACAACATTATCATTTTTTTGAAAAAAAGACAACCAAACTGTAAACGTGAGTTGATATGATGAGACGTTGCCCATATCTAGGTTAATAGACACAGGAGGCTCCCATTACAATGAACACCGTTGTATCAAAACTGTGTTACATTCCTCACAATGAAGGAGACATTCAGGTCCCAAGATTATTATCACTGACATCCATGGTGCAAACTTCCCTTCAGTCATGACAAGATTTCAATACAACAAAACCCAACTGCCAGTATTGAGGACTTTGTTATAATGGGAGTGCTCTGTAGTGAGTTTATGAAACAGTTGGTTTACACTTTATAGGTATTTCATGTTGCTCATATCTAGGTTAATGGACACATACATGTATAAGTTTATGAAAGAGATATGAAACTATGTTCACGATACAGGAAGAGGACGTTTGTCACCTAATCCATCCTATTCTTTAAAGTGGGAAGCAGTTTCCACAGATTGTGGTTTAAATGCAAACCTATCCAAGACACCAACAGCATGAGAACTGGGAGCAGACCAGGTATTAGGGAAATGCGGATCAACTTGTCTGCCCAGCTACATGTAGTACAGACAAAAGTCCAGTCGGTGCCAGTCACATTGATAAAGAGAAGAGCACCAGCTCACCTTGCCATTACTCCGGAGCACCGAAGTCCTCGTCCGCCAGTAGCGCTCCCTGCTCATAATGTCGCGAGAGACGTCGACCTCGGCGTCGATGAAGCTGCGCTGCTCTAGGATACCCATGCCCAGTGTGTCGTCGTCGGGCTTGATGGTGACTCGCTTCTTGATGTGGATCTTGGCCCTGATGGAGGCGATACGCTCGATGGACAGCGTGTCTGACAGGGAGCTGCCAATTTAAGGAGTTAGGGGAAATTTGATTATTTAAAACATATTCCTAAATGCTTACGGAATGACATTGGACACAAAGCACATACACATCATACCTCTATTGCAGGCAACTTCACAAGCAACACAGGCTACATGTTATCTCAAGCTTCATGCATTTTTGATATTTACAACCTGTAACTAAACAAGGCATGTCACGTGACATGATTGGATCCTTCTCAAGCAGTATTGTAAAATGTACTTTTTGTGCATAACATATGTGCATAACATAATGTTTTTCTCGCTGGACCAATTTCACTGTACCTCAATTGCCTAAAGCATCATAAAAGGGGGCATTCCTATACATGTCTTAGTACCTCTTAAACTATGCACTTCATTCTTCACACAAATTTAGAAGTGCCCAAAATTCACATACCGCAAACTATTCCAGCCTTTACAAAAACATGAAAAAACTAGATGTAACCATTCCTGCACAGTTTACTTAAGCTGGAGGCATACCAAGCAATAGTTGTAAGCGATTTAAATCATATCACATGTGCTACATGTATATGCACGCAGGGTGCAAATTCATCTTTCTCTTCATACTACCCTAATTAGAGACAACTTTGAGTGGAAGTGGATTAAAAGTCTTCACCTGATTTGGTTTGTCGTGGCCACAGCGCCTTCCTTGTGATCCTCCAACCTCTCCAACAGACGTTTCTATGGTAACGAGACCACAATGAGAATGCAAACATATACAACACTTATAGTCGCTGCCTGCATTGTTTTCTGGAGAGCGCTGATGGGACTACCCTGGTAAAGAATACCGGAATACAATGAATAACAAATTGCCTACTCTAAGCAAAGAAACAATTATGCAAATCTCGGCAGATGGAGAAAGATCTTCCTAATCCATCATGATGCAATGGAAGTACTGAAATATCAACATCATCAGACTTCGCGTTCTTAAATATATGTTTCTCCCTCTTCAAAGAAATGGAGTATCTTAAGAGAGTAGGAAAATCAGAGTATCCCATGATAGGGACACTGCAGCTGCAATGCACAGCTCCAGAGCTGTAGATTGTAGCAATTTCACACAGATTTAGATTCATCAATAAATGTACATATATACATATATATATAATGGATGCATTCTTGCATTCTAACATATCACAAGTGTGCTCGATGGAGTTGAAATGCTTCTTTAGTAAGGCTGACAGTTTATCCATTGCTCCTGACAACTTTCAAAGTTCTATCAAATGAAGTCAATATCCCATTAATGACAATATGATGTCTCCCTCCTCCATCACTAGTGAACTTTACATCTGTGATGCAACGCTATAGAGACCACGCTAATTAGGCAAAAGATGATGTTTTTCACATGCGCGAGACAGCTGTTTCCATTGTCCAACCCAGGAGGCTGTGTCGTCTTAGCGTTCGCGTCTCAGGTCTACAGCTCGCTAATACCTGTAATTAAATTAAACAAGTGTTTTAGATTGCTGCATACCTTGTCCTGTTTGACTTCTTCATCCTCAAAGCGAATGATCTTTGAGGGTTCTGAAGGTGGTTCTTCTGCTGGTCTTTTGAATACTGGAACAGAAAGAGAACCAATGTCAATATTCATTCCACAGTATCCAATGAGAACAAAAATTAAAGATACATGTACCATAGCAAAATCTCCTTTCAGTGGCATCCTTCTCACATTCCTCACAAAAAGTCCCATCAGAGCGAAATATTGAATGATTACAAAATTTGTTTACAGCTACTGAAATATACAATAATTAAGTTTGAGTAGATGATTTATATCAAAGAAGATTCAGGTCAAGTTTGATGACCAACAATAACTGTAAAAGTGTCTAATATTTACAATTCATCTCTCAATTCCATGAGTTTCAATTCCTCCTGATCAATATAGCACCATAGCAGACAATACAGAGGACTGATGTTCAAACAACTCAAATGAAACAACCTCCCATCCAATAATAACGTTCCATTTAAATCAGGTGTCACAAATTCATCTTTATGTAGTGGAAGATCTGCAATCCAAGGGTTGGCCTGAAATATCCTAAATATTGTCAAGACTTTAATGTTCAGGTAGACACTTGCGTCTTCTATTTCCCACACTAGGCAAGTCAAACAACAAGACTTTCAGCAGTAGCAGCAGCAACAACAACAAACAGCAACAACGTCACCACCACCAACAACAACATACCTTGTGTGGGTCTCTGTCTTGATATTTCCGGGGGTGCACTCTTGTCGATATTCGCAGAGGTTTCTTTTGGGTAAAAATGGAAGAAGAATTCACGATTAGCACACACACACACACACACAAATGATATGAGAATTGAAGAATTTGTTGTTAATGACCCTCATAGTTCTCTGCCAAAACCAAATCACAAAGGTACCCAAGCATGCTAAACTAAGTTTCATGAAATCACCTGCACTATTTTGTCACATGATCATACACATTCAGTGTGACATCATGCATTTGATGTCTCATCTTTTGACACATTTTGTCTGAAACTTATCTTTCTCTTTTCATTTCATGATCACAAACAAATTCTGACAACATTCTGTCCAGATGACCACTAGATTCTTCCCACTGACCTCTGAAGTATCCTACTGGACATACTAAAACATCACACCACACAGTTAGAGAATTTCTAAGCTATACCTCTTGATTTATTTCACAGTTGGAGAAGTCATATAGGGTCAATAGCACAATCAGGGTATGCAATTGTGTAACAGGGGAAAATGAAAAAACTTGGTGACAATGCTTTTTTTGCTGTTTGTTGTAGCTGAGTGTTCAAATTTTCATTTCATGTAAAAAAAGAGTCAAAATTTTGCATTAAACTGCACATAACTTAGCATTTTCATTAGGGGTGTTAAATTACATTGAAATGACTAATATATTGGAAAAATTCATTAAAAAATAAGAGAATATTTTTTTTTCATCTGATATTGCTGTTAGATATTCCTGATAAATATCCCTTTCATTCACCACCAGCTCATAGCCATGACATATCACAAAATATAAAAAAATAAGTTCTTATTGCTCAAATTTGCTCAAATTTCCACACAATAGATTTCTACATATGTTCAATTCATGGCTAAAAAAACAAGGATTTTCAATAAGGGGAAAAGATTCTTTTAAGTAGTCAAATTAGGATATACCTCACTGAAAATACTGAAAAACGGCTGCACTTATTTTCCTCAGCATTTGAAAATGGCTCAAAACTCAAAACTGGCGGAACATTTATTGGCAAACAGCACATCATATTGTAGTGTGTCTTCAGTACTTTAAGGAAAAGCAGAAAAATAAGCTGTTTCTCCATGTATAGCTGTACAGCATGGGTTAAAAGGTCACAATGTCACAAAAATAAGCCAGCATTACACTCCTACCAGGATGGGACTTCAGACCTCATAACTTTCTCCAGCTGAAAGAACCACTGTTTTTTATAGCATGCAAGTAATGCCAGGAAAAAAAATCCATTAATTTGATACCAAACACATAGGGGTAGACTTAAAATATTGACCTCAAATCTTGATTTTACGTAAGTTGTAAAACATTTTTTTGACGCATTACATGGGTTTTGGGGGACTTTTTGGTAACTAATCTTTAATAATTAACAGTAAATGAGAAGAAATTAGCTATTGTCTTACCACATGTGATTACTAATGTCTTAGCATGCTGCATGTGAATTTTTAAGTCAGTTGGGGCATTCTTTTAGAAGTTACAATTTTTTAAAGTGAGAGAGTAATGATTGTATACCCTGTGTGCTTTAATATCACCATAGACAATAAAAATAAATCACTGCTATCAGCAGGACCCATGTATGGATATACTGAAAATAAACTTGAAGCTATGTACAGAATTAACAGTCGATCACCTACATTTTATGAAGGTAAAGATTTAAAGGCCATCTCTGAAACTTGAAATTTGTCTGTATTTTTGCAATGTTTTAATAGATAAATCATAGAATAACTGCACACTTACTTATTTCACCACCAAGGTATGCAAGCAAGTCTCTTCTGTCTGGACGACGAACAACTGGAATGTTTTCAGCCTGGAAGAAAATGATATTATATCTATGAATCAAATTAAATCAATCAGACCGACTGTGCTGTGCAGTTCACACAGAATACAAAGTTTGTGTAGTAAGCAGACACTGGCAGTCACCACAAAGCATAAAATTTGTGTAAAATTTACTTTGAATTCAAGTTGAGACTATATCTGCATGCTCTACAAGAAAATTCAGTATAAACTTCATGCCACATCTCTGTCATTATCATAGGGTGGAAAACATCAGCCATTCTAATCATGAAGTACATTGTACATTGTATGGGCACAGGCTGTATTCATTCATTTATTCATTCATTTACTCAGTGCTCTTTATTCCCATGCTAAATCAACGGTCAAAAATACTACCACACAGTACAAGCCATAATTGTGAGCTAAATATGACAGATATTCCTACCTTTTGTACGATCATGATCCGCAATACACAAAAACAATTTACAAAAAGTTGCAAATGCAAATTGGTTTTAAAAAAAAGGTGATTTCAACACTACATCCCGTTGTAACATCTACAATGTATTTCACACATTTCACAGCAAAACTTCCATATAAACACAGACTAAATAAAAAAAGCTATACTCACAAGAGCCTTTTTGACATAAGCTGTATGGTTAATGTTGTCATGCTTCAAGAGATACAAGATGGATTCAAGAGTGTAGTAACTTTTGGCTTCCCCTTCTTTGCCAGTACTGTGGAAGGAAAAAGTGGATAAATACAACCATAGATATTTAAATGAGACATAAATAAGTAAGATTTACACTTATTGTTCACCATGCCATCCCTCACTGAGCTGACATACAACATTGTTCCACCATCCCATGATAGTTTAAGTGGAGCTGCACGGAGGTGTGAGGTAACCAGCCAGTACTTGACATGTGACAACAATGCACATGGTCGAGCGTGCTTGTATAATTATTTCAAACTTGTGTGTTCATACATCAATGGCTAAATAAACAAATAAAAAAACTGAATGAATGGCAATACATTGTACAGATGTAAAAAAAGAAAATATGACTCTGAGTATGGGAAAAAGGAAAAAGATGTGGTGCATTGATGAGAAGGAGAATGTAAATTGATGAGAAGAAGAAAATATTCTATTTGTTTCAACAAAAATCCAAGTTTTAATAAAAACAAATAGAATTTTTCTTTAGATTCTCTTCATGTACAGTGGACATGTATGTCCATGTGTGTGTATTAAACAAAAAATCACAGTGCGAATTTGCAACCATTTATATATCAGATGTGAGATGGATGAGAAGCAAAGAGGAGGCCTCATGAGCACTGTGGGGAGGGAGCCCCTTAACTACCCCAGAGGTACTCATGAGAGGGAGAGTGCCTTGTGAGATGGAGCCCCCCCCCCCCCCCCCCCCCCCTCATGAGCGGATTTCCTGCATTGATGCAGACCCTGGGACACTGCTGTTGACTTGAGCTTAACTTGACTCTTTGAAGAAAGAAGACTAATGTTAGACAGCTACAGTACAACATATTGTAGTTTTTGTACAGGTCTCTCTTCCTCACTGGGAATTTAGTGTGAAACTCAGCTCAGGTTCCCGTTTAAAGGCACATGGTCCCGGTGGTGTAGTCAAATGCATACGCGGGCTCACGGCGCAAGTTTCCTAGAGACCTACGCTATGGACTCCTCTTTAGCACTTACAGTACCCTGACCCATTACCCCCCGAGTCCAAAGAAGTCCAGTCCACCGTAGTCAGTGGTGTGATCACAGTTCGGCTCATGATTTGGCTGAGGGGGATGGCAGCTTTAGCAAACTTCTTCGGTGATGTCATACTAAGAAGCACATAAGCATGCTTCCTGGCATCACTAGATTGTGTGACGCGCAGAGAAGATAACGAAGGCAACGTTACCTAGCAACACCTACGCGCTTTAGAATTGATGACAGCTCAACTTCGTCAATCTTTGTAATTGTATCATGCTAACGCCGTAAATGGTGATCAGCAGTATCATCAACAGCGCCCTCTCACCCACCTACTTATGCGCCTCCTTTAACTAAAACCTTTTTTCCAAACTTGATCTGTTACTTGTTGTACCTTAGAATATGATATGGTTTATAAATGCACGCTCTATAATAATTTGCCTAATTAACTCATATTTACAATACGTAACGTTAGAAAATTACACTCGAACACGTTACAGCTGCCCGATGGATGCTCTCCTCTGGCCCTGGGCTGGCGCAGCGCAGCTGTTGTGTTGTGATGCTGCGAGACGAGGATGCATGCCTGCCGACGATCTCTCTACCGTCGTCATACTCACACATACAAAGTCAAAGATGACGCCACTTACCCACAGATCACGTAGTTTGTTTTGGTATCCTTCGGCCATGAGAATTCTCCAAATATGACATCATTGTCTCTTTCGTTGATCTCTTTGTTTTGAGAATGATAAAGACGAAGAATACTCAGCACATCGGCCATGGTTAGCGTATCCCTTCACAGGCTGGCGTCCGTCCGATGTGTAGTCAGCACATATCATCACCACATCACACAGAATTATTACACACGGGGGTGCTCTGCGCTCATGCATTGCTAGCCTGCGTGTCACTGCGCTGCATTTGCATGGTACATGTACGTAGTGATGTACGGAAGAATTGCAAGTCCCATACTAAACGCGGTTGCTCTATCTTGCTCGCTGGCTGACTCCCTTAGTCTTCTTTCAAGCACCTCTGATCACGCTGCTGGAACTAACTAACATTTTACATATAACGATTTATCAATAAGAACAGAAAAGCAACTGTTTTTCAGACTGAATGATAATAATGATAGAAATCGTTCAAATCTGCATAAGATCAACCCTTCAAATTTGCTATTTCAGATGAATGGAATGCTCATTGTTTCTGCTGACACTGCTCTAAAATGAAACTCGACTCGAGAGCTTTTTTTAATGTTGTTGTAAACGCGGAAGTGACGTCACTGGTATTAGCTCGGGCGCTGCTACCGAGTATTTTTGGCCGAAGCGGAAAGAATTTGGAGAGCTGGAACTCAGGGCAAGTATGTGTATTTTTGCAGAAAATCCCCCATATTTGTACTTCATAGTGCGTGCATGAGCTATATCGTAATGTTTATGATTATCAGTGTGCCAGGTTCCAGTAATGGAACGTTGCATATGTTCTGTAAATGCTAAAAAGGCGTGTGTTACATCGTGCCTGTTCCGTTCGTCAAACATGTCAATTGCATTGATTTCCCTGCATCACACCACCGCTTTTGCTTCTCAGCAGCGTACACAGCTCAGTAAACCTAGCAGTGATCAGTGTACGGCATGTATCGCTTCTTGCCAGTCCATCCGAGCCAGCCGTGTACTCTTCAAAGCCATTCTGCACTGGGGCACGGCGCGGGTGGGCTGAGCTGGGCGTGAAACGTTCACACAGTCGAGCTCCACGCATGTAAACTGCCTAGAGAAATGTACTACAAATAGAGACATGTAATAATACAATCTACAGCTGCTAGCTGTACAACATGTAGTTACTAGTGTATTAAGGTCGATTAGGTCTAGATCCCCTGGACTATAGATTTCAATGGCTGGCACTTTTTCATGAATCATATTTTTAGTGAGTGCATTGTGACTGTGAGTGTTACTGTCACTACTGTTAGTGTTACTGTTAGTGTTGTGCTTTTTTGGGGGTCATATTTATTTGACACTAAAGTTTCAATAGTGATACACTCGACTAACATTAGAGACAGAGTGACAGTACAGCTTGGCATTGGTAGTACCAAGTAAGGAGGTTCAAATAAAGAGATGGAGTAAACAGTGTTATTCCCTTTGATCCCATGTTTGATGCTGCCACTATGAAATATTTGAAGTATGTGCTAAACTGGAGCTGCCTCACAGATAGAAAGACAATTGATTCATGTGGCATTGCATCATATCATATATTCATAAACTCGTCACTCTTAAAGATATGTCTTTATGATGGTAATTACTTTTCGCTGTCCCTCCTTTTGAAACGTGAGTGGTACATAAAGGTACAGACACAGGGATGTGGGAATAAAAATTCCACAAAAATTGATGAAAAAAGAATTAAAATTACCCGATGTTGCATGTTTTGACACTAATCTAACATATATATGAATAAAGAACAACACTTGAATATTATACCATATCAGTTTCATTTGTCGAAAGTGATCGGAAAGATGATAAAATTGACTTTCCAGTAAGGGTGCAGTTCAAATATTTTCACAACGTAGGCCTTTGGCTCAGATTTACACTTTTTTTTAAACATAATCCTGGACAGGAGTTACTTTGTTTTTCATATGCCTTATCATTAGCTGAAATTTAATTTCCTTTATTGATACAAAAACAAACAAAATATAGCCGACATTATGTCAGCGTTTTAAATGAAACATCTCTTTGCTCGGAAAGACAGCGGCATCGGACCGCTATCATCAAAGTCACCTGTGAAATTCTTTTGTACATCAAAAGAAAACTGACAGCTGTTTGAATGTTTACAACCAGTTGGAACTCCATTTCTGAAACCTCCTTGGTAGTACTGTATTGTACTTCAAAATCAAAGCTGAGCTGTACTGGAGCACATGATAATTTATTGTACATCAAAGACCAGGGCAGTGCACCAGCATTTTTCAAGGTGTGTGTGTGTGTGTGTGTGTGTGTGTGTGTGTGTGTGTGTGTGTTTGGGGGGGGGGGGGCTGGATGCCTTTATGTTTCTGGTTCCCCTGTCGGGTTTCATCAGCTGACAAGCAAAAAAAAAAAAAAAAAAAAAAGAGGCCTAGTGAAGTGAATGAGCCTGTATGAGCAAGCGGGGAAGGGTCTGGGAGGGGGGTGTCCCACCTTCGAGACCATGGAGATTTGTTGGGTTTTTTTGAGGGGGGTGCAGATGTGAAATAAATTGTGCGTGCATGCTTGATAGCTAAAATTTTTCTTTTTTTAAGGATCTGAAGGCGGATGCATTCAGGTATTGGGTATTGATGTGAATATGACATAAATGTGCTTGTCAGCCATGGCATTATGATGATGAAGCTTTTCTAAATTTAGAGATGTCGGTTGATCTTTGGTGACAGGATATTTGGTGGTGATATCAAGTTGGTAATTTGTCCGCTTTGTATTTTAATGCTTTTTTACCATAATGGCCGAGAGATTTTAATTCTAAGACCTGGTAGCCTGGGGATTCATAGGTGACCTAATTCATTTCTTGCCGACGGGTGGGGTACATTTAAATGAAATGTGATGATATAATGAAATGCTTACTATCAAAGACATTCATTGTATATGGACCTACACATGTATGGTATGGTAGAAGTGGGATAATCTTTGTTTAAAGACATTATTCACCATTTGCAGATTAACTCTTTATGTGCCATGGCGGAAACCCCCAGTGTGCCACATTATTCTGAGACACCAACGTAGTCATACGTTTAGAAGACAATCTGTTTTTCAAATCAATGTAACATTTATGAATTTCAGTTAAATTGTAGACAAAGTTAGCAAAGTTATAGAGAAAATGCCAAGCTTTGCATTGATGTATATTTTATGACAAATATTTGCTTTTTTTTCATATGCCCAGTAGATACATTACTGTAAATGTATGACTTTTGCACACAAAGCAGTGACAGAAACTTATGATTTGCACGTAAATCCAGTATGAAACACTACTTGTTTAATAGTCATTCACCACATAAAATGCAAGCCATAGACGAGAGGAACGTAATCGCGTGAAATGCTTTCATTGTCCCATGACATTTTGCGATTTATCAATCAATTTGGGCGGGTTTGTACGTTTGAGCGGAATATGCAAAGTTGGCACGCTGTCGACTGAGTCAGACGTGTGAACGTGGCACATAAAGACTTAAACAAAAATTAACCCATAGTGCTTCAAAACAGTTCTCACATGTGAGGTAGGGATAGAAACAAGCACTGTATAAATGCCAATCAGTATGATTAATGTTATTAGTATTGTTGAATATACAAAATGTGAATAATAGTCGTAAAAACAAACTAGTGTAGAGAAGCACTCTGAGAGCGCATATCTCAGCCAAGCAGCACATTTCCACCGCTGATCTTGTTCTTCCATAGAGATTAGTGATTTCCACCCATACATAAGTCGCTCTATATCCCGATATGGAAGCCTTTTGTTACGTCATCAACTTCCATCTGCGCAGCACGCCTCACCTTAGCAGAAACTAGAGCAAGCACAATAGTGCACGTATGAAAACCTCGAAAATGCGCAGCTTGAACTCCCAAGTTCGTTGACCCTACCAGCCAAAATATCAAAAATCCTTCATAAAATCCACAAAAATTGTCGGATCACTACCAAATTTTAATCATCTGAATTCACATTACTTGTGTCATTCTCTACCTTTCCTGCAAGTTTCTTGCAAAATTTTGTACACGGACAAACAAACCAACCATCAAACAAACGCCAAGGAAAACATAACCTCCTCCCTTGGCGGAGGTACAATGTAATTATGTTTTTAGACTTCATAACTGTCTACAGTTATGGTTTATAGAGAAAAATAATGATATCTCCTTAATTTTATCATTTATTGTAAATGTTTTGGGCTTTATCGCAAAATTTTTACATGTAGGATGTTTTGTGATACTGACCTACATATACAGCTACTGGATGCATCAAATGTGATATCTCGGACATTTTCTAAATCACTGCTGCCAATGGTAAACAGTACACATGTATACATGTACGTACCTTTAAGAACTGATAACTTGGGAATTCACAGGTGGCCCAATTCATTTGCTACCCAGTGGATATATTTAAATGAAATGTGATGGTAAAATGAAATGATTACTCTCAAAGACATTCAGTCTGTATAGTACAAGTGGGATGAACTTTGTTTACATGTACATTGTAAATTTGTCAGAGCAGTGGAGCATGTCAAACAAATTGTACTGCGAGCTCAGCCAGCGAATAATTTGTAAAGTTCACAAAAATTTCTTGACATTTACGGCAGATTATAAATTTCCCAAAGAATGATATTTTGCCATCAAAATGGGCAAATTCTGTCAAAGGGTGGGGCACATCCATGTCATTATGCCTGTTTGCCTCCCAAAGAATGCATTTTATCTACTTGATAGTGTTTTCTGAATAAGACTATAATAGGGCAACTATTAACCTGTTGAGGACAGGCTGATTTGGCTACAACAAGTATTTCCCATAGACACTTGCCTGAGTACTGTAAACGTGGAAATTTTCGCGGTACATTAATTTTCGCGGATTTCGCGCTACGCTCGGCTAGCGCGAATTCAAAAACGCGCGAATATATCTTCACAATTTTCTACGCACATTTTGAACGGGATGAATTGTGTGCGCTTCATCGATGATACTGCTACGTAGTACAATGTACAGGCATGTTTACGCTACTAGTACTGTGCGAAGAGACGATACCCTAGATTGCTGTGTACTGTAGCATGCATGTGTGCACCGCACGCATCGATGCTACAGTCCCCCGTGACTACGGTACTAGAGTCACAGCTGTACAACGTATTTGAGTGCTTGTACTCGCAGTCGAGCCGCTCGCTACGTCGCTTGTCGTACGCTGGCATAGCAAGCTATGTAGCAGAGGCTTTGGATGAAAGCAGTGAATGTGTACTACAGTAAAGTAACCTGCTGCGGAGCGCGAATTTAAGAACCCGCGAATACGTTTTCGAGCCGCTCAGCGCGAAAAATTAATCGCGCGAAAATATTGACGTTTACAGTATACTCGGGACTCATCCTCAACGGGTTAAAGTTTATTTACTCATTGTATTATGTACTAGAAGCCATTATAACTGTGTTTGTTTTTCCTTCAAAGTATGAAGTCATAAAATCACGTATGAAGCCAAGAATTTGGTTGCAGGGTTGCCCACTAATTCTCGTAAGGAGACTTCTATTTTTTATTTCTTTTAATAAATTCTGATAAAGTACCGGTATTTGTCACTATAAATCCATAATTGGGAGTCCTAAAAAAATACCCCGAAACAGGATATCAAGGTTTTGTGATTTTTGGTTGCATACTGTAAGGGTTACAAACACATACAGTGTACAACTGTACATGTACAAGTTGTAGTGTTGACCTTTTAACTCTGTACATCCAACATACAATCTAATGTTGGCCACAGGTGTACATGTACTTCACTGTGTCATGACATGCTTTCAAGTTTCTGCCTGTGTGACAATCAGTGTTCTTTGGATGTTTCCTAAAGAAAGTTCAGTGTGAAAGTGGACACAAAATTGGACACAAAGCAGCAAAAAAAAAAAAAAAAAAAAAAAGAGAAAAGGAAAAAAAAGAGTTACTTAATTGTACATGTACAGTAGTGCATCGTACATTTGTATCTGGTACACTATGCAATGTTCACTTCCCATGTGTTAATGTGTACACTGTTATGTCATGTGTACATAGTATGTATACTTTTAGCCCAGGTTTGTAGCATATTATGTTTTTCTGAATGCGTACAGTACATTAGGCTGCGTTCACATGGAAGTATACTATTAGGGTATTCGGGCTCGTTTTTCGAGGGCATGCGAATAGCTTGAATCGAATGATAGGATTTCCTCACACCGGTTCACATAGGAGGGCACTATTCGAAAGTACGAATAGCTGTGAAAAGTATAGCAAAGTGGGAATCGAGCTTGTTCGATTTTCTTGCAGCGTATACCGTCTCTCGTTTATGAAATAATGACACTTTAGGTCTGGATTTGCCCTTTAGCAAAAATAAGCATGTAGACTGACATTCTGATGCAGTTTAGAAATTGTTAATAAGATTTGCTGGGATGTAGGAGGAAGAAATCCTCACTGCATGGGATGGTGAGTTGACGGTGCGGGTGATGGTGTATTCGGTGCCCGAATAGCGAATAGCGAATACCGAATAGCGAATACCGAATACCGAATACTTCTATGTGAACGCAGCCTTACGTTTACATGGCAAATTTGCACTTTTTTTATATCTTGAGTAGACAGTGGCTCTAGGTCAAATACATCTGTGGAGTCTTCCATCATGAATTTTATTAAAATCAATTTGCAGGTTGTTACCATGATAATGCAAGGTGGTCTATTGGGGTTTGAGCATGTTGCTGCATTGTGCTCAAATTCTTATGCAACATCGTCAAAAGCCAGTAACGTGTTATGCAACATCCTCAAGAATTGGCAACATACTCTCGAAATAAAATGTAATCAAACATTTGAATAATATCTGCATACTTTACATGTATATAGTAACTTTAGAAATTCATCAAACTACACTGTACTTAGAAAATTTTTGCATTAAGCATGAGCAAAACATCAAACGTAAAGCAGCGTAACAGGAACCTTATACAAACTAGAGAAGCACTCTGAGAGTGCAGACCTCCACCAAGCATGCAGCTCATTTCCACCACTGATCTTGTTCTTCCATAGAGATATCAGTGATTTCCATCCATACGTACATGTACTTATAGCATTGTGTGCTGAAAGTCACCCGATTTCCCAATATAGAAGCCTTTCTTTACGTCATAAACCCTCAGCTGCACGACGCGCCTCGCCCTAGCAGAAACTAGAGCACGCACTTGAGTGCGCGCATGCACACCTCAAATACACTTGTACACGCAGCTCCCAAGTTCATTGACCCAACCTGCCAAAATATGAAAAATCCTTCATAAATTCAAAAAAAAAATTCTCGGATCACTACCAAATTTAATTGTCTGTTACTTGTATCATTCTAAACCTTTCCTGCAAATTTCATCCAAATCTCTTAGCTACTTTTTTAGTGATTTTGCACACAGACAAACCAACGGTAACGAAAACATAACCTCCTCTCTTGGCAGAGGTAATAAATGTAATTCGCAAAAAAAATTGTGCGCTCTGTGCTCGTGATGTGTGCTCTGCGCACATACATATGTACAATTGCACAATTTCCATAACATTCTCACTTTCAGAGCTCCACAGCATGCTAGACTATCGAGTTGTGGACCACCCTGTAATTCATGTCCAATGTAGTGTGCTATTGTTTCATCTTACATTACCAAATATGTCTTCAGGATGATGATGTTGCTATAATTAATAACAAGTGAAAGGGTGAGTAGTTCATCCTGGCCTTTCTACCTGTAATATTTGACACTCTTTGCAATGCTCTTTATTTCAGCCTTCATTTAGTCACAATCAAATGTCATCAGTCTGTGATTCATGCAAAACTTAACTGCAACATCCTGTCCCTTCGATCTTCGTCTGTAAATTTGATGCTCGGTTTTCTTCACTGACAAATGTTTGCTGTGGTAGGGTGTGGCAGCAACAGATTGGGCATTTTTTATCAGACCTGTACTTGTACATAGCAAACCATCAGTATTTTTGCTTTGTGTTATCGCACTACTTTCTTGTTTTGTCAACTGATATACAGCCTCTATGTACATGCATTATGTATGGCTTTACATTTTACGAACATCCAACTACAATGACAAGTGATCTTCATAGTCAAGTACCAGTACTCAGATCCCTTAGTGGGACAGCATACTGTGGTTGTTTCAAATAGTATACAGCCTGTACCTGCGTACATGTGAAAATGCACAATTTGTACATTTCTACCATTTATAGGAGCATGCATTTGATTATGAGGAAACATTGGGGGTGTAGAGTCAAGGAAATAATTTTTGTTCCAGATATGATGTATTAGTGAAAGGTAAATGACAATCAGACCAATGTTTTGGTGGGTTTTTTTTGTGTGAAAGAGATCAGTCAAACAAAAATATGAATGCAGTCATTGCAAAGTGTATTGCCGTGACGTTATCCTGACATCTCATCCCACTGAATGTTGGCATGCATTCTAATTTTGCGTATATCGTGAGAGCCAAGAATCGTGAAATTCAAATGCACTCAATAGTTCTTGTCTTCACTATATGCATTGAATGTTTGAGGCAACTCGCGAAAAATTTCATGCCGCGAAAAAGGCTGTCGGCTCCAATTTGCGAAAATTTCATGCTCCGAAAATATTGCTTTTTACAGTGGCCATTATCTACAATTGTGTAATTTCAATGTTCAGTGCACTATGGCCTATGATGTCTTTCCAGTGTATTCATGTTTACAGCATTTGTACAACTGGTGTATGTTTTCAATAGAAATCCCAGTAAGTAGCAAAATAACAAAGATGCCATGTAATGCTTCATTTGCAGTTTGACCAAATACATTTAATGCCTATACCTTTTAGTATCACTTACGTGTATGCGGTCTTTTCGTTGTTTTCATAGGCACGTAAACTATTCAAGTCTCTAGGTCACCTTACCCCGAGACCTGTTTCGTCACCTTGCGCAAGATGGCGTCCGAAGACGAGACGAACAACGTGGGAGTCAGCTCTGATCTTGTCACCCTCCGGCGCTACCTGTGCATGGGGCAAGAGTCGGGCACGTACTACGTGGTGAACAGGGAACCCAAGGAAGCGCCTGTCCCGGAGTGCACTCAGAAACTCATTGATGATGGAAAGGGGGCGGACATTGTGAAGGAGTTGGTGCGGTTCGCCAAGCCTGGCCATCCTCTGCACAAGGACTCGTTCATGAAGGTGTTGGTGCTCGTGGCTCGGAGTAAGGACACGAAGGCCAAGAAGGCCGTGTACAACGAGCTGGGAAAGCTCTGCCCAACGGCTACAGAACTGTTCCAGTTTGTGGACGGGGTGGAGAAGGGGGGCGAGGGAACGGGGTGGGGTCGGATGCAGAGGAAGGCAATCAGCAAGTGGTACTGTGAGAAGGACGGCCAGGAACTGGCCAGGCTAGTGTCGGGATGCAAGCAGCGGAGTGGCTGGTCACATCGGGATCTCATACGCCTCGCTCACGTGAAGCCGCCTGCAGAAAGTAAGTTTATGGTACATGTATACCCTTTGTTGTTATTTTTGGCAGATTCTGTGTCTTTTCCATTTGATCTGTATCTTGGGTGCTATTCACCTCACACTACGCTTACAGACTATGCGCTACAGTACAGTAGCTTGTTTCATTCTGGTCACATGCAACACAAGCCCACGACATTTGCAGTTGTACCAGGGGTAGGTACTTTTGTATTTTTGGGATGTGGCAAAGTATTGCATCCTCTGAATTTAAGTTGCATTTTATGTATAACAGGTATGAGTACATGTACTGTAAGTGATGGAGTTTTGTTTTGTTTTGTCTTGTTTTGTTTGTTTGTGTGTGTGTTCTTGATGTGTGTGGAATGTGTTTTCTCATGTTCTTGTTTCTGATGTGAGTTGCTGATGATCTCATGAAAGTGGGTTTCATACACGAAGTCCTGTATTTGAGCTCAGCTCCAAGACAGCAAACACGCTTCATGACTGCTGCTCCCAATCTATTGACACATATATATTTTTTTTCTGTAAAATTCCTGTAGGAATGCTTTCTAATTTCTGTAGCTCGTTGTTTGGAACATTGGCTTATAATTCTCAGTCAATATTCATTGTTTTGTGCTTTTAGGCAGGAGATGGGGAAAGAAGGAATAAATGAGGAAACAACATGGCAGTCAGTTTTTCCACAAAGCCAGCATGTAATTGCTGCAACATTGCGTATTACAGTAGATACACTGTAGTTTTGTACAATGCCAGGGCTGCCAACACTGGAAACTAGTTGAGAGTGAGACTCCCATAGGCCAATGCTATAATTTAGGAGTCAAAATGAGTGAGATCAATAGAAATGCATGCAAATGAAATAAAGTTTTAGAGTGAGAAAGGACCAAAATGTGTGAGTCTCAAGCTCAATGCGTGAGAGTTGGCAGCCCTGCAATACATGACACAGTGTTGTGACTTACAACGTACAAGGCCTGAAATATGTATTATGCACTGTTCATTGTACAGTAGTAGGCATACAAGTGCACAAAATCACAGTAGGAGTGTGGACAAGCAATTTCAGATTAATAGATTATATCAAAATGAGGTAAAGGAGAAGAAGAAAAAAATCTCTTGAAATATTTTATTTCAGTAACTACAAAAAAGTATGATTGTTTTGCTTTTTTCTGTAGGATTTGAAGTTTTTCCATAGTACGTTGTGTATAATGACTTGTGTGCACTGTACACTTGCACACAAATGTAAACAACATGTGCATGTCATAGACATTGTCAATCTCAAGTATGTACCAACTTCTGTTATTACCATACGGTATGACAAATATTTACACTACAGTATAGGTGCAGACCAATAAATTCTGCTCACATGTGATGTACATGTACATGTACTTACATACACCTGTATGTGCATATCATGCATAGAACTTCTGAAGGTGATATGCTCAGGGTGAATGCAGAAAGGGCAGTCACTTTTCCCAGTGAATGGCTGGACTATCAGTTATTGGATGATTTCCAACAGTAGTGCAATGTGAACCCTGAATGGGAGAGGTGTACACTGTACGTTTATGGATCATAAAAGTAGGGAATGACTGATTTTATGTCCTTACTTTGTCCGTATAGTTTATTACATGTAAATAGGTCATATGATATAGATAACATGATTTCTGGGGATGCATTAGTTTTATTTCTGTTTATAAATCTAATTTTATAAATCATATTTTTTTAGTTTATCTGCCCATGAGAGGGTGTACTGCATTTGTATAATTTACTCTAAATGTTTGCATAATTTATTTTCTATTTACAGCTGTAGGTAGTTATTGTCTGTTCATTTTTTCCTCCATTTCAGTTTGGCCCTTGCTGTCGTTAATCTACACAATATGAGATCATGACACATTTTAATGTACATACTAGTGTAAGAGATCTGGAGCTGGCTACAAACAGAGCAAAGCAGAGTGTTCTAAATCTGCTTGCACTCTTTGTTGAGGCGAGGAAGTGCACCTGTTGGGCGAGTGATATGAGTGGACATTTGGCCTGTAAGTTTAGTATGGAATCCTCCCTCTGAATGCTTGGGTTCCAGGGTATGGTGGGATAAACAGTTTTGTTTGAATGACCCTCAAGGGGTGAGATATGAGTTAATTTCAGACTCCACTCCAATGGAAAGGATTCAAGGGTTGATGATGATCTAGATGATGATGATGGTGATGATGATGATGGGGAGGATGTGATGATGGTATTAAATGATGATGATAATGTGGGTGATGTTGATGATCCGAAGACCCCAAATTTGGTGGTGATGTACTGTACACTGTATGGATGTGAACAATGGTGCTCATGTTGAAATACAGAAAGTGTAAAACAAGGTTTCATCCCACATACCAGTACAGTGTACATTACAGCTGGTGTACAAATGTACAATGTAAGTGTACAGTATGTAGTGTATGTGTACAACATGTAGAATGTTTTTACTTGTTGACATTGTAGCTCAGATGTTCTATCAGAAAAGGGGAAGGGGACTGCAATGCTCACGAGCCCAAATATAGGAGCTCTACTGCCATAAAGGGCATGTCAGTTATGATTTGGTGCACTGCGCATTGCACCTGTACAGTATGTGGTGTATAGACCTGTAGTTTTGCACCTTTATAAGGCAGTGAGGGGACTCCATGTCGGTACTGTAGAGAATGACGATTGTATCAACGCATAATTGTCTACACTATACAGATCCTATTTTTGGAAGTGAGAATAGTGGCCACAGGAAATCTGGACTGAGATGTTTCCCTCATTCATTTGATTGCACGTACAGTAGGATTCCCAGCACTGACCCTGTACAGGTACAAATCACACATGTACATGTACATTGTACAATAATATAGAGATACATTGTACATGTGGAAAAACTGTACTTGAGTACCTTACAATACTGTATCTCACCAGTGATGTGAGTCATCTCATGTTTACAGAAATGTTTATAAAGCCAGATCAAAAGTCCAGTTCACTTTTATGGTGTATTCAAATTTGTAGAAGTGCCCCACCCCCGTACTTATGTACTTCCCACGCCCACTCTTCAATGAAATACAAGTTACAGAGCTCTGTATTAATAGTCTTTTCATTTCCTACCAGTACTACACGTGTAGTGTACATACCATGTGGTACCCACATTTCAGTACCTACATGTACAGTTGTAAAAACCAATTTGCATGCATTAGGTATTTTGTACGTACATGTATGTATGTCAGTGCCAGGCAAGCCTGAGGCAAGGTCTCTCATTGTGAGGAACTTCTCTCCACCCGTCAAATGTACTGAAAATGTAGTGAACATACTCTGTATATGTTATGTGTTGGTGACTGAGCTCAAACATGCTGTGAAGACTTTGGAATGATGCCTACTCTGTGTAAGAGCTAGCAGTCTATTGTGTGTGTCTGCTTGGACCATTTCTATTACTCGAGGCTCCATCTTATTACGAGATGTGCATGGGATGGGGGAAGCCCTCCATGAACTCACAAGAGGGTCACACACGTGTGGCAAAGATTTCTCCGTGCCCGTCACGGCAGACGGCTTCATTATGCGTCCCGTCATCGGTGGAATGCGGTAGCCCGTGCAACACAAACGGGCGCGGCACGTCGGACATGATTTCCTCTTCAGGGTCCACTGTCTGACTCCTTTCCCCCCTTTGCCTGAACGGGCTGGGGACGACCTCTGTATATATCCACACACCTTGGCCCTCCCTCTCCAACATAGTCCACATTCCTCCATCTTCAAGAGATGTGGAATTGAGGGGTGGTACAGGAAGGGAAAGAGGGGAAGTTTGGGGGGGGGGGGGGGGAGGAGGATGGAGGATGGGCCGGAGATGGAGAACATTCTGGTTGCCACAGCGGCCGGCAATTTGAATGTCATCAGCTGTTATGAGGTCATCATATGACATTTTCATGCAGCTTACACATTTATGTACTACTTGTACGTTGTTAGCACCCATGTTTGAATACATTGCCTTTTCATATTCAAAAATGACAACTCTTAATATCAGTTGACAGTAAATCTCTCATTTGCCCTCATCTCATCTGTCCCATTTCGTGTAAAATTCTCATTTGTGGCCAAAAAATTGAATTCCCTGCATCCAATAAAGAGATCAATGCAATGCAAATAGATAAATAGATAAATGAATAAATACATTTGTAAATGAATCTAGATAAGTACATTGTACATGTACAAACTGTAAGTACAAAAACGTGTAAGTGAGTGAATGAATGAATGAATAAATAAATGAATAAGTAAATAAATACAGTAATAATTTAATATGTTTAAAAAAAAGATACTGACATGCAGTGTGTTTTGTTTTGATGTTTTTGATCTCTTTAAATTCTTCTGTTATGTTCAGTGATTATTACCAATGAACATTTCTTTTGTTTTATGGAAACATCTTCATACATGTTTACATTATATACGGAGGGTGCATATAAAAGCATGGCATTTATTTTTGAATGTATCACATTGAAGGTAGAATATTTCAAGTACAGAAAGAAATTTTCATGACATGATCCTTCATTGTATTTATCCCACCCATTCATCAATTCAACATAATTTGTATTGGGTTTGTATGTTGTACTGTACATGTACAAATGTACATAATGTACATGATGTCAAAGTGCATTTTTATTGTTTATTGTGTCATCACAGATTTTGTTGCTTGCACATTGCAGCAATCTTGGTACATACAAATATGTGTACATACATTGTACAAGTATAGTACAATACAATGTATGTGCACATGTAATACAGTACATTTTGTACAAGATGGCAGTGGGTGGTAAAGGTTACTACATTGTATGTGTCAAAGGTCAAGGCAAGACATGTGTAGAAATTTAATACCTTGAGACTGAGAGAGAGAGAGAGTGCCACTACAACTCACAGACCGTCGAACAGAAGCTCTTCTTCATGTCCAAGTGAGATACACTTGTACATGTACAATTGTGCAGAATATATGTACAAAACTGTGTTTTGCCTTCAAAGGGATTATTGGGCATATATGTACACTGTTAGAGTCTCAGTGTTTGACGCAATTCGGGCATTTGACATGCTCTCACAATGATAGCTGGCGATTTCTTGATCTACCAAGAAAAAGAGATCTGTGTCAGCCTTTGCAAATACTGCTCCATTGGCCTGTTTTTCATACCGGAGTGTGGGGGTGTGTGCTCTCATTGCTGCTGGTATTGTCAAATGTCAGTGTACCATGAATGCATGATATTATGAACAGTGTGTTTTACCACTTATCTCGAGTGTGTTGTTGACAGTCAACCGAGTGTGGAACAAGATGTGATAACATGCTCAAAATGGCTGTTTTTTATGAGAGTACAACTGTTCAGTATGATGGATTACAAGTATTTCATACAGTCGTTTGTACATGTAAGCATTGTGCATTTCCAGTTACAAGTGTGTACACATGTACATTTTGATATTTGTCAATTTTGTGAAGTAGTTGTACCTGGACAGTGGTGATGTGTGATTCTGTTGAAACATGTCTTTCTCTGTAATACATTTAGATGAAACATGTGGGAATAATTTTGACTTGTACAATGTACTGTACATGTATGAGGGCTATCAGTTTTTCATATGAACACATTTTGTCTGTGGTTTAGTCCGGTTGAGGAACTATGCATCTATAGGGTAAAAGTACAAACAAAACCATGCTACTAAACAAGTGATGATCTTGACGTTTGGACAGGAGATGGTGAAATGCAAATTTTGTTGATCTTTTTCTAACAAAATATTAAACTTAAATTCATCTTTTCAGTCACCTTGTTCTGTATCATTCTTACCTCGAGAGTCTATGAATGTGCCGGGATAACACACAGGCAGGCCACATGCATACAAGTGGTAATTGATGTCACTTTATTGCTCACAAGTCTTAAGCATGTACAGTGTAACCATATGTTGTCTCATGTTATAAACTTGAGCTCTCATTGCTAAATACAGTGAGGTACAAGTGTGCAAAAACAGTCAGTAGTACCATCAACATGAAAAGCACCGCCTGACAATGAGTTGCATGGTGACAAGAAATCCGAAAATGGAATAAGGTTCCTTATTCTGGAGATTTGCTATTCCAGAGGCTTGTTAATCCGAATATGAAATACGTTTTTTTCATTAATCTGAATATGAAATACGTTTTTTCATTCTCAAGGTTCGTTAGTCTGAAATGAAACAAGGTTCTCTAATCTGAAATGAAACAAGGTTCTTTATTCCGAAGGTACAGTAATCCAAAAATGGAAAAAAAAGAAAAGAAAAAGGTTTGTCAATCTGAAAACAAAACACGTTCATAATTCCAAAGGTTCATTCAATACACATTTTCATTTTCATATTAATGAACCTTTGTAATTACAAACCTTATTTCATTTTCGTATTAATGGACCTTCAGAATAATGAACATCATTTCATATTCAGATTGTTATCCACAAACCTTTGGAATAACAAATCTTCGGATAATGCCACAAATGTTTTGATTGTTGAACCTTTTTTTTTTTCCACTTTTGGACTAACAACCCTCTAGGTACATAGGGAATTTGTTCGTTTCAGAATAACAAACCTTGGGAATGACAAAATAACCATTATTTAATTTTCAGTTCAACGAACCTTTGGAATGATGTAGATCACCTGATTTGCTTATTTTAAGTGTCAACTTTTCTTCCCCATGCACATAGATGCTGGCAGCGCCCTCGTCCTGAAGTACATCATACGGGGACTGAAGGTGATAGACGAGAGCGTCGACGTAACGGCGGACGGCACCAAGGCAATCTACGACTTCCTCAAGGATGTAGACGGCCTGAAAAAGGAAGAAGACTTCCAGCGAGTGGCTGGCCTGGCGGAGAAACACAAGCTCTGTCCTGAGCACCTTCCTACCAAGAGTCTTAAATCCAGAGAAGTACGTATTGGGCACAATGCTGTTAAAGTCTCGTTCCCTTGGGATGTCTGCAAAGTAAAATATTGACTCGACAACCATGCAGTATGAAGAATTTCTTTGAGGCCAACTTTTTGGGCCACCAACTGAAGCTTTTAATCATGATGGTATTCACGCGTACATGTATATTAGTCAGAGCATAGCCTACATGCATACAGAAAAGGTGTATCGATGCTGGTATTGCTGGACCCAAATACTCCAAATGAACAAGTTTTCATGAGTTTTTACATTTTAGTCTTCTTTTAGAAAACTGGAGGGGGGGGGGGGCTTGATTTTGACCAAAGTTATAGCAGAAATTCTTTATAGAGGAAGGGATATCATAGTTTGTCCCAGTGGCAGTGCTGTTCTGGCGGGTGGGCAGGAGCAGGATCCAAATACCTGTAATTTGCTTATTTGCACAATTTCTCACATTTTCGATTTTTTGACAATTGTGGGCTGAAATTTGGCCAGACTTGGCAGGAATCATAAAATGCAGGGGGGGGGGGGGGGGGGGGGAGGTGGGGTGGGCAAAGATCATATAATCTGTATAGATGGTGGTGGGGGTGCCCTGTTCCAATGGGGGGGGGGGGGGTGCTCCTAGGATGGGGCCCCAAATACCCCAAATTATGAGGGTGTTGCCACAGAGGCCTGCAGTTAATCACAAGATTTTTTTTTTTCTCGCAAGTGGAGCACCATGGAGGCAAAGTGCAATGTTCAGGTGACCAACTAGACTCATAGGTTTCCTCTCTGATCTTGTGGTAGTACTGTAAAAGTGGTTTCTTTCGCGTACAGAAACTTTCGCGGTTTCCATCGGTGCCGACTTTGATAGCATTGTAACAAGCGACGAGTTCAAAACATTTTCGCGTGATGTTAAATTCTTGGTTCAACCTCAAAACGCGAAAAGCGGGAAAATAAAACCACCGCGAAAGAAACCACTTTTACATTACCAAGAAAATCAATCTTTGACAAACCTAATTCCATTCTCCCTTTTTCTTCTGTAGGTGTGGGGAGCCCTTCTCCCACACGTCCCCTTACAGAGTATCCTGGCCAACATTGTCAAGCTGGCTGCCATGGGTACCTTCAAGCCCAAGAGCGCCGAGGCTGAAGTGGTGTGCCGGCGCCTGCAGAGCACCGAGGAGCTGAGGGGGGCGCGGTTGCACCCCTTCAGCTTCCTGATGGCTCTCAGGGTGTACCGCTCCAAGAAGGTGGAGAAGACAAAGCTACACTGGGAGATCAACAAGGAGCTGATGAAGGCACTGACAGAAGCTTACTACAAGGCGTTTGAGGTCAGAAGCAAAGAAATGTGAAACATATGAAAACTATTCAAATTCATGAAATTCTTTTGTCGAGATGTTTCATTGCAACTGATTGACAAATTGCCCTACATCGACGTAAATAAACACTGAATTGATCAGTGTTTTTAGTAGTAGCCATGATAAAAAATCATGGGCGTACATACTACGAATCCTGCTCGAGTATGTACGCCCATGATTTTTTATCGTGGCTACTACTAAAAACACTGATCAATTCAGTGTTTATTTACGTCGATGTAGGGCAATTTGTCAATCAGTTGCATATGAAAACTATGTTTTAATTGTTAACTGTTTTGTGTCCAGAGTTGATAACCTGAAAAGTTGGTTTGGGGAGGGAATAAACAAGCATAATTGTGTGTGATACTGTGAATGATAGCTTCTGTATATTCCCCTGTAATCATGTACAGTGGACTGCCGTTATAACAAAGTCCTCGGGACCGGCAGTTTTCTTTCGTTATATCGAAATTTCGTTATAACCAAACAAATAAAGAGTAAAATACATAGAGTGGATAATGTTGCAGCCTGAATTTTTGCTTCTTTGTTCGTTATAACAAGAGTGCACTGTATGTGTGCTCCCATAAGCTGGAAAAAAAAATTTAATTGAGGAGACGAAATCTTTGAGGATCATATGCCTTGTATACCGCCAACAGGGATATGAGGTTAACTCACAAGTGATGAGTAATAAGGTAGTTGCAATTTTTTTTGAAAATGTAGGGATAGAAGAGCAAAAATTTTCCATATAGTCATTGCAATGCCCTAAGTTTGGTGACTTGCGTTTGAAAAAAAAAAAAAGGTAAGGGAAAGGCAGTGTGCAGTATGACATCTTTTGCTTGTACTGTAACTACTGTAGTCAAGCCCAGTGTTGACCTTTGACCCTCTACAGGCTGCAGACAAGACAGGCAAGAGATTCCTGCTAGCTGTGGATGTCAGTTCCTCCATGGCGCTGAGCGGCGTGAACGGGACGAGGAACATCGCGGCGCGGGAGGCCGCGGCCACGATAGCGCTGATGATTGCCAAGAAAGAGGAGGGCGGCCGCGTGATGGGCTTCACGTCTGAACTGACGGAGATCCCTATCACGGCCGGCATGAAGCTGGAGGATGCTGTGAAAAAGATGGGAGAGGTGCATTTATTGCTCAGCTTGTTTCTTTCAAAGAGCTTTCACACCGTACCTGCGTAGAGTTGGGTAGTGATGCGTACCAACTACATCAAAATATGCTGTGTACCCATGAAAAAAATTTTTTGACAGAAGTAAGTTTTGCAAGAATGAGAAAAAGATGTATAAAGGTCAATCCTTGGACCCTTCTTCAAAGGTTTTTTCATCGGACTGGCATAGGGTAGAGTATTGTTATGTAGGCATTGCCGCACCCTAATGTAGTGTTGCGCACCTTGTGTAGGCACGGTGTACAGTAGCGTAGTTGTTGCACAGAGTAGCATATTGACTGCATATTTTTATGTGTCCTGTGCTCCATGCTGAGAGTATGCATTAAGAATTTCATGTACAAAAAGTACATAGGCAGATGTAAGCACAGTGTAGGTTAGTGTAACCTGTGCATAAATGGTACGCAACACTTTGCTGCTACCCTATGCAATCTCGGTGTCAAAGTCCTGTAGGCCAGGCTATTCAGATAGATAATGGGGGGGGGGGTCCGAGGCCCCCCCTCCAGATCTCAGTCTTTGACCACATGATTGCAACAAAATTCGGCACACACATTGCCTGCGATGCAATCCACAAAACTGTAGAGTTGAAAGGCACTTTGTCAATCAGTTGCAGTGCTCACATTCCAATATATGCATATATATATTTACATATTCTTATTTTATTTTTTATTTTTCACCATATCACTTTACAAAACTGTAAATGCTGTAAATGGTTGTACTAAGATTCGCTCGTTTTTGTTTTTCGTATAGCAGAGGACATTAAGAGTTAATTTCAGTCCAGCTCAGAAACTTGTTGGCTCAAGGGTTTCATAGACTTTCAACTTCTGGAAATGTAGCATTTGACACAGGGGCACCAGTTTATGGAATTTTCTACTGGAATCAAACAATTTGACCAGTGTTAGATTGATGTCACAAACTGCTGTATTTTGATCGATCAATCACCTCCTGCAAGTTAGTTGAACGGACATCTTGAATATTTTTTTGTTGTTGTAATCAACATGATTAGATTGACTGCATGGTGGTATGCCTACCAAGAAATGAATATCATAATTATTGTTGAATCAGATGTTATAGAATATTTTTATGTCATCGGTATGAAAGGGATGGGTATAGTATTGGTTGAGGTGAGGATACAGCTTTTAACTATTTGCGAGATACTTTGAAAACCATTCCATGAAATGTTAAAGAGCATGCAATTTCAAGAGGAATTCAAAATTTATTCAATGAAAATCAGTTTTGTAATGGCTGAGATTTCCAAAACCAAAGTAAAACAGAGTGGTCCTAATAAAAGGTGGGTCCCACCTTTTATTAGGATCACTTTGTTTTGGATATCTCAGCCATTTCAGAACCAATTTTCAGCAAACAAACTTTGAATTCCTCTTGGAATTAATGCTCTTTCATATTTCTCATCTCACAAAATAAGTTAAAAACCTGAAGCCCCATCTCAACCAAAACTATGCCATTCCTTTAATTTAGAAGACTTGTTTCTTAATTACTTTTTGTTCATTTTGTACGCAGCTGTCTATGGGCCAGACCGACTTTGCCCAGCCTATGCTGTGGGCCGCCAAGAACAAGGTAGCCGTGGACCACTTCATCATGTGCACGGACTGCGAGACGTATAACGGGGACGTGTCGGCGGCAGACGCCCTCGCGCAGTACCGCGAGGCCATGAAGATCGACGCCAAGGTTGCCATCGTGGCCATGACGTCCAACAACTTCTCGATGGCCCCGGCCGGCGACATTCGGATGCTGGACATCGCGGGGTTCAACGGCACTGCCGCCGGCATCTTACAAAGCATGGCGCAGGACTTCCAATGATGATGTCCGCGTCATCGTTAATATATCAATATTTATTGTCATATATATGAATTGAGTGTCGAATCGCAATTACAGTGAGAGCAGAGAGATGGATGCAAGGCCTATTTCCTCGAGGATAAAAGAGAGCGCACGAGAGATAGGGAGAGAGAGATAGAGACTGAGAGAGAGGGATAGAGTTGGAGAGAGAAAGATAGATGGAGAGAGAGAGAGAGATAGATGGAGAGATAGAAATAGGGAGACAGAGGAAGTGAGTGAAAAACTGGGATGAAAGGAGAGCAAGACAAATGTAGCAAACTCCACAGCAGGCATTACTGAAAAGTTTTTTGGCAACATTCTGAAATTGCACTTTCAATGGTGTCAAATGTTTGAAAAAGAAGACAAAAATTATCCCTCCCCTCTTATTTTTTACTGTAGTGTACAGTGCAAGGAAAAAAAAAGTTTTTTTGTTTTGTTTGTAATGGGGTGCAAGTCACTGCAAGTCATAATACTGTAAAAGAGGATATTTTCGTGCGAGTAATTTTTCACGCTTGGCCAGGTAAGATGAATTTTTTTATTTTGCGGAATCGGGACATTGATTACTGGAACATATAGCATGCAAAAATATTAGCATGCTTTTATTTTTGCGCTAGCATCCAGTTGCACGAAATGTGCAAACATTTCCACACAAAAAATTTCCACTGTGACAGTAGTTGTGACGCGGAATATCTTCGAGTAAACTGTTTGAGGGTAGGAAAACCATTGTTAAGGGAACATGAAGGCACTGGATGATCCTTGCGACATATTAACATCACTACACATTCAGGGGGCCAGGGCAATATTTGTCAGGGAAAATGAGGGAAGCTACAATGTGTATGATGATACTTCCGATTCTGTATTTGCTACACCCGAGCAACAATGTATTCCGACAAATATTGCCACTTTCTCCACTGTAGCGTGTTTCATGCGTTTGATGCACCAATTCCCCTGATATTTGTTGCGAGTTTCAAAGCTACTACTTATAGCCTTCCGCTTCATCCAATACTTAAACTTTCTCACAGCGATACAAGAAGGGGACCATACAGTTCCATCTCATGTTTGTTTGTTTGTTTGTTTTGTTTTGAAGAATTGGATAATCTTTGGAAATCTTTTTAGAAAATGTAAGCAGAGTAAAGGGGAAATTGTGATGCATATGTTGCGAATCATTATTTATTCATTTTTACAGGACATGAAAGGAAAAAAAGTACTGCTTCATTTCATAATGCAAATGTTGAGTGAGTTTGCAAAGGTACATGCCCATCAAGCAGTATGGGTATGTTTGTTTTTGCTCATTTAGTTTACAAGTACTTTTTCTTTTTTTAATCAGGATATCTTCATGTGCTTTGTAGAATCCCACCAGAACATTTTGAGATATGCATTTTGGTTTCCCATGAAGGAGGAAATACCGGTATGTGAATGGAATGTAAGAGCTTCTTGAGGGTATCCAGCAAAGAGTAAAATTGAAAGTCATGACCAGCTGATGTTGCTGAGATATTTAAGTTAATGCTGCAATGTAATTAAAGTCTGTAAGCTGTAGTAATGGTCAGATTTAATCCTTCTTTTTGTCAAATTTTCCTATTTAAAGACCTGTGTTATTCTACCTAGTGTAGCTATGTTTTAGTTTCAGCCCGACACAGGTGAATATGTTTTAGCTATTTGTATGGAGTATAATGCTATTCTTGCTGTAAAATACTTCAAGGTGAATCTTAACTCTCTTCCCACAAGAATCGTGGTTCTCAATACTTGCCCAAACTGCTTACCCTGGTCCTGTGAATTCCATCTTAAATGGAGAGTGAGGTACTTAATGTGTCATGAAAAAGGAAGACCAAAAACTAGCCTAAGATTAATGAAGACAGTGTTCAAAGTTCGTATATTGCTGACTTCATTAAAATTCCAGTTTCTTTATTCCCATCTGGGCTTTTATTCCCCACCTAGGAGTATTTCAACACATAATTAACACCTTGTAAAGTATTTGTATGAGTATTTGTGATGATTTAAATGTGCCTAATGATGACATGATAGATTGGCTGCATGAACAGCAGGCATCAGTACCAACTTGAGTTTACAAGTAAATATCATATTTTTGTGGGGAAATATCTCGGGGGAAAAAAATGGAATGCAGTTTGAGCAGGAAAAATGTCAACAGTGGATCCTGTTTTTCCACACCTCACCTGGCTTGGGAAAGTTTGAAAAGTAAGTGTAGATCTTGTGCTTAATACCAACAGAGCTGCCAACTAGTACTGATTTTCAGTAATTTCTACTGAAATTGGAGAAGAATACTGAAGGTTGCAAGCAAATTACTGATTTTAGAAATTATTGTCTGTGATATATTCTATTACACTGTTAAGGATTACTGATTTTCACTCAAAAAGGGTGCAAATTACTGATTTTCAGCCATCAAAGTACTGAAAGGCTTTCACAAAAGTTGGCAGCTCTGTACCAATTTGTTGTTTACTAGTATGCCCCCCCCCCTTTTTTTTTCTAACTTGTGTTTCTACCTCTTTTGTGTGCGCAACTCTGTCTAGAACTTACGGTGTTCTATCTGGGGGAAAAAAAGTGCTATGAGACTTTGGGTAAAGCTTTGGGAAAGGACCATATTGAGTATTGCTCAAACCAATTTTTTTTTTCCTTTAATGCCATATGAAATAGAAGCCTGTGTGTCATGTAAAAAAAAAGTAATGTTTCATGTTTGCAAAAATCACCCATGACAAGAATTGATGCTATGACATAGCTACGTTATTATCATTATTCTCCTGTAAGCTTGACGGACTGGTTAATTTTTCATAATTACAGGTATATTTGACTCCTCATTGATGGAAAATGTTTGCAACTGAACTGCATTGTTAACAATTGAACAAAATTTTGGCCAGTTTCTTTCATTTCACCAAAACTATTTGGAAATTGAAGAATTGCCTTTTTGCGTGGTTTTTTTTTTTTTGTGACAGATCATTGCATTAATGTATATTGGAAAATAATTGTTAGCTCTTTGCAACTTTTACAAATCTTTACTTTGTACAATGTTTCTAATGTCCATTTGTAACCACAGGTGGGTTATTAATTATGATTTAATTTTCTTTGCATTTTTTTTTATCGAGGAATTGTATATATGCATTTGTGGTCTGCCAATGAAACAATTTATATGATTTTTAATTTTGTTATAGTTTATGAATGGGCAACACCTAGAGAAAATTCTCATGGGTAAGCATAATTTTTTTTGCTTGAATGCACATGCAGGGTGTAATACAATTTCCTTTTTAGCAAGTTTCATGTGTAATGTGCTACAGCTGATTAATCTACAACTTAGATTATTCTTGAAGAATGTTTTAGAGGAAGATATCACTCTTTCTTTTTTTCCCCATTTTCTTTCTCTCTTTCTTTCTATCTTTCTTCAGTCTAGTGTTCAAAAATAAATGTAAGATTGAGTTACAGTATCACAGATTAACCTCAATAAATGTTTGTTTCATCCGAACGATCCAACCCACCCACTATCATATCAATTACATTGCACTAGTGCCAATTTAGGTTCCAGTATGGTAATCTACATATTTGACCATTGACGTAAAGAAAACGTTTTTTCTCTCCATTTAACTTTTTTTACTCAATAAGTAGAATTTGATGAACTGAAGTTCATTTGATTTTCCTTGCACTTTAGAAGTTTTGTGTTGTATATTATGTTGAAAGTTTACCATTGGTGAGGGAATCATGGAGAACTGTTGTGGAGAGGGTGAAATTTTCGTGTGTTCGTTTGAAGTTGATGGGAGAACAAATCTGAGGAAAGTGGTGTGGCTAATGTACCAGAGCTTTTGAGTGGTTATACACAAGCCAGCATACTTCCCACTTGTACACTTTATTGGTCTTACGTCAATTCATCAAACAATGAACCACATATTTAGTGTCGCAAAGTCATAGACTGCACACTGTAATTTCACCGCTGCTGTTTTGGAAATCTTACATTATGCATGGTGTGGTTAACTAGGCCTCACCACTCTGCCTCCTTACTCTCTAGTTTTCTAGCAAGTAATGGCTTTACCAACAAGGGGAAAGTAGTGAAGTTTACCAATCTTCCCTCCCCTTGGATCATAAATGATGTGATTACCCAAAAGGAAAGATGTATTTATGTAATGTTTCTGAGGAGTGTACTGCAATTATAACAAGAAAAAATAATTCAGAAAAGAGTTTTATTCTAACAAAACACAGTGCCTGACTGAAATGGAGGAATGTGTAGTATTGTGTGTGGACTTGCATTTAAACATATTCCTGGTTGACTGAATGAGTTATATGTAGAAAGTAGTATGTAGAAAGTGCTCACTACTAGTAATTTGTTATGTAACAATGAAATACACAAAAGTACACATGAATTTACCAGAATTGATCCAACAGCAAGAGAAAACATAATAAATATGAAAATTTGTTGTGAATTTCTTGTTTGATTTGCTGCATTTTTTTTTCTGGCTTGTGCGAGAAAAATGAGAAAACTGGATAGTACATGCTTTCAACAAGTAGTACGTGTATAGGGAAACCCTTTTATAATGAGCTCACGAATAAGTTAATATGAGGTACCGCTTTTATTAGGTGAATTTGGTGGCTTGATTTTCCAGGACTGTATTTAGCTGGTCTCTTTTGTTTGTTTCTTTCTTTTTTTCAAGTCCAGGTATGTGTACAATGACATACGTGTACAGCTTGCGACATGCTGGGCCATCTCTGTAGAATTCACTGCCACTTCACAAATGAAAAGCATGGACGGAATTATTTAAGACTGAGTTGAAAAATTGTTTGTTTCATAATCATCTTTGAGTGCACCTTGAGCATTTCGTTAAAGGGGAAATCCAGTCCACATATAAGTTAGTCTGAAAAGAAAGAATAAGATATTTCATGTTCAACAATAACAACAAAATTGATTGAAATCATTTGAGAATTAAGGAAGTTATGACATTTTGAAGTTTCGCCAATTTTTCAGGAAACGGTTCTTGAACGGTCAATATGAATATGCAAATAGCAAAGTGAGCATGTCATACTCTCACAACCTGCCATATTATAGTTTGTACATGAAATTTGAAATTTCCAGTTTTTCATTCAAACGCAATTATGCTCGAGGCTCAAATCCTAGTATATCTAACTGATCACTATTCTGAAGTTATTCAATCAGAAATAATACTGTATTATGGTTCAGACTTCTTTGACAGCAACATTGAATTTTCATCATTTTTTTTTTTTTTTTTGGTACACGATCAAAGGAAAATTGTGAGGTTATGACATGGTTAGCTCACTCATTTGCATATTCTTATCCACTGTACAAGAACTGTTTTGCAGAAATTAGCATAACTTCAAAGTTTCATAACTTCCTATTTTTCATCTGATTTCAGTTAAATTTGTACCATTGAACTCGTAAGATTTAACTCTTTTTTTATCAGACTAACATATTTGGACTGGATTTCCCCTTTAATGGAAATGGCGCAATATAAATTGTACAGATATTGTTATTATAACTAGGTGAAAAAGGTGGTCACGACAGCATTGTCATATCAGGGTTTTCCTGTGTATGTACCAGGTAGTAATATTTGTGGTGGTAGTACATTGTAGTTGTACATAGCAGTGGAATTACTATCAGTAGTAGGTGTACATATATTCTGCCAACTTCACGATACCAACTCAAAGCACAGTGAGAAATTATCTCCAAACAGCCACACAGGGACGGAGAGATAAAGCATGAAGGACGTATGTACTGTGGTCAGATACCAATGTGAAGCGTTTGGTCAAGTCCCTAAGGCCCAAATTCACGGAAGTGGTACAAATGAAACCATGGTTTAAACCATGGTCAAAAACCATGGAGCGCCAAGTGTCGCATGGAATATTTCGTTATGAAATCAGTCGTTTCGTCAATGAAATGATTATTTTGTAATGAAATGACAACATTTTGTAACTAAATGAACATTTCGTCCACTGAATGATAATTTCGTTAACGAAACGGTCATTTTGTTGACAAAATGACCAATTTCGTAATGAAATATTCTGTGCGACACTTGGCGCTCCATGGTTTTTGTCCATGGTTTAAACCATGGTTTAATTTGTACCACCTTCGCGAATTCGGGCCTAAAAGTCATTTCATGCAAGTATGCTTGTGTGTGTGTGTCTTGTGACTATGCATGTACGTCAGGGATGTCGTATCTCCCAGAGGTGTCCATCGATCCTTATTGGTTTCATGCTCGTGTATCAGAGCACTAAGCACCAGTTTGTGAAAGCAAACAATATACAGTATGAAGGGTCACAAGTGTAATGGCAATTAAATTTTCCACAAGGTAAAAGATTCATGGGTAGATAAAGGTGTGATACAAATGTTACTTCTTGGGAAGACATAAACAGTGCTCATCACTAAGGGCATTATCGCATCTATTATTTGTCATCAAAAATTCATTCTTCAGAATATTGGTAGGTGTCACATCTTGCACACTCAGCATAATGCTTTCATGCCATCACCAAAGTTCAGTAACATTCAACATGTGTCTCTCACGATGCCATCTAGGGTGGTTTTAGCTGTGGTGGGGGAGGGGAGGGGGACTTTTTTTCGAGAGAAAATTCATCAACTTTAACTTGAAAAGCAGATACAAGTGGGCTCTCATCATAATGAAAGGTTATACAACGTAATGCACCTTGGTAACTGTCTTCGGTGTACATGTAACAGGAGTGCACTGCACCTGCATATAAAAACCTTTAAAAAATTAATGTGGTCTGGGTTATTCCACAACAGAATTACTGTATACCCCGAATATTTTGCGTGGTTTTTATTTTTCGCGAATTTCGTGAGTCGGGTGCTATTCGCGAAATTAACACACGCGAAAATATTGACTCTGATCCCGATGTGAATGTAACGTACACGTGTACACTTCTCCGTTCAGTACTTGACTCCACGATCGCGAATTTAACCACTCGCGAAATTGTCGGGAATTCCAGATTCGCAAAAATCTAGACTCAAGAAATATATGGCGTATACAATACAGTGTATAAGAATCCATTACATGTACTGTAAAGTAACCTGTCTTCAAAATATTTTCCCATTACACATGACATAAAAGATGTCTGCGACAGTAAAACTTTAAATCATTTTATCCATTTATTACATCAGATAAATACATGTATCGTTGCCATGTTTTCAGTTACAGTTTCTTTGACAAAAAAAAATCGAACAAACAATGAGGGAAAACAGTCTAGTGAAATGTCTTCACCATTTAGTTTACATAAGGTGATGTAGAGAGATTATCTAATCATTTAACTCACTGAAAACCACAAGCACATATGGCAAATGCATCCCTGAAAGTGAGAACAAACCCTACATTAAGAAAAATGTCATGTCTAGGGTTGGGAAACTGCCTACAATCCCAATATTGTAGCTAAGCAGAATATACATGTATTCCAATGCAATACATGTACTGCCTCACTGTACAAAAGCTACATATGTGTACATTGTACTGTCATGTATTTGGTCATGGATTTAAAGTTTGTAATCTCGGTCATATTCAACTGTTTACAAAATAAAGAGTTATTTTAGCTGCACTCAGGAATTCATAATCATAAGCCCCCCCCCCCCCCCCCCCCAATCCACTCATCAACTATGAAAAAAAAAAAAAATAATACACAAACTGTAGTGTTCAACAAAACAACATAATTACCAAGGCATAAAATGAGCAAAGCTGTTTATTACACTCAGTACCCTTACCATGGAAAAAAAAAATATACATGTATGAAACATAACAAATCAAATGATTTGAATAAAACTGAAACCCCAAGTTCAAGTTGATGCTGGAAAACAGAATAAAATCAAAATGAGACTCCAATAAAAAAAGTCTTCAGTTCTGTTGATTAGATTTGGCCCAAGGTTATTTGAGAGTTGATCTAAGCAGAGTGTGCCATCTAACTTTAAATTAGTAACATTACAGGAGACAGGCAACAATATCTCTTTTTGGTAAATAAATTTCCAAATTTGTCTTTACGGCTTGAAGCAGAACTGCTCTAAAAAATACGGACATTTCCTCATCTGCAATATTTTTCTGTCTTTTCTGTTTAGATGCCCTAATCAACAATGCCCGAGGTATCAAAATTTAATTCTTCTTCGCTCATTCTCGGATGGATATTCTAGCTACACATGCACAACATTGATAATCATTATGTACAATATATTTTACATCTGAATCAAACCACAGTCTGGCATACAATCTATGAGATGGTATCTACATCATGATACAGTGCGATAGAAATGGTGACGTACAACAAATCTTTAAAGCTCTACATATGCTCTGCAGCAGAAATGGTCATTTCCATTCCCCTGTACATTGTATGAACAATTGTTATATCATTGTATAGTATCCGACAAACTATGCTTTTAAAAATGAGTATATGAATGGAGCAATGCACAAATAATTTCATTTCTCATCTCTCTTGTACAGTAACAAATAACTGGGGTTTTTTTAAACTGAGCATAAATAATCGGGGGGGGGGGGGGGGGGAGAGTCATACACGGAATAAAATGAACGACAGAAGGTTGTTGTTTTATTATGTGCCACTGACATGGACCACTCAAATATACTCAGTATGTCACTGTCAGTCTAGAAATAGTAGTATTCTGAAAATACAATGAAGATCTTACATTATAACTACAACATTGATGTTCATAATTGACATGGGTTTCTGATTTGACACAAGACAACAAAAGAGTGAGTTATTTCCCATCCCTCCCCCTCCCCACACTATCATAAAAGTAGAAAGTTTACTTTTTAATGGCATAGATGAGAACATGTCTGTAAAGAATTGTTATTCTCACAAAATTCTTGCATGCTCTATTATTTGATGGACATTTCCGTCGAGCGCAAAATCTCAGAAAAATTTCAGCGATGTGCAGCAAGATGCAAACTGGGGAATGATAACACACCACAAATTTACAAAGATCTACATTGTAAGCACTCTTTGTTCTCTACCAAACAAATTCCCTTTTGCAATAAATCACTGCACATTGACTTGGACAAAATGTATTGGAAATGGACATGTATATTTCTTTGACTCATCAACATTTACAGCGCTCAGAAAGCGAGAGCAGACATCACTACGGATGGAACTTGCCCATGGCCTCCCCACTGCTGGTTTACGCAGAAAGAAAAGATGTAGGCAAGACTTTCTTGGAATACCTATATTATCGAGGTTTAAGTTTATTTGAGTCATTGTCAGGGTGAAAGGTTACCACAATAGATGGCAAAAGTGATGTCAGATTTTTAATTCAATGACAAACTTTGGGATGAGTGATGCATCTTGCCAAGATACCTCGGTAACATTTGATCAATTGTCCTGCACTCAATCGCAAAATCTTTTTATCACATTCTTTGGTGTCCAAAGGTCCACACCTGCACCGGAATGACAAAAACAAATAAAAGAACAAAATACGAATAACACCACAAAAGCAATCACAAGAAGTATGGAGTGGTCGTTCTCGCTGGTATGACGCGCTCGCTGTCCGGAACGTTGCGGAACAGCTTGGGCTCCCTGTTGTTGGAGTCGTTGAAGGCCAGTATGGAAGCGATGTTGCCGCAGCGGTAGCAGTAGTTGGGAGCGCTCCATACCGTCACCAGCTTGTCGTCAAACATGTACTTGTAGCCCTCCTGCACCAGCTGGTGGGCCCGGCAGATCAGCTTGAGGTTGTTGATGTGCACAAACTGTCAGACAGGGGGACAGGTCATGCGAAAAGTAATAGACAGGGGGCAAGAATGAATTGAAATCAAAACTATTCAAAGTTAAATCATTAGTGAAAAAATGAGCAAAGAAAATGGGACTCCATCTGGATCAGATAAATCAGATACAGAAGTCTCATTTTTTTCTTGCCTACATAAAATGTTTGCAAATAATCCTCAGTGCATGCCCATTGCAACAAAATGATCATCTCTATATTATCTTTATACACTTTATTTTTCCCAAATATAACAAATTTCTGACATCATGAAAGACACTGCTGTCTCCAGGACTTTATTGTAACAAGAGTCACCTGTAATTGTTTTATTTATTTTTCCATCCATTTTGTTACGCAGGTGAAATGAAACATCGCAAATGACGTCTGCGACATTCAAACAACTCCAGCAATACATTGTGAAGGATTAGGGCATTACATAAAGGTAGATTCTTTTCAAATCTTCTCCCTCCACAAAACAAATGCTAGCTGTACTTTGAGAGTGTCTTCTGTGATATTCATTTGTTTAAATGAGGAGCTTGCTGTGTATTGACACATATGAACAGTTCTAAAGAGTAAGTCTGTTGATTCCTTTAATCGAATATAAAATATAAAAAAAAAACAGATGTCTGTAGTACAGTGCACATCATCTTGTTCTCTCCTAGCTATCTTCTTTCATAAAAACCATATTACTACAACTGTAAAATCATATGCTACTTCCGAGCAATGGGGAGTTCATTTCTTCACACAAGTTCTTGAGGAATTTTACCAATCACAACGGAGTAGACACAAAGTACAGAACTAACCTTGCAGTAAAATGATATTTGAACAGGACCTTGTTAAAGTGCTCCTTAGACATCACTGAACTCAATGATTGATTGTCATGCTGTAATGATTTCATTAATTCACTTTGCAGCACATTTTCACTATCAAATATCTGCTTTTTAAAAAACTTTTCCCTCAAAACAGCATTCTCTCTCACAAGCTGTCAACATTCACGACCTCTCACCTCATGGGTGACCTTTGACCCAAACAGCCAGCCTGCTCCCCGGGGACTGATGGCCCAGGTGTCTACATTGTCTGGGTCAGACCATACCAAATGTGAAGAACAGATTGTCAAGGAAGACTACAGATTCACAGTCAGATACAAAAATGTGCCACCTATTTTGAGGTGAAAGCATATTATACTATGCATATGCTTCAATAAACTGTGCACACCGTACAGTAAGAGGAATGTTGACATACCTGGTACATCTGCTCATGTACACAGTGTATGTACACATGGAAAATAAGTTGCAAAACAAATTCAGATCTCTTTCTCTTTTTCCCAGAGCTAGATGATGATGATAAAAGAATATTTCTGAATCATGTGATATTCATCTACTCCCGGTTTTGAACCGAGATGCACTGTAATTGTGCAGTTACCAAGAATTACTTCAAATGCAAGACAGATGAATTTCAATTCCTCCCTGAAGCAATTCTCCCTACATCCTGTATCTCTCCCACTTGCAAAACAAAACAAAACAAGACAAACAACAACAGCAAGAGAGGTGGAAAGATGTGCTCATCATGATAATACACTGAGGACAAGAATATTAACTACCGGTCCAAATCATTCATCAGAATTTCCTGCAGAAGAGAATTATCTGACATCCTTTGAAAACTTTCCTCTTTATAGCGGTATTAAAACCCCTGGAAGAGAATCTATCAAGCCCCCCTCACGTTCCCCAGCCCCCCATCATCACCACGTTTCATCTCAAAGACAGCACTGAGCTACAAGGTGTGATCTGGGCAGCATAGCAAAGGATATCACAGAAGGCTCCTTTGTGGGGGATCTCCTGGGCGCGCTCGATCATTCTGATCTGGTCCAGTGTCTTGACATCCGGCGACAGGCCTCCGTGTACACACAGTATCTGCTCATCGATGATCTAATGGGGCGGGGAGATTACACAAAGATTGGATTTTGATCCTTGAGGACACTCTGATCGTTTCAATGCTGCCTACATTTATGTCATCCTGTAATTTTTCATTAAAGGGATGGTACAGTACTGGTGGAGATGAAAATTGGGCTTTAACTTTTTTGCGAGTTACCAAGAAAACACTTATGAAATAGTACCGAGCATACCATTTTAAGAGGAATTCAAAGTTTATTTGATGAAAATCGGGTCTGGAATAACTGAAACATCCAAAAACAAAGTAAAACAAAGGGATCGTAATAAAGTTTGGGTCCAACACTTTATCAGAATCGCTACGCTTTGGATATCTCAGCCATTTCAAAACCAATTTTCATCAAATAAACGTTGAATTCCTCATGGAATTATATGCTCTTTCATATTTCATTAGAGGTTTCTCACTATCTCACCAAAACCTGTTAGAAACCTGAAATTAGGTCTCAACCAAAACTATACGATCCCTCTAAGGATACAGATACAGTTCCATTTATAAGTATAATTTGATAAGTCAATGTGTTGATTATGGTGGTTGTAAATCGAAAATCAATTTTAACATAATTCATCATTTCCTCCCTGTTCTGAGATACAGCTTTCTACTTCTAGCGACAATTTTGATGTACTGTTCAAGCGATTGTTTATCTATCAATTTAGTGGATCAATCAGACTGCGTAATAGTTTGATTGCCCAGTTTACACAGGGACTTTGCTGCAATGTGTTGTTTCCATCTTCCAAACTGTGAATGGCAGTCATAAATGTGTCATCCATATACTAGTTTGTACATGTACATCAAAGCACAGGTGTAAACAAGAATAGCAATCTCAAAGATAAAGAATATCTGTACATAACTCTCACAATCACATGTCCAAAAGGCTTTATTTACACGTTCACAAATGACTATGATTTTCTGGCCTGCTATACTCAACCAACAAAAAATAACTGCACAACCATCTCTTTTCCATTGTTTTATTGGGGCTTGTCATGACAATATTCTTCATATTTCTGTGATCTATTCATTCTTTCTTCTATTTTGCTGACATATTGAAACACTTAAAATCAACAATTAAAAAAAAATGAACAAAGTTTCTCTCTCTCTCTCTCTCTCTCTCTCTCTCAAGAAAAAATCTTTAAAAACTGATTAAATGGGAACACTAGTGCTCGGAGTCAAGCAATCTGTTAAAGAAGTATTGTGATTGGCCAAAAATTTCTGTGTGTAGGGAATCAATATGTGTGACATGTTTTCTTTCAGTTCCATCTTTAATCTCACAGCCAACATTCAAATACGGAAAAAAACGTATGTGGTTAAAACAGCATCACTTACCGCTGCCACTGTGAGAAGGTCAAAGACTTTGGTGCAGTATCTCCAGGCATTGGCATTTCCATATTTTGTCTGACACTCATCTGTGAGATGAAGGAAAAATTGCTGGTGATGGAACACTGTGAACTCTTAACTCCCAAGAGCAATGTTCCATGTATAAATGACACGTCATATAACATTTGAAAACACATCTCTGTGCAAATACATCAGTGATATCATATCCCTCTTCAGGATTTAAAAGGCATTCTTTATCATGTTGTCACTTTGAAAAAACTGTCCCAAATGGTCTTACATGCTAGCTGTGTAACTGATGTTGTTTAAAAATGAAGCTGTTGAACAATCAAAGTTGCTGAAAATGATCATCAAATCGTTTATGTTTCAAGATTTATCAAACTAAATTTTTGCAATACACATTAGTGTCAGAATTAACCATACAGAACAATTAATAGCATGCTGACAATCTGTTCATATTGGTCTTGTGAGTGATGGCATAATTTTTAATACACCTACACATGCCTGAGAACTCCTTCATCCCTTTGGACATTATTGTACATCTCAGAAAGCAGAGCTCAGAGCTCAACAGCATCTTTCAAAGTGAGCCCACTTCCTCGTCAGTGACGGTTTTAACCCTGTATTAACTGGGGAGGGGTCTATTTGATGATACAGCAACATTTCTTTCTGCTGTTCAATGCATCAGAATAATAAAACTGAGCTGGAATTTGAAACTAGCTAGGCTGGTGGCAAAGGCAATCTTCTAAGAAGTTTGATGCAAAATTTTGCAAACAGGAATGGCTGCAGTTAAAATTCATACTGTAAATGTCCATATTTTTGGGGCATTAATTTTTTGAGCTAAGTAGCTCAAAAACATATTCACGGGTTCTTGAATTTGCGCTGCACGATTGTCAACCCATTCAAAATATGCAGAGAAAATTGTGAAGGTATCTTCGCCGGTTTTAGAATTCGCACTAGCCAAAGGTAGCGCGAAATGCGTGAAAATTAATGTAACGCAATAATTTGTGCATTTACAATATGCACAGTACTTCCACTTACCATAGAAGCCGTACACTTGAGTGATTTGTCTGCTCTCATGGTTCCCTCTCAGCAGAACAATGCGGTCCGGCCACTTTGCCTTCAGAGTCAGTAACCTTGTGAAAGTCTCAAGGCTGTAGTAACCTCTGTCGACAAAATCACCCTGCACAGCACACAGAGTGATGGGGAATGTAAGAGCAAAGTATGTCATGAGAAAGAAATACTTGCAAAACAAAATTATACCCATTGGAAATTTTGAGATGCACTATATGTTTGAGCTATTTGATGTTTTAAGTCTTTAAATTTCCCTGCAAATTACCATTTAGAGGGGAATTACCCCCCTCCCCCCCCCCCCCCCAAAGGAAAAAAAAAATGTTGATTGAGTGAATGGAGCAATATTAGTAGAATACATCAGCAAAATTTTGAGGAAAATCGGGCAATCCGTTCAAAAGTTATAAATTTGTGAAGTTTTGGTGACGAGACCGCAGGATCAGAAGACTACTACCGATCATGACATCACATATGTGACCCGCTACAACAAAAAGGTCCTAAAGTCGCGCACGGTGGAAGCCGTGAAAATCGAGTTTAAAGTCAGAGCATTAAAATTGGTCAAAACTTACGATTTTCTGATTTTGATATATTATTGGAGTCTTACATGTCTTCTATCATCTGTCGAAATTTTGAAGCAAAATGATCAAAGGAAAGATATTTAAAAAGATAATGTTTTTCTGAGCCATGTTTTTTTGCGTTTCAACGAAGCAGAAACTGGTTCGAAAATTTGGATTGAGCGCCACAGATAGGTTCCACCCCTAACAACGACCAGAGTGATCTCATTGGTCAGTTTGCTGCTTGCTGCTAACCGAAGCGTGAAGCTCGCACACTGCCCAGTCGACTGGTGCGGGCGGGCGGGGTGCGCTATGCTCAGCCGCTTCTCACATCCTGGTCACTGATTGGTTGGTGGGGAGACCGCCGACGCTGATGTGCTTGAATGACCTCTTCGGGGGTTGCTAGGGCTTACCTTCTATCGTCCAGAGCTGAAAGCTGACTTGCGTGTCCCTTGATCGCGATTGCGTCGAAAGGAAGACTTTTAGGGCGCTTTTCTCGAAACTGTGATTTTCCACACGTCTCGACATGCTCTCTTTTAAACATCGATATCTCCGCAGCCGATTATCTTTATAAAATCTGGTGATACTCAATTTAAAGCAGAAAGATTAGGGGATTATATCATGCAATTTTCAAATAATCGACCTCGCCCGACTTTAGGATCATTTTGTTGTAGAGGGTCACATATGGACTACCATATAAAGAAAATATAAAGAAAATTAAAAGATTTTTCACTTTTTTCGAATAATGAAAGAGCACTAGACTTACCTCCTTCAGAAAGCAAGGGGAATAATGTTGCCCTTGACATTGTCAGTAACAAGTTCAGGGAATGTGAGGGAATACTTACAGTACATGTAAAAGGAGAGACAATACCCAAAGAGGATGTATAATTTAGACAGTCAGAATGAATGGTCATGTCATTTACAACACTATCTACAACTGTGTTGCTTAGGCAACTATCTGTCTCATCTAACCATAAATAATTGCAACCAATTCCAGCACAAATCCTCTTACCATGAAGATGTAACTTGTATCTGGTATCTGGCCTCCAGTTCGGAAGAGTTCTTCTAGATCATAGAACTGAAGAAAAAGGTGAAGATGTGAGATACACCATGCAATTAGTTTCTGCTGAGAAATGAGAAGTCTTTTTTTTTTCTTTTGTCATTAAAATCATACAGAAACTTTAAATATCACTTCTATATTAAAGTATATAACCTAAGCACAACATATAAACACAGTGCATGTGAAAAACAACTAAGGACATACAGCCAAAAAAAAAATTAAATAAAAAAAAAGAATAAACATAACTTTCCTATATCAGTTTGATATTGAACATGCATGGTGTAAAATGATGTATACCTCTCTCTCTCTCGATTAAAAAAAAAAAAAAAAAAATGCTGCACACATCACACAACAAAACAAGATTGGACATTAAGTTACCTGGCCATGTATGTCACCACACACTGTGACTGGGGTCGAGACTGGCTGGACATTGCATTCTTCTAGCTGAAGGTCGCACACAACATCGCACAATTTCTGGACAAAGAGAACAAGGAAAGGCTTAGCCACAATCAGCAAAAAGACAATAAAAACATCTTGTGTTTAACTGGCATGTCCTGTGGAAAGAAGTTGCTTAATGCAGGATATACAGTTCCAGTGGGACAAATGCAATCAAGCCTCACAGACCACGGCCATGTAGAAGCTTAAAATACTGTTAATCAAATGACCACAACATCAACACTCTGGTTTGGGTAACAGAATATGGAGAAGTTGTCAATTTAAAAAACCCACACCAAGATTCGACCCCCCATGCCACAAGTCAACCACATGCAAAAGCATAGGCTTTTACACGCAGCCGACGGTCAAATTTTGGACAGTGTTATGGTCGAATTATACGGGCAGCTTGCTTTACTACAGTTTCTGTCATGTGCGGTCATTACAATTGCTGAAGCCAAGCACAAGCAGTGAATCCTACCGCTGAGAAATAGACCAAAAAACTCTCTGTCTTTAGGAGTTTTTTATCATTTTTTGACCTTTACGGTTCTCCTCCGTATAGGAGGGGGTTCTGTGCAGCCAGCCAAAGTCTCCGCGGAACATATCCGCGACGACAAGATACACTACAGACTGATCTTTCAGTCAAGCAAAGGAAAAGCCACATTAACCACAATAGACTCTTACATGTAGATTTATAAATTACGGTACCCTTATAGCCATGCCATGAGAGTTCCAGTAGTATTATTGTTTCAGGGTTTTAGATTTAGATCATTCAGTAACATATTCCTGCCCAGGCTGTAAACCATTAAGCTATATTGTGAAAAATTACCCAACTCATTCACTTCAAAGTATCGTTTAGTGCATGTGTCACACTGTCCCACCTCCATTCACTTTACATGCACATGCATGTGCGCACTGAATAAGTGGGGTAATTTTTCACGATAATGCCCCATATTATATTCTAATGATGACTGGTTTTAGTCAGACAGTGCTCACAACATGAGTATTACACTCTAGATAGTCTAGAGTGTGAGTCGTGATTGACTGTGACTTCTGAGCAGCATTGCTGGATGGTGATTTCGGTTAGAAAAAAGGGTGAAATTTGGTAATTTTTAGGTGATTTTGAGACCAATGACAAATAATCACAATAAATGAAAACGAAAATGCATTTCGCCCAAAGTTCTCCCCTAATCGCGATCAAGTACACATACAGCTGTACCACATTGCAATTTCCTGTAGAAACAATAATCTGTGCATATTTTGTCACTCTCACTTGGTGATTTTAGATGACTTTCGGTGATTTTTCACGTCTTTTGGTGATTTTGTGGCCGATTTTGTTCTGTTGGGACCTGGCAACGCTGCTTCCGAGTTAACTGCGACCAGCCCCAACGCGAATGATACTGCGTACAAGGATAAAGGAGCGCCCCGGGATTTACTTTTGAGTGTGTGAGATCGAAACGAGAGCGTCTAGCGTCTGTCGCTGTCTGAATGGCTGTGCTGGCGACATTATTGATTGAACAAATATAATATCACAAACGAATGATGCACATTTCATGGCTTAATCAGAAACGCAATATGACGTCCACCCTACAATCCAGAGAAGAAGAATGGAGGCTTTAATACAGCACTTACAGTAGGAGTCTATGCATGTGACAGGCAAACCATTTCAGCCAAAATCAGTGTGAATCTGTGTTTAGTGTATTGTCCCACATATTCGAATTATTGTTGGAAGTAGGTAACCCTTGCGTACACATTCAAATTCACATCGATGATTTGGAAGACAATTTCGTCCAAACAGTCATTACTCACTGACAGTCATCATCAGACTATATCAGCAAATACATTTTAACTAAAAATCTCACCTTCAAGTCATTTTCTGGGAGGTACTTGCACTGTTTGGCGATTTCAATCCACCGATCAACGTTCGACGTATCTGCCATTTTGACTGCGGAAGTTTGTCATTGAATAACGTTACGTTCGATGACGTCATGGGGCAGTTCACAGACAAGACAGCGTTTATGAACATGATCTAGATCTACACGTACCTGTACTGCGTACTGCATGCATACTGCTCCCCAAGTAGTTCATTGATAACCGGGATTTGTAAAAACGCCGGGATTTGTAAAAACGCCGGGATTTGTATAAAGACGCCGGGAATATGGTAAAAATGTCTCGCCAGGAAATGTATAAATTTCGAAAATTGTATCAACGGAAATGTAAAAACGCTGCCAGGAACAGGAAATGCAAAAATCATGCATGACTTACTTCAACGGTATGACGCCTCCGATGTTAATAGAAAGATGAACGCGACGTCTAGCAAAACTTTAACTGCTCATAGAACCTTTAGGACCTACCGTTTTCATTTTCTTGTAAACCCCACAACATATTTTTACCAAACTTGGCAGACAGCATCTTTATGGCGATTTGATTGAAAGATCAGTCTTATCTTGTCGTGGGACAAGATAGGTGGGATAATAAATCATGTTTCGCTGAGACTATAGGATCTTTATACGTCTGGCTTCACGGAATCTGCCTATGGCGTCCCCCTCCCCCCCGTCCCTATCAAGGCACCCATGGGTCCGCCATAATCAAACATGAAATTTCAGTCTTCATAGCACTAACTTACCTTTATCTCTTTCGGTTCGACAGAAGAAGACAAAAAATTCCAGAGACTTGACTTAATCCCCACTGGCCCCCATTCGACGGTGGAGGGGGTGGTTATCATCACCATAAAGATGCTATCTGCCAAGTTTGGTTAATTAAAATCCATCGTAGATTTTCAAGAAGAAGTAAAAAAATGTGGAAAATCCCCCCCACCACCAATCATGACCCCTGGATTAGCCACTGATAACAAACATGAAATTTCAGTCATTAATGTCTTCATAGCACCAGTATAATTAGCTCTATCTTTTTTCGATTCGAAAGAAGGAAATTAAAAAAAAAAATCCAGAGTTTCAGGGACTTGAAAGCTTCTGCCCCCCTAATTAAACGAATAAGATCATAAACCATAAAGATGAAAACGGTAACGGTTATGAGCAGTTTTATTTGACATGGAGTTCATTTAACATCGGTACGTAGTGCCGTTGAGGAGCATGATTCTTACATTTTCCGGCAAAATTGAACATACAGATTTACATTTCCCGGCGAGACGTTTTTTTATTTCCCTTTGATGTAATTTTGGGGATCGATTTTTACAATTTCCCGGCGAGACGTGTCTACAAATCCTGGCTCCACACGGTTTACGGCGTTTTAGCAATATTAATCAGTGCGTGCCCTTCTCTATGGTCTTTAATAGTCTGAGCCATGCAATCGCTTTCATGTACCTTCGCGCACAAGACTTGTAGTATAGATTGTAAACCCGGTATTGCCCATTCACTACAGTATTTGAAGTCTGTAAAACTTTAATTTGTTTTTGCAACCTTTTAGCAACATTTTTTTTTTCTTTCAGCAACTTAATGCAGGCCTATGAGTTTACAGTCGACACATGATGTATAGGTCCCTGACAGCAAGGGTTTCGAAAGCCTGTCCTATGGAACTAAGTCTTTAAAGAAGAATGGGACCTATGATAATTATGTGTGTATGTGAATAAAAGGGGCTAATCCAGTCAAAATATAAGTTATATACATGTATAGTCTGATAAGAAAGAGTAAAATATTACAAGTTCAAGTAGGCACCCTATATAGTTTTGATAGAAATAGGATGAAAAATAGGCCTACGGAAATTATGACATTTTGAAATTTCGCCATTTTTCAGAAAACATTACTTGAACGGTCAATATGAATATGCAAATGGCAAAGCGAACATGTCATCCCCTCACAACTTACCATTATAGTTTGTATATATATATACATATATTTTTTTTAAATTTCCGGTTTTTCATTCAAACGCAATTATGCCCGAGGCTCAAAGCCTTATCTAACTGATGACTATTCCGAAGTTATTCAACCAGGAATAACATCATGTTTCAGACTTCAAGGACAGAAACATTGATTTTTTTTGTCTTTTTGTTGTTGTTGTTGTTGTTGTTGTACAAACACGATCAATGGAAAATATTGAGGTTATGACATGGTTAGATTACTCATTTGCGTAGTTTATTCATATCTACTGTATAAGAAATGTTATGCAGAAATTAAGAAAACTTCAAAATGTCATAACTTCCTTATTTTTCATCCGATTTCATTCAACTTTGTTGGAGAACCGGAATTTTGCACGTCAATGACCATGGAACAATGCGTCGGTGTATATAAAACAGCTGGACCGATTTCCGATAAATGCAACATTCAAATTTATACCCACTGAAAACCCCAACCTGCAACGCAGTGGTTGCTTCCGACTACAAGGGCGTTTCCCCAAGGATTGCATGCCTTTACGTCAGAGCAACTTTACGCACGCAAACTGGATTTCTTACTTACAAACTGATGTTTATGGTAGTACAAATACAATTTACACTTGTACATGTATGAAAATATAATGAATATTGAAACGAATGACTGGAGCAGACTCTTAAAGGTTCCGAAACGAATGAAGTATCCAAATTTGAATAAATTACCCAGCCAACAGCTCCCTTACGCAACCTGAATAGCAAGCATAAAGTGTATAACTGTACAATGTATTTCCTGTTGAATAGTCAGGGACTGCCGTTACGCCAAAGCTTATAAGACATGTAGTTTTTTTTCCTCATTCCTTCAATAAATATATTTAGTGATAGGATTGCTCGCATACTAATGTTGTGTAAGCTAACAGTCTGTGTTGTAGAGTCGTGTCTTATACAACGGTTTATTATTATTTGTTCACAACCAACACACAGAACACGATCAATCAGAGGTTCACTTCACCAAAAGTCTTTATTGAATCAGATGGGAACTCGAATACCAAGTCAGTACTGTACAAGCGCAATGGCAAGGACGCGCACTCACATTCACTCAAAACTAAAGTAATATCATAAAGTGATTATACACCCCACGGAAAATCAATTTGTATGTGTGCTTCAAACGCGCAATTTCAATTACACTGTAGCAGCTTGCTCCACGGCAATCACACCATATCTGTACACCCAATCATGATAACAATTATTCTATGTCACGTGATGGCACACGACGCGTACGTAGTAAGCGATGCTATTATGATGTCACTCAGGAAGACTTTTACGATATGATATGGATTCTGCTAAGCGTAACATTTCCACTTTGGAATATGCCCCGCAAAAGTGCTCCGTATATTGGAAGCAAGCAAACAAACTTGATCAAATTTGTTCGGAGCAATATGTGACAGTAGCACATGATAATATCACTAGCATAACATGTAGAAGCACGAACGCTCTTCACTTAATCGCACCATTGACCCATTTTGTCCATACCTCTACTACTTGAACCTGGGAAGGGAAGTGCATTAACAATGACTAAGCACACTTTGACAATAATGTGAGTTAACTTGTTTATCATAGAGCAATATACCTACTTACCATTGCATGACATGCTATAACATCACGCGATCTAAAAGAATTCAACCGACTGTTTTGTTATTGCAACCATAAACACGAGGTGGTACAGTATAACCGCATAAATTTTATTGTATAAAGAGCATGGGGTTCTTTTCCAAATCTTCCTTACGGTAAGTTTCCTAGCATACACAGCCCCCGACCTCAAAAGAAGAAGCAGATGATTAAATCATTCCTAAATTTCACTTTTGATGGCTTCTATTTACCCCGCTTAACATTATATTTTACCGGTGTTCTAATGACTATAACTCGAACGTATGAGGTCTTGCTGTTGATATACATTGTCATTTGCACTAGTATTTTTTCTTCTTCAAATTTGAAATCAAATTACCTCCTCTTTGTGCACCTTAAAAAAAGCAAACACTCTTTGAATACACTAAGTTTCTCAAAGCTGTTTGAGGTATTTTGGCATACGTTACGAAAAATACTATAAATAATATCTGTAGTAACTGCCCCAACGATTTTACACGTATAACAGATATATGTGACATAAGCATGAATACTCACTGAGTTGTTTTTACTGGCGGTTAAGTTTCTCCTTAGATCCCTTCCCCTATTTTTTCTTGCATTACAAATGAAGCTTTAGTACTTCCTCAGGAGGCAAAAACATTAGCGGCATTTCAAATAGCACACTTTTTATAAACACACCGATGACAATATTCTTTCACTTGGATGATAGAGTGCCCCCCCCCCCCAAAAAAAAAGAATATCTTTCATTCACAGAGCTGTAGTCGGGCATGCGCTCTCCTTTTGTTTGACAAAAAAAAAAGAAAAAAAAGAAAAGAAATCAGAACAGTTCGTGATCATTGTTTCCAAATACCACGTATACATCGCTGTAGCAACGGATTCCCAGACTTTGCTTAAAAGATAAACAAACAACAAAATACAAAGAAAAAAATCACAATCATCCATTTCATCCCTTCATGACTGTGAATAAATCATCACGCATTATAACTTTTCACATATAAATCATTCTTCAATCAAAATATACAAACCGTTCAAATTTCAACAAATATATACTCTTATCCGATTCGGAATAATACGTGCAGCACATATTTCAGACAATTACATATATCCAAATTGTGACGAATACAAAAGTTGCATTGATGTGATACGGCTATAGCCAAGGAGGTTTATCTCCTTGGTCTAAATAGACGATCATTTCAAACACATACCTGACGTTTTATCGTCATTCGGTGAACATATTTGAAAAGACATTTAACAAGCACAGGGTTCGAGAAAACGGGAAGCAGCGAAACTCACAACATGCACACGCCATCATTGACGATGGGCGAAATCCCTGTCGCTGTACAGCCTAAAGCCCGCCGCACACTATACGACTGTCGGTCGCACGACTGACAGACTCTGGATCCGAAATAAACCATAATAACCTCAGAATAAACACGTTTGTTTATTTCAGATCCAAAGTCGCTTAGTCGAGCAACCGAAAGTCATAAAGTGCGACTGGCTTTACATTCACCAAGTTTGACACACTAACTAAACCTACGAGGTTCCCAGATGTTACATGGAGTAAACATTTACGGGGAGTCAAGTTACATGTGGTTAAATACAATGTAACAGTGTTTTAACTGGAGGTAGACAAACCGGCGCCGTACATTTCGGAGGAAGAAAATCCAAGCGGTAAACACAGGATATAAGCGCGCGCGCGCACACACACACACACACACACGGTTTAACAGATGCCACACCCACACAGCAGTCCTGCCTATAAAAATTAATAAACGAGTCGCACGTGTTTTTGGAACGCCCACATTAACAAGACAATGAGTGATGCTTTTCAAGTCCTTTATATCAAGCGTCGTCGTTCAATGCTAGCTGTGGGAATAATGGACACCTTATTATATGCATCCTCACTACATTTCATTCACTCTTTGTAACTATTTTTGACTCACGATTTGGCAAAACAAACAAGATTAATATAAAGGCAAAGCAGCTGAAAAGTTCCGATAATTTTCTTTCACAGCAAGCTTTATAACAGCTTTACAGCTTTTACTGTCTTTGTACATGGGAATTTCAAAGAGAGAGAGAGAGAAAAAAAAAACACTTTTGACATACAACGGGCAAGTCTGCAGAAATGCAACGCAATGTACCATGGGCTGATTACTTCAAATTTCACTCTGGTCAGCTTTTTACGTTCAAGTGAAATAACAGTATTAGCAGAACAGATTTCAATGAAGCGAGGCTTGCGTTTCCGTGTAATAGCCAAAGAGATTGCTACATACTGTAACCACACATTTTTAACTTGCCGAAATTTCGATGTTACGAGTATTGCTCGAATTTAGAGCTCTTTAGTCTCCAAGGACAGACAACAAAACTTGAAATCTAACTTAATTTTCTACTTTTGCTTTTGGGTGTATCAGACTTATTTTCAACAAATGCTTTTGAATGTAAAAATGTGACAGGAGACCTGTTACCTTCACCATATGTAGCAATCTACCAAGGTACATACAAGGAAGAGCGTGGGCAGTAATTTTCTGACTCAGCTCGCTGTGCACTCAACAATCACGGCATCAATGCCATTTCACAGCAAAGGAGCAAAAGCAATCAATCTTTGAAATAAATACAGGATGAGATATATATATGATATTTGCACACACGACTTTAACAAACCAATGTTTACAACCCAAACTCATCTCAACTAATGGATGGCAAAATAAAATCAATAATTCATATCAGATTGCGTCATTTTCTCTATCCCAATACGAGACAAAAATCTGTCCAATCCTCACAAGGGGTATAGTACTCCTGGATCACTGTGGACTTGGTGGGGAAGACTTGTCCGTCAAGAGACCTATCATGTGCATGAGATCGACTATTTCTTGTCCGGCTTCCTGAAGGTTCGGTGGCACCACGTTCCGGTACGCCCTTCGCGCGTCTTCCAGGCTGTCTCCCTTTTCGCGGTCCAGCTTCATCATCACCTCCAGCGGGTTCGAGATGTGCAGGTAGGCCGACGTGGCCGCGCCGAGGACAAGTCCGTGTGCCTTCCTCCACTTCCACTCCGATTTCAGCGCCGCCCACTTCTCCGCCGCGCCGTCCAGGCGGGCCGCCTTGCTGGTGTTGGCATACTTCTCGATCACGGCCTCGAGGTCCTCCACGTGGCGGGGGAATATATGCGGCTTGATGAGAGTCTTTGGAAGCACACGCTGGAAGATGTACGACTGAAACTTGAAGGCGGTCTGTCCCGCGAGCATCGCCCACATTTCCCGCTCGCGAGTTTTGTTGTCGTCTTCGCTGAAGAAGTCCTCGGAAAGCACGTCGTTGCTCGAGTTGGAGAGACTGTGCGACTTCGCCCTCGTGGAGGGACCCGGCTGCGGTTGCTGCTCCTCGGACGGACTCGAAATCTGCGAGCGCTGACGTGCGATCAGCGGAGTGACATCGGTGGCAGCTCGAGGGCGTGCCCCACTGGAGACCGCACCACTGGTAGACATCGGTTCTTGATTGGCTGAGGAAGTACTAGTAGTCTGTATAGCTTGTTCTTCTCTGCTCACGCTAGGCTTGTCCAGCTTGCCCGGACAGCCGTTCTCGCCAATCGTCGGCGAAATTGCATCCATTTTCAAAATATCAGCTGCTTTTCAAGTCACTTATACCTATATCAGCATCAAATATTTTCTTTGGACGGATTCGACAGTAATTGAATTATGAGCAGGGTAACCCTGCTTGCACTAATATTCATATCGACGAAACAATGACCATATCTTGTTCCTACCAATGAAGACATCTGGCGGCTGAATACTGTAGCACTTGTGCAAATGTTTCGCGGAGGACAAATGAGCGCAATGGAATAAGGCTTGGCGAGTGAATCATTGCGAATAATACGCGATAGTGTCGCCTGGAAAAATAGCACAACTGATAAGCGGGTCCAAGAAGCTGGTGGGGCACAAATCTTAGGAAGGAAAAATAAGATAAAACCGAATACAAACACCAAGCACCCACGTGCCCTTCAGATATCTTTGTTTACGACGCACCTCTGTACGCAAAGAGGACGGACGCAGTTAGATAGCACCTTTTTCCTTGAGGTTGTCCCGAGTTATATCACGGTTCCGATGATGCAAACGCAAATCCTCTTCATACTAATCAATGCGTTCCTGAAAAAAAATGGGAAGCAGAGAACAAACGCGCGAAGATGTTTGCTGCTCAAAAATTCTACTTGTCAGTGCTTCTTCGAACTTAGGACGGGTATGAAGACGGCGACAAGAACTCCTCTACACGAACGGTGGCAGTGGCCAAACCAACGAGGCTCGATCGATCAAGTCCCGCGCGAAAGGACTTCTATAGGCCCAAAACAAAGGAAGATCGAGGGGACTGAATGGTGATCCTTCGGACCAGCTACGCTCAGGTGCATTGTTCACGCCACATTTCCATCTGATCGGTCGATTTTTGCATCGCACACGTAGAGAGGGACTCACGTCGGATGTCGGCGCGTCTAAGCAACCATACTAGTAGGAACCAGATGAGCTGACCTTGCTTTGTCAGTATCGACAAGGCAAGGGGGGCTCGGTCAGCTTGCCATGGGTGAGGATGTTCCGTCTAGCCTGCAGGGAAGACAAAAGAGATCAATAGTAAGACATTTAAGAAAAACAAACAAACAAACGAGCAGTCAAAACCAAACTGTTGTACCGCATCCTCGCAGGTGGTCTGCAAACGACATACGTAACGCTGTACATGACCTTGCACCCCGGAGGAAATCCATTTGTTCTTACACGATACAATCACGTGTAGGCCTATGCAACGCGACATTCTCTCACCCTCTTTACTTGGCCGTGACAAACACATCAAGCACCTCTGTCAACGCAAGTGTCGCCATGCTCAGACTTCATGATGAAAAATACATGTACCCACGTTTTCCTAATCGAACGATTTCATCATCGAAAATGATGAATTTAGTCAATTTACCGGCTATTACGTACTATGATTTGAACAGTAACCTTTGCCTGTAATAATGTTTATCAAACGCTCAGCAGCACCTGTAAAGCAAGGAGTAAATAAGCCCCTCAATCTGCTATGGAAAACTTCTCAAAGTTCGACATCAAAACAATGACAGACACACGTGCACCCTGTCTGAGGCTCATCTCCGCCTGTCTAATTTTTGTCTGTTTCATGTTTCACGGCATAGCCAGGACCGCACACATACACAAACGAAAAATAAATTTTCTCTATTTTTCAATTATCTGTATTTACATTCATCACGCAAATTTCATCTTGAACGTGTACACCAAAACACGATTAAAATCATTGAAACAGAGCATCATTATAGACAAGAAAATGTCACTAATTTCTCTCCTATACATCAATCGATCAATATCACACACATTATGCGCACATACACACACACACACACACACACACACACAAACAAACACAAACAGACAAATTGAGAATGTTCTGGGCTTTTAGTATCGATGTGAAAAAAAAAGACAGTTTAACAGCAATAATCTTCATCTACCTCATCAGGATTGGATTCTCTGCTGTTGTTACTCATCGCACAAAAATGGTGACAGAATACCCACTTTTCTCAGTTTGTTCGACCATTTTTATCTGTTTTGTTGGGTTTTGTGGGTGTGTGTGTGGGTGTGTGCGTGCGTGCTGTGAACAGCTCACGAAGGAAAAGTGGTAACATTTAAACCGTCTAATACTGTAGACCCCATTACCAGTTGTACCATGCAGCTTGACGTCATTTATCATCAAAGGTTAACCTGGTTTGGTCTCATTTATCATTTCGTCTTGCTTCGTTTTATCGCGGCCTGTTGTGTGGATGGTTTATTGCCCGCGATTTCACTACTGGAAGCCGTGGACTCTGATTCTAAAGCAAAATTTTTATGTTGATGTCGGAAGAGCTTGATGGAACATACATGTTCTATTTAATCTTCTTCTCTGACAGCAAATGAAATGACTGAGTGATCGCGAACTTGACCTCGTGTTGATGCAGGAGAGAACAGACGTTGCTCGAGTGTTTCTGTTGCTATGGCAACGGGGATCAAAGATCGGCACAACCTCGATTACCTATACTCCTAGTCTAGCCTCAAGACTGCGAAATTTCTTCACCGTGGAAGCAGAGAAAAACCAGCAATAATAAATGAGACAATAATCATGATACGAATAAAGAGTAATCATAATCATCCTAGACGTGACGATGATAATATTGTAACAATAATGACAAAGAAAATGACAGTAATTATGATACCAGAATGTCTTTTCATCTGATCAACTATACATCCTTCGCATGGAAATAAAATTTCAACCTAAAGTGTACCAAGGTAACAATTCGTCATATGACGACAAAGAATGACGATGAGAATTGAATGTAATATACATGTACATGAACACAGCTTTGGGACACACCTACTAAAAAAATAAAAATAAAATTTAAAAAAAAATCTGATTTTTTTTTTTCTCAGTGCAGACTTGTCGGTTGAGGGGGAGAGGGTGTGTATTTTGGAGGGAGAGCAGAAAATGATGGGACAACGGATACAAAATGGAACTTGCCTTTTCTCATTCAGACAGGTGGCCACTATACACAAGTCGATGACCAATATGATTTTATAATCATAATGATTAGTGTAGCAATAGGTAATAACAACACTCAAATGCACTGGAAACAATACCACACCACTCGTCATCATGCCAAAAATGACTTCATATCAAGTTTTGCCTCTCCAATTTCAAGTTAAATATATAACAGAAACAATTTGAGACAGACAAGTGCTTGCGCACAGGTTATTGCAACTTGAGAGGTTGTTGCAATAGTTTCATGAAAACACCCCGAAAAGTTTAAACTCCACACACACTTTAGCTTCCTTATTTCCTGTCCATTTTTTGATGAAGTTTATACTACCCGTCTTCCATTTGTCGGATTTTACTCCATTCATTACATCAAACCCACACTGGACACAAAGTGGAGTTCGATATATCTGGATTTCTCACAGAAAAATATTCGAAAATAATTTGGAAATCCTACAGTTTTATGAAGGCAATGAATGAGACTAATATCAAACATGTAACTACACAATGTGCACTTACACATATTCTGCTCCTGGGGGCAAAAAGCAGGTGGGTATATTTATACCAATGAAGCTAAGTGATTGCTGTTATACAATGCTTTTTATTCCTTTCCTTTGAACATCAACTCAACTGGGAAATTGCGGCAGGGAACTGCTATTTGCGTAACCCACCTATTGCGCATTATCTAAAAAATTAAGGTTATGATATCTATGTCAATTTGTACAGTTGTATCATAATGCAAACACCGCAAAACCAGGTTATCTTATCAGACAGGCATGGGTGATGAATGCACTGGTCAGCCCTCCAGGGTAACAAGGGGGGGGGGGGGCAGAGAAATGCAAGCTGCAAACTCTTTATCATCACACACAAACATTGGACCTCAATCTACTCACATAAAGCTCTCTCACACTCCAGACTTTGTACTTTGTTTTGAAACTCTATCTTTTTATTCTTTTTAATGGCATTAAGGACAACAACATCATTAATGCAAAGGATCTTCTTGCACCAACTGCAAATGCACCATCATTGCACTTTATATCATCAAAGAAGACATTGACATATAAAGGCCACCGCACACTACACGATCAGACTGGTCTTAAAGTCTTAAGCCAAGCTGGATCTTAAGACCAGTCGTACGACCGGACACCGCACACTATACGACCCAACTGTACAGCGCGCGCTGTGCGCACTGCGTGCGCTTGCATTTTACTGCATTGTGAATGGCTGAAAGCCTACGACTAGTCGTAGAAATTCAACATGTCAAATCTCTACGACTGGCGCTAAAGGCCACCGCACACTACACGATCAGACTGGTCTTAAAGTCTTAAGCCAAGCTGGGTCTTAAGACCAGTCGTACGACCGGACACCGCACACTATACGACCCGACTGTAAAGCGCGCGCAGTGCGCACTGCGTGCGCTTGCATTTTACTGCATTGTGAATGGCTGAAAGCTCACGACTGGTCGTAGAGATTCAGCATGTCAAATCTCTACGACTGGCGCTAAGACCCAGTCGTAGGACTAGAAAATGGCAAGACTGTGACGTCACACTTCTAGTCTTAAGGTCTTAAGACCGGTGAATCGGGGCAAAATCGTGTAGTGTGCGGCGGGCTTAAGACCCAGTCGTATGACCAGAAAAGGGCAAGACTGTGACGTCACACTTCTAGTCTTAAGGTCTTAAGACCGGTGAATCGGGGCAAAATCGCGTAGTGTGCGGCGGGCTTAAGACTATATTTGGGGGTTATTTTCCAATTTGCACTCACAATATACACAAATAAGCTACATTTATCACATCACAACTGGCAAAATACTATTTCGAGTTACAGGGAGAGATGAAATAATGGTTTATTGGGCAGACAAGTGAGACATCTTGAAACCTGTTTGTCCTTAGACCTCAGGTGTTGGGGCACTGGGGCAGAGAACAAATTTACCCAGAAACAAGATAAGACCTTGCCTGATGCTAAGCAATGGAAGCATTAATAACTCCACAGGGAAGCAAATAGTGGATTCATAATAAATCCAATTGACAAAATTTTCACAGGAAGGGCGACATAAACTCGGTACGCCCAAGACCCTACACTAATCTTTACTGTGCTACAATGGCTAATCTGTTATATCAACTGCCAATCTTCACTTACTGTCGTGCAGACAACATTTCCTGAAACTTACTGGCAGTAGATACGATACACACAATATCAACATCCTTACCCATATTCTAATGCAAAACTGCTACACCTTACGGCTGTGATAACTGTGGCATGAAAAAGTATGGGCACATGAGGGCTTACCGGGATGGCTTGAGATGTTTAAGGAATGGCTTGACATAGCTTTTGAAGTCATACACATAAATCAGTTTAAGATGACGACTTGGAACATGTACAGTTGTACATCGCACACTTCTACAGTATGATGAATCACTCATGATTTCAACTTACCTTTTTGAGCATGCTTTACATTCTTATCGTCTCATATATATTTTCTACCTTCCAATCTCTGATTAGGTTTGACACATGTACAAGTGGGTACATCACATTACATCACGCATTTAACAAAATTCTGATGTTATGTTGATGCTGAGTTGACATAAAATATCATGAGTTAATCACACAGTGAAGGGGTGATCTTGATTGCAGTACAACATGCTGTCAATTGGCCATGGGTCAATCCACGTCAAATCATCCAGTGCTTGTCACCCGACCCCCTCCGATTTTCTTTAAAATCGCACCAAATGTTCCCCAAAGTGTCTGACGGAAAATCCCAAAATATTTTGCCCCAAGGTCAATTGGTTGCTAAGATACAGCCTCACATAGCAACCAATGCGCATTCCAAAATATAAGTTAAAAGAAAATTATGCATTTTTGATCGATTGTGGTAGCATGGATATTTATGCAAAAGTGTTCATTATCTGGAAATTGAGAGAACTTTATAGTCTTTGCAAGAAAAAGTGACTTTGACGCGAAATTGACTTTTCGTTAACGTGCACGAGGTCACCGAAAATGGTGTTAAATGTTAATTTTGAAAATTTCAAAGCATATTTAGAGGCTAATATCTTCCACATTTCATCACCTCAGGTTCTAAGATATTATGCTGTTGAAGGCTTTGACTTGCTCAGTAATTTTGAAAAAAAATCAGCGGATTCGTGCTCACCGTGTTTACGGAGAGCGCCCTCAAAGTTGACAAAAATGAAAAATGTGTCAAATTCAAGGTCATGGATCACCCTTCGTCCCACCTAGGAATGGCATCAATTTTTGTGTATTGATAGACATTTACCTATATTATCTTGGGTTACCAAAGAAATTTTGCTACCGAAATGTTAAATGGTAAATTTACCCCACTGAAAATGGTCGTAAACGGCCAAATTTCCATGTAATATCACATATTGGGTTTAGAGGACATTTCAAATGTCCATGCTTTCAAGATGAAAAGCCGTAGCCCTGTGATATTTGCTGTAGGGGTAGTCTGTAATACATATTTTAGTAATATATACCACAAAACACTTTCATTACATAATAATGACCTTGAAATTTAATCCAAAATTTGATAAAAACAATAAGTCGCTCTATTTTCCTCATTGCACTGCATGTAATATGTGTTTTGAATGACTTTTCACAGAGCAACATTTCAAGAATTATGAAAGCTGACAGCCTACCACATTAAGGTTCTAAACTATTTGTGCTCTTCTTTCAGATTTAGTGTCAATTTGATCATGAATGTTATACCCTTGACCTTGAAGTGCTTCTAAAAATAGCTGTAAATTTGTTAAGTTCTACAAAATAATTACACACATAACAGGCGTTTTATGGCATAACATACTAGTGATTCTTTCACAAACACAAAAGTTTTTATGGTGTAAATGTTATATACTGGAATTAATCTATATGTGCTTGCAAGATATGTTACAATTAATTACTTTGTTCTAACAATGACCCTCAATTTCAATCACAAAAGGGTACAGTAATATTTTGTGATTTCGTTTGCATTTTCTATGGAAAACAGTGCTTTTTGGTAAAAGTCATAAAAACTTGACCATTTTTACTATCTATCACTTTGATTGATTAATTCTATTCAAATTATGGTAGAAAAAGTGGGCTGTGACAATTTCCAATAAAAAAAAAATGCTGTAGAAAATAAAAAACAAAGAAATACATAACAAATTTACCAAAAACAAGAAAATATATAGGAATGGAAATGATTTTTGAATTGTCATAAGTTACAGAACAAATCCCCCCCAAAAAGAAGACTCTCAGTGCTTTTAATTTGCTTTTCACAGGCTAGAATAAGAATCTTATGTGTTGGACACAATGTCCATATATATTATGTACTTACAGTGTAAATACAGGTCTTTATGGGCAGGAATAGACATTTCTCCTGATTTTGAAGGTCATAAATTCAGGGTCATTGTCAGAACAAAGTAATTAATCGGACATATCTTGCAAGAACCTATAGTTATTCCAGTATATAACATTTACACCATAAAAACTTTTGTGTTTGTGAAAGAATCACTAGTATGTTATGCCATAAAACACACTGTTGTGTGTGTAATTTGTAGTTAACAAATTTACAGCTATTTTTAGAAGCACTTCAAGGTCAAGGGTATAACATTCATGATCAAATTGACACTAAATCAGAAAGAAGAGCACAAATAGTTTAGAACCTTAATATGGCAGGCTGTCAGCTTTCATAATTCTTGAAATATTGCTGTGTGAAAAGTCATTCAAAACACATATTACATGCAGTGCAATGAGGAAAATAGAGCGACTTATTGTTTTTATCAAATTTTGGATTAAATTTCAAGGTCATTATTATGTAATGAAAGTGTTTTGTGGTATATATTACTAAAATGTGTATTACAGACTACTCCTACAGCAAATATCACAGGGCTACGGCTTTTCATCTTGAAAGCATGGACATTTGAAATGTCCTCTAAACCCAATATGTGATATTACATGGAAATTTGGCCGTTTATGACCATTTTCAGTGGGGTAAATTTACCATTTAACATTTCGGTAGCAAAATTTCTTTGGTAACCCAAGATAATATAGGTAAATGTCTATCAATACACAAAAATTGATGCCATTCCTAGGTGGGACGAAGGGTGATCCGTGACCTTGAATTTGACACATTTTTCATTTTTGTCAACTTTGAGGGCGCTCTCCGTAAAAACGGTGAGCACGAATCCGCTGATTTTTTTCGAAATTACTGAGCAAGTCAAAGCCTTCAACAGCATAATATCTTAGAACCTGAGGTGATGAAATGTGGAAGATATTAGCCTCTAAATATGCTTTGAAATTTTCAAAATTAACATATAACACCATTTTCGGTGACCTCGTGCACGTTAACGAAAAGTCAATTTCGCGTCACAGTCACTTTTTCTTGCAAAGACTATAAAGTTCTCTCAATTTCCAGATAATGAACACTTTTGCATAAATATCCATGCTACCACAATCGATCAAAAATGCATAATTTTCTTTTAACTTATATTTTGGAATGCGCATTGGTTGCTATGTGAGGCTGTATCTTAGCAACCAATTGACCTTGGGGCAAAATATTTTGGGATTTTCCGTCAGACACTTTGGGGAACATTTGGTGTGATTTTAAAGAAAATCGGAGGGGGTCGGGTGACAACTTTTCTGAAAATTGGATGATTTGACGTGGATTGACCCACATCTAAACAACGCTGGCTGCAGGATATGTTGCTATCTGAATCAGCTCCCCCGAAATTCTCTTTTTATGGCCTCTTTATCGGAGTGCTCGGCACTCTGTATGCAAAGTCTGCAAATGATTTACACAGGCTTGTCGGAGGAAAATTATCACAGGCCATCTTCATTCCCTGGTCCTTGTCTATTACACTGTTTAAAAACACTGGGCTACTGCATGTCACACTACACTGTGTTGACTCCCCAGTTCTACATTCTCAAGAGGTCAAAAAAGCGATCATATCAAGTCTCTCCCTGCCATTCCCCCTCCCCCCCCCCCCCCAACCATCCCGCCATGAGCCGAGATAGCCAGTTCGCCGTCATATATGTTCATATCTACGGACAGTTTGGGTAGCTGGGTAATTTGCAAAAAGCAGCAGGTCCATATTTACAATGAATTACATTTTAATACATGTAACCCAGTTTGTGTTCATTAGCTGTTGTTATGCCAGGCAATACTTGCTCAAGATAGTTAATTGTGAGAAACATTTTAAATTTCAAATGTCTGCTCAAAACCTTTACAATACGTAAACTTGCCTATATAGCAAAAAGGGATCCATGAGCTATCACAGTGACATCTATAAACTTAATCCGCTTGCTCTTTTTCCTCGGTATTGATTACACAGTAATAAGCACCATTTATACCTCCAAGGAGGTTACTAATCTTTATGCCGACATTGGTTTGTTTGTCTGTTTGTAAAATAACTCATAGGAGATCTGAACGGATATGAATGAAATCCACAGGAAAAACTGACAATGACACAAGGAACAGAACTTTGGTAGTGATGCAGATCACTGTGTGGATCCAGGATTTTGTTTTGTTTGGTTTTTTAATTTTTGGAGGATTGCTTATCATTAGGGGATGAGGCCTACAAACAGGGGAATTCAAGTTGCACATGTTTGACTTGTGCATATTACGTGCACTGATGAGCATGCACTGATGAGCATAAACTTGAGGCGCTGGGAAATGGGCCATTTTTAGCATATTAATCATGTGGAAATGAGCTGCTTGGTGGAGGTCTGCACTCTCTGAGTGCTTTTCTAATGAAAGTACTAATTCTTTGGCAATCACCTAGTCTGCAACGGCAGAGAAAAAGTAGACTTACACTGTAGAGACTGTGACCATAGCAGTAGGCCTATCACCTGAATTTGTACATCTTCCATTTTGTATGTGTGTGTGTGTGGGTGTGATTTGACCACTGCACCGGGATTTCTCCTTACTCTTGACAAGAGATAGGGTTTCCCGTACATACAGAGCGTACAACTCTCCCATGCATGGGACAGACGGCTTTATGTTTCCTCTGGAAGACTTGGTAATGAAGAAAAATTGCCTTGCCATAGGGCACTACTGATGGGTAGTGCCTCGAACCTCATGATACAGTTCTAAGTTTATTTTCAAATAAATATTTTACCAAATAATGATTGAAAGATAATACACCAGAGGAAAGCTTCATGACACAAATGATACTGTAAGTGAGCTTGGGATTAAAATGGACCAGAAATCCATGAGATCAAAAAACACAACACAACAATCCTATGGACCTACATGTGGCCACACAAATAAATGTAGTTACATGTAGTATGTATTACGGAATACCTACTACAGTAGATGCAATGGCGTATTATCCCATTGGCATTGTACCATGCTCTTTAGTGCATCCAACAATGAACATCCACATGCACATATAAGGTAGAAAACCATGAGGTCTAGAAACAATAGAACATAGAAGTCTGTTTCATTGTGATCATGTCAGAGTCTTTTGTCAGATGTCATTGCACACGTCTTCCCGCAGTGGCTTGGAACTGGCTACAAGCATGGTTTGCAACAATTGACATCACAAATATTTGGGCTATGTGAAGTTGTTTAGAACCAGTTTCCAGGGCACAGAATGGCTATGACGTCACACTTAAGTGCTCTTCTAAAGTGCAAGATCATCCATCGAGGTATACACCTCTACTATCAATTCTAGACATACACTGTACATATGTACAATGTAATGGCTGTTTACTCTGCGCAGCTTACCATAATACAAGTAACTTCCCCCAGTACCAGGCCCCAAACCACAGCTGAGACTACAGTACTGTAGATCATACAGCATTCCCTCCTATCTTATTAACTTAATCCTCATCTATCTTTCGGATTAATATAATAAGGGCTCTCCTGAGGTTGTACTGATCATGTTCTACCCAGCAGGTACCTACCCCCCCCCCCCCCCCCCCCCCCACACACACACACACACACACACACACACAGTTTACAATTGGCCTTTTTGGGTAGCTGGAGGAAATGAAGGCACAAAAATTATCTCTGTAAGTGCATATTATCTCAATTTAGTATAATAGGTTAGATCTACACTCTCACTAATAGGAGACAATGTGTGTAGTGCTATATAACACAAACAGAAACACTCCCAGCACAGCAATGTATTTTTTTTTTAGCACACCCTTGAAAACAGTACTACTGAAACCTGTAATGCATCATTTTAATTTACCAGAGTGCTACTCAACAGGGTTACTGGCATGAGTCTAAACATTCTGAATGTGTAGAAACCTAGGTCTTGGAGAACTGTACCTATCCACGTTGATAGTAGGTCTACATGTCTAATGATGATAGCTGTATATCTAGGTACATATAGGAGATCTATTAGTAAACAAAGTGGCACTAACTGATGATAAAGCTGTACATCAACAGTATTTCAGCAGAAAGACTGTTCCAGGAATTCAAAGATCTCTGCTGGTATCTTCCCTTAACAATTTAATAAACATATGACTGCATGTAACTTACATTAACACAAACAACAGCTGAATCAAAATCTTCCATATCATGCATTATCTTCAGGAGTTCAAATATCTGCATGTTCACATCTATCAAGTTAAATTGAGGAATAAAATTCCAAAAGACCTCTCAGAATATAACAATGATTTAACTTCATCAGAAACTAAGGGTGTGTTTATGCTCAATTTGCGAAGGCAGAATCAACGTTTTGAAACGCTGATTCAAAACGCCGTTCACGGGAGCACTGTTTATGCTCACTTTCTTCGAGCCTTGGAAAGAGCGTTTGCGATTGCTTCGCTGACCTCAGCAGAGGCAGGTCAAATTGGGGCGCGCCCTGCGATTGGTGGCCTGGCCTGGGAGAGCAGCTGGGAAAGAAATGCGTATGCACAGTACATGGGAAAACTGCACAGGCCAGGGTAGCTGGCTGACCGGGCGGGCGCTTTTTCACGTAAACCGGAAAGGCGTTTAGATGACGTCATTCTACACGCGTTTAGAAACGCTGTTGTGTTTAAATGCTTCCCCGTCAAACGTGATTTGTCAGAAACATCGATCGTAAACGCACCTTTTTGTGCATTTTGGATCGGCGTTTTGAATCGGCGTTTCTGTCGAAGTGAGCATGAACGCAATGGCGTTTTGCACTAATCACGTTTCAAAACGCTGATTCTGGCCCGAAAAGGGGAAGCATAAACATGGCCCAACTTAGTCGCTCACCTCTTGCTTTGATGTAAATTTTATGACAAATCTATGATTTTTTTTTCTTTCAAATTCATAATGACCGGTAACTGTATCACTGCCCAGGCATGACTTTTGCACACAAGACAGTGAAGGAAACTTAAGAATTTACTCACAAATCAAATAGGTACAGGTGGTAACACCACTATATTCAATCAGCACTTACAACGTACACTGTAATGAACGCTGCATGTGACAGGAATTGACTCGAGGGCATTAACACTTTTATTGCACTGTGGCATTCGGTGATTTATCAATCGGTTTGGGCGGGTTTGTGTTTGGGCAAAATATGCGAACTAGGCAAGCCCTCGATTCGGTAGAGCATGCAAACATAGCACACAAAGAGTTAAGAGCTGCCTGACTATCGACTAGAGACTTATTACATACTAAAACAAACACTAAATTTATAGTCAAGTTAGTAAAAAAAAATCTTTTGCTCTTACCAAGTACCTAATTTGCACTGGGAACGACTCTGTGTAGGCCTACATGTAGGTGTAACAAGTTACATGGAAAATGGAAAGAGGTACCGGCTCCTGCCCTACGCATGTGAATAGTAGAGCAAATAACAATTGCAGCAAGTTTCAAGAGGATGCAGAGGGGCAAATAAGTCCAGTATACTTTATGCCCAACATCAAGGTAAATCAAGGTAAATCAAGGGAAAAATGTGTATGGGTATTCCTTCCTTATTAATGCATTCCCCCCCCCCCCCCCATACCCTACCACTTCTTCTTCTTCTTCTTCGTGTGTACTGTCCAACACCCCTTACTGCCCTTACCACTAGGAGGGGCCAATCAGACAGGGGGTGCGCCGGTGTTAAATTGCGCAGAGAGACTTGCCTAGATGCTATGTGTGTGAGACTGTGAGTGCATGCATCCACGCATTGAAGCTAGCAAGGGCAAGGTTGGACTAACTCAACTGGTCACTTCAAAGTGCAACTGTTAGTGTAAGTGTTAAAGTAGTGTGTGTGTAAAACTTCAATAGGGGGGGGGGGATGTAAGGAAGTTTTTCCAAGAAAATACAACCCAGTATCATCTTCTTCTTTGACTGTAAATGAATGGTGCTACTATCAATTTATCAAACTCCATGATTATCACTTTCTTCATCTCTGAGTTTGAATGCATTTGATACCGAGGGTTTTCGCTATCATGGGGATGATGCATCAAATTGACATTTTCCAGGCCACAAATACAATTTGAGCTGTGCCTGTGGGTAGTAAAATGTGTCCTACTGCCTAACCGTTACTGGCATTTGGCATCGTCTGCATACAGTCTTACACGAAGAAGTACAAATACAATATCGTTTGATACGTCCTATTTCACATTTGGAACAGAAATGGGCCTTGGATGTTGGACACTCCCCTGGCTCCTAAGGAACACTTGTCCATTCCAGACTGTCCTCCACGATGCCTCCCTCAGCTGTAAATCATGGTTAGCTCACCAACTCGTCGTAGTCGTAACGTTACTCGTCCCCGGCTCGGACGATCGCGGCGATGACCCTGCGTCGAATCCTGCCAGTGCCACTCCTGTAGCCCCGGAGACCGCGCCGCCAGGCGCGGTCCTGGCGGCTTCCCCGCAGTTTCGCTTATGTTAGTTCAAGTATTCTGTGCGCTTGTGCAAGTGATTGTGAATTCTGTGAACATCGGTGAGCTGCTTATAAGACATCATTTTGTGCATCACAAGCAATGAAATGCATCAAACAGTCGCCGGTGATAGTCATTTAGGTTTCATCGACCCATGTAAGTATTCCTAGTAGTTTCTGTCGAAAAATTAAGGAAATATAGCGCCGCAAAGGCACCCGTTTGTTCAACATGAAGATCTTTCATGGGAGCACGGCGCAGCCGCCACACGTACACACTGCGTGTGGCGGCTGTCGCAGTTACCACTCCTGTAGCCCCGGAGACCGCGCCGCCAGGCGCGGTCCTGGCGGCTTCCCCGCAGTTTCGCTTATGTTAGTTCCTAAGTATTCTGTGCGCTTGTGCAAGTGATTGTGAATTCTGTGAACATCGGTGAACTGCTTATAAGACATCATTTTGTGCATCACAAGCAATGAAATGCATCAAACAGTCGCCGATGATAGTCATTTAGGTTTCATCGACCCATGTAAGTATTCCTAGTAGTTTCTAGTGAAAAATTAAGGAAATATAGCGCCGCAAAGGCACCCGTTTGTTCAACATGAAGATCTTTTATGGGAGCACGGCGCAGCCGCCACACTGCGTGTGGCGGCTGTCGCAGTTACCACTCCTGCAGATGTGTAGATATGCGTCTAGACTCTATAGAACCTGATCTATTATTTTACTATAAATTTCACTCATAAATAGATCACAACTTACGGTTAGAAAAGCTTGAATGCGTGGCCAATGCCTGAACACAAGACAACATCGCTCGTCACTCCACTTGACTCGTACTTTAAGATTTGTGACTGCACGGCGCCTCTACGCTCACGTCACAGCTGATGTCGAACCTTGATCGGCCCCTCGCCGCCTCCTCGTAAAAATGTTTGCGTACAAGGATCTTGTTGCAATGTTGGAACAGCTAGCTAGCTAGTAGTAGTATACAGTGTAGTCGCGATATGCATGCAGGAAAACAGTCCAGCTAACCAGACGCTAGCTTTTCGTCACATCACTAGCTATCATCACACATGCATGCACAGTCAGTGTCCCCGCGAATGACGAATGTAAATCATGCACTGTAACGAGCGGCCGAACCGGTAACCTCGCGGGTTGACTACCACGTAACTACGGTGAAGCGACTACAGCGCCATCACTTGTTTTCATGGTTGGATGGCGCTGTTTCACGGTAGTGCGGGCTCGTCATTGTCTAGTACCAAACTTCTATTCCCCCTCTTTCTCTTTGTCTTTTAATCGTAAAGTAATCATAAATAATAATTATTTTGGGATTTATAATTATGTTCGGGTTCGATACAGTGATGCGGACGAATTTCATCGGAGAAACAATGAAAACAAAAAGTCCAACAAAAAAAAAAGAAATACATCAGAAATTCAGAAACAATAAAAATACTTTAAAAATTAAATTTTTCTGATGGCACAATTCTTTTTCATGTACATCTGCTAAGGACACTAGAAAGAATATTTACACAGTGCCTGTTTGAGCTTTAATTAGTGATTTATAGCAAATAGTCTTATATTCATGCATCGTTATACATAAATTATTTACCAAGGCAATGATGCCCCGGTCTCTTGCCTTTCTGCTATTACAATGTCCAGAAAAATAATACACAATTCTAAAATCAATTCTTTTAAATCCCCAGTTTTTTTAAAACATATTCTTCCTTCTGAACTTTTTGTGATATTATGTTATATATAATGTCTATATAATACATCACAACTGTTATGTTCATAATGTATGCATGTACATGTATTTTGAATTGATTTGTAGGACAGTGTGCTAAGCCATTTCGCCGTGTAATGTTATGTTCAAAATGGTATGTAGGGCTTACTGTATTCTCTCAATTAATGATAAAGAGAAAATATGTGTGATTTGAAAAAAAAACACAAATAAAGCAAACAAAGCAAAGCGAAGAAAATGAGTAATCTTTTTTTTTTTTGAAAAATCTGAAAAACTTTTCAGTTTCTTGAGATTCGACGTCTTAGGCAATGTGTGTGTTAATTTTCGTCGCGATGGCGCAGTAGACGGCCGAGATTTCGGGGGCTGGGCGCTGGGCTGGGAACAACCCCCCCCCCCCCCCCCCGGGGGGGGGGGGGAGCGCTTTGTCATTCATTTCAATTGGAAGTAAATTCCAGACGATTTCCATAATTCCACATCATGTAGTACATAAATCGTCAGCTCCATGTACAAATTTGTGATATTCCTTGTGGTCCTTGAGCATGAGAAACTCTGAAAGCCCAAAAACAAATCATTGAACGAGGATGATGACATAGGAGGCTCATTATGTCAGAAATATAGCAATGAAAATCCATGACAAATTATATAGCGCTTGCTTAACAAGTTCAACACGACAATTGCTCCTGCGACAATATTGCTCCAGTCTTATTTTTCTCCCGGGACTTAGGGTAAGGGTTATGGTTGTGAGAGAGTTTTATATAGGTTTAGTTTGATGTGAGGATTAGGATTGGCGTTAGGGTTAGGGTTATGTTGGTGAGTGGAAATATTGTGTTTGGCTAAGCGTGCAGATATTTCATGGGAGCAATTAATTGTCGCAAGAGCAAATGTCATGGAATTGTACAATTTCTGCAATTTTTTTTTTCGTAAGCTAACACTCATGCATTCTTATGGTGAAGCTGGCCACGTCGTCACAATTAACCTTATTCAAGGTGATTTGTTATGAATCTTTAAAACATTCTTATTCCTCATCCAAATCACTATAAATTCTGAAAATATGAACCCAGTATAACCAATATATAGTTTGTTCAAGTTCAAGTTCAAGTTCAACTCTATTTCAAAATATTTGTAAAAATTTAAAGATTATCCGGAGTTCTCAACTCTAAACAAACGGGCACATACCAGCCGGTGTGAAATGGTCCCGGTTGCCTGGAGTGAAATACTTCAATATCCCCGATTGAAGACGAAAGTTGGGACAAAACACACACATACAAATAAACGAACAAACACATATAAACTCACTTTACTCGCCGTAAAGAATCAATGCTCGTCGTATCACATTAGTTTGCATATTACAATCGCTGAATCAAATCTAACATACAATGTAGGCGTAGCCAATGCAGATGATATATATATATATATATATATATATATATATATATATATGTATATATATTATGTATAATAATGTCTGTGTGTTAGTGTTTAATGAGTGTTTATGAAAGTGTCCAAATTTGCTTTATATCAGACCATTTTTTCTTAACTTTCAGCTGCCAAGGTGAAAATGACATTACAATGCAATCAAGATGATCTTTACAACACACACACACACACACACACACACACACACACACACACACACACACACAGTCACATGAACAGGACTACACTTGTATACAAAGTTTCAGATGCATGATTGTGCGCTTTTATTCACCTGTTAAGTAACAGGTTTGTGACAAAACTTGACAAAGCATGAATGCTCTCAGGTAACAAAGTGATCCACTGTGTGACACATTGAGTATGACATGTACAACACAAATGCATTTCTTGTTCATAATTTTGCAGTCGTCTTCAGCATGATCGTGTTCTTATACACATTATTTGAGGATCTCCTCATCCCTTATAACATCAGTCAATGAGTTAAATATATTTATGTTATCTTGTTATCTTGAATTTGGCTTTATTCTATTAATGACGTGATTATATCGCGAAGAAAACACTACCAGAATGCTTCCACGGGACTGACATATCCAAGTCCCCTCCGACGGGCTAAGCATTGAGGATAAATTTCTTTCCCAAGTCAGACACAATCGTGACTGTCATAGAACTCGAACCAGGAACCTCAAGACTAGGAACCCGTTTTCTTTTCCACTGATCCACAGTGGATCTTCTATTGCGGATCCAACCTTATCAAATTTGCTTCTTTCCTGAAGCATACCATTTGTAATTAGCCTTCTGCTTCACATTACAGGGCATATTTCAGTGAAGTAAAAACATGCAATTAATATTTGGTTATCGCTTTTTATCCTCCTGTTGTTTTTTTTTTTTTCCTACGAAGAGATAATTTTGAATTATTGGAAAGTATCTCATACTTCATACTTCATATAAAACCCCTTGTCATTTCGGTCACTGAGAGGAGATTGATTTTATTTAGTATAACCAGGAAGGCCACAAGGCTTAATTTGTGTTTAGTACTGATTGAAATAAAAATTTGGCCTAAATCTTTTATGTGACAACAAAAAAGAGTAGAACACCTTGTGGTGGAAATAAGCTCCTTCAGAAATAAAAAAGCAATGGTAAAACACACGGCCTGATAAATGACACCAATCGTGCGGTACCATTCGTTTTCGATCTCCGCTGATAATACAGTACAGTTGGCACTGAGTTAAAAATGCGAACAAAAAATAACTTCATGAGTTTAAATAATATATATAAGTTGATATAAATATAATATACATATATATCTTTGAATGTTTATATACAAGCGACAGATAAAAATATGCTCATCCCTCATCTCTGTTTCCGTGATGTCCATTTAAAAGCAATTTTTTTTTAATCGAGAGTGTAAGTTGATGAGTAGGAGATATTGGGTTTTTTTTCCCCGAAAGTCTCTCTTTAGTTTGCGGATGTTCCTTTCGTCAACACATTGAGCGTCACAAGAGGGCGGTATTCCACATGTTTTCAAAGCGAGATGCAGCAGCTGGCGCGCGTGGGATTCCAGTCTACTCGAGTATGCAGCTACCACGCAGCGGACGTGACACTAGGACAGTGCCGCCGCGGCGCTCCGTGCGTCCCCGCCGCTTCTTGTACCATGTCCTCCCGGCTGCCGGTGTATTGCTTTCGAGGAACGGAGCGATGAGGGAGAGCAAGGTTCATCCGCAAAGTTCCGAGTACTGTTCATCATCTACATTTGGAAAAATAAACCATACGAAAGATGACATAAGTTTATGAAATACAAAGCACTATGCGAAATACAATGAACAGAAAGTGCACAAGTTTCGAGGGGAGGAAATTTAGGAAATTTTTTTTTCGATCAAGTTAATGTCAAACATTTATAATTAAAAAGAAAATGTTGATACAGGACAGTCACATTTTATGTGGAGCTTTATAAAGAAAATAAACTGAGGATGAATCAAAATAGGAGAAGAAGTTTCCGCGAAAGCTTTCGTGATCTTGACTTGGAGTTACCGTCATGTGTATGGATGGTCCTGATATTTGCCAGACTATGTGCCAGAGTAATATTTACATTCATTTCCAGTAGCGGGAACAGAGTAAGAGACAATGATAATTGGCAATAGTGTCATTTATATCATACTTACGATATGATCACTGACGCGGCAAGTTGTCAGTTGGACTCGACGTTCATCTCGACGTCGATTCTAACGATGACGACGACGCTGTCCGCCTGCATGACGGTGAGTAGGGAAACTCGTCCATGCCGTTTGACTGCTGGAGAAAAGAATGAGAGTAATAATGAAATTTAATTGCATTTAAAAGAGATGTAGAATATCAAGCAACAGAGTCAATAATATGCTAGTTAGCCAATTGACTTTATTTTCTTCTTTTTTTTTCGTAAAAAGCAAATTGGTATTAGATGTATTTCATTTTCTTTCCATTCACCTGGGAATAAAATTTGTGTTCTTTGGCCTCTAAATATCCCTACTGGACTAAAATAGGATTAAAATGTGAAATAGAATTTCATTAACATAAGTATCTATAGCAGACTTTAGAATTCAAAGCATTACATTTCAAAGATGCACTTTTAGTATCGCTCTATAGTAAAGCCTGCATGACTTTTTTTTTTTTCATTTTCAATAAAACTCTGCTAATTTTGCCCCAAAACTCACCCTAAAGTATCGGGCGCTCTTCATGACCTGAGCGAGGTTGACTATTCTCCTAGTCTTTGATTCTTCGTCCTCCTCCTCATCTTCTTCCTCGTCCTCCAAGTCGAGAATGTTGTCGTCGTCGAGATTCAACGTCAGACTCGGCGGAGACAGAGCGCCGATGTCGACGGTCGTCGAAGAGGTCTTGTCTTCGCAGGATGGCCGGGACATCAGCGATCGCTGCCGGAGTGTGTGAATGGAGAAGGCGGCGACGGCGATGATGCAGCCGGCCATGGCAATAAGGAACACCGGAGCGATGGCGGCCACAACGCCGGACTGGCCGTCAGCGGAAGCTCCGAAAGCTGAAAGATCGACATTTTAGCTAAGAGTTAGCATCTGCATCACTGGGGACCAGGTTGGCATAATCTAATCCCCGCGTATTAGCAAGGAGGTGCAGCTTACTAGAATGTCAAAACAATGATGTAATTACGAACAGTTTGAATACCACGAGGTCATTTACAACTCAAGAAATATTGGGAAAATCCTATTCATTGTAAATTACTGAACAGCGTACACCAGGTAATAAACTTTGTAATGTGATAAAAAGAAATGAAATAAAACTAAATGAAAGAAACAATCCGAATGAAATGTATCAATCAAGAATTCAGAATAGGAACTGGTGACCAATCTTTTCGGACCCAGCTCCAGGACGCTTCGCATCGATTTTGTCGATCGATTTTCCAAATATCTGGAATGCGTTTGAATCCCAAGAATGCAAGATCATGCCCGTTTAAAAATTGGTCAATAAAGAGAAAATGGAGGCGTTGTAAAGTGGAACAAATTCAAAGGCAAGAGATTTAAATTTGATCTTACCTTCAGCAATCATCGAAGCAGACAGGACCCAGGTAAGTACGGAAGAGGATGCCATTTCTAGTTGATCAATGAACTATCTTCCAATTCTCCAACAGATTTTACGAAATGATTTTGGTCGCAGCAGCTCCCTTGATGTGCTCAGCCTGATTGCCAAAAGCAGAAGTGAAGAGTTCTTGCGAGTTGCCGGAAGGTATATCAATCCTTGATGTTTACTTTGGGTAAAGTTTACCGCGCATGGACGTCATCCAGAACCTTGACAACTATGTCCACCATTGAAGCCGCCGTGGTATCAACTAAGACCAACGCCCAAAGAGAGTACCTCACTTTAGGAAAGCAGGCGTGCAGAGCGTGAGAGAGCGGAGCCGCGAACCGAGGCGCCACGATGCGAGGTAAGCTCGGAATGGGCCTCTCCGCACGATGGTGGTCCGCTTTATATACCCGTCCCAAAATAGCTCGAAGAGGAACAAAAGATCGGGGGGACAATGCGAAGCCAACGATTTCTAAAGGAACTTCGTGAAGTTGGTTTTGAACAAATGGTCGGTTTGCACAGTGCGGTCACTGAAAGGGCTTTAAGCAGACAAGCGTGTTCGGGTTTGACAACAGTCAAAGTTTTTTTTTTCTTTTTTTTTTTTAACTGCAGGGTTTAAGATGTAAGGCATGATTTCTGAGCGTGATCAATAATTATGCACACTCTAAATCGATGTCCAGATTATCAATTAATAACACCCATCTCCATACGTATTACAATTACTTTTTGAAGCCGTGGAAAGAAATGAATACCAAATTTCATGTAGCATGACAATTTTATCAATTTCGTGGACGCTGGATTTGATAGACACGTACATAGTAGCTTGATTACTGCCAATTATAGTAAACTCGATATGCACAGTCGACATGTCATTACTAAAAAAAAAAAATTCAGTTCATCCTCATGATAAGAGATCATGACATTTCTCATTCGACAATTCTCAAGGAGCCATCTGATTAACCTTTAAAGGCATTATTTGCCGTTTACAAATGAAACAAAAACCCAGGTTTAGTGCTTCAGAATACTTCTTTAATGTGAAGTAGGGAGAGAAACAACCAGTGTAAAATGTTAATCAGTATAATCAATGTTAAGTATTATTAAATATAAAGAAATGTGAAGAATAGAATACTTTCTATACTAAACCATCTACAGTTATGGTTTAGAAAGAAAAATAGTGATATCTCCTTATGTCTTTAGGCTTTATTGCTAAATTTCTATATGATAGGATGTTTTGTAATACAACTAACCTACACATGTGCATCAAATGTGATAACTCTCACTTAGTTCTTCTTAATCACTGCTCCCATCAATGACAAACAATACCTTTAAGTTACTGTTTGGTTAAATTCTGACTTCAGCATTCAGAATTTCTTAACGTTAATAAAAGCATTCTGATACTCACCCACATACATGAACACTGATCCGTATTAATATATGTGATACAATTTTTATGTACAAATATAATTATATGCGTGAGCCTGCATTGTTCATGTGCATGTTACTTTTATATGATATTATTGTATTGTATTATGTTAATTGGATGAAATAAAGGAAAGGAAGAGTTGATCAATATATTCTCCTAAGTTCCTTTACATGTGATAAAAGTGCACAAGTTTTGTTTTTTTATTATGTTATGCTTTTAAACATTAATAAAAAGTTTCACAGTAGAAGTCGTTTATACACATGTTAGATACACGGCAGACATGAGGAATGAAATTTCGTTGAATGCAAGCAATAAACATAATGATTTGTCATTCTGATCAATATCATATTGATAGTGTGGTATGCCACATCATTATATGTTATTCACCATGATAACTATGTCTCTCGCTATTTTGTCAAACTGGTTTCACCTTGGTCGTTTGATCTACATTCATTTCGGAAACACATACACATTAAATTGATGCAGGGCTGGAGAGCGCATGATCTAAAGGGGTAACCTAACATATCATTATTATATAATATATACATATATAATCATATACTATATACATATATATATACATATATATATACATATTTATATATATATATATATATATATATATATATATATATATATACATACATATATACATATATATATACATATATATATATATATATATATATATATATATATATAGATGATATGTCTCTTTGGACACAAAGTGACGTAATGATTTTACGTCACTTGAGTATTGCAGGAGGTCTAATAACGAAAGTGGGAATTCGTCTGACCCCTACAAACCACAACCAGTAGCGTAAATGATGGCATGTTGTCGGACAAAGGGAGGAATTTCGTATTGTAGTGGGGCCAGTGTTAAAACCAACTCAGGAAAACCGATGGAGAATGAAAGGCATTGTTCACACAGGAATACCGAAATCCTCTATTTAGTGGTCATCCCATTCACGAGCGTCGGACCGATTGATAAAAGGAGAGTATTATGTAGGAAGTGAAAAGATACTCGGATTGTTCAGGGCTTTAAGACTGCGTGGGATCTCTCTTCTCACTTGGCCCCTCCCTTCTCAGAGACTCCAACCCCAAGCACCTTCTGATGATCTGATCTGGAGATTCTCCCGCCTGAAACTCCTAGCAAACGGGAGACTCCAAGTTGATGTGTGCGAAGCGCGAAGATCCTAGGGTTCTAGATGCTCTCTGGTGCTATCTAAGGCTTATTTTTTTCAACATACAATAGCAATAAGTAAGAAATCCTTTCCAACGGGAGACACAGAGCCAGGGCGGGAGAAATTAAATCTCAAACGGGAGAACGGGATATTTTGCAAAAATGGGTTTTTCGGCGGGATATCTCTTCCGTCCTCCCTCTGTCCGTATATATATTATCATAATGTATACATTTATTTCCTTACTATAGTTGTTAGATGATTATTTGTTGCCCCCCCCCCCCTCCACCACCACCACCACCACCACAAGCTTGGTCCACTGCACAGGAGCTTATAGAGAGAACCAATTCTCCTCAACAAAAGAGACCAAGAGGGACTGAAGACTAATGGTGGTCTTTCCAAACTAATGAGAAGAAAAAATCAAGATAATGACGGGGAGGAAGAAAAGGACAGGAAGAAGAGAGAAGTGGGAGCAAAAGAAGAAGTAACAGAAGAAATAGAAGAGAAGGAAAACAGTCACATAATATAGTGACCATTATTGTGACTGTGATTATAGTAAAAGGAAGAGATGGAGGTGGAGGAGGAGGAGGAGGAGAAGAAGAAGAAGACGGAGGAGAAGAAGAAGAAGAAATGATAAGAAATAAGAAGAAGGAGAGGAATATGAATTATGATAGAAGCGAAGAAGGAAAGTTATTTTATGCTTATAGGCGGTTACATATCAACTTATGCCAGGAATGTCTGGTGTATACGTGCTTTACGTATTTCCTTGCCTGATGCATCGCTGCTACAGTGGAAGGTTCCTTTAGACAAACGTGTAGATTCATGCAGAGTAACGAGTACTTACAATCTCTTTCAATGTTTTTTTTTTTTTTTTTAATGACAATATGTCATAAGTATGATTATGCAATCATTTTAAAGTGTTGGTCGATTCTATGTAAGACTATTTCTAATAATGATCTCCACTACCATGTATTATTTCGCAACGATTAAAACAATGTAAGTTTAGGAAGATATCAAGAGAATTATAATTTATGCAACTTCATTTGCCGATAAGGATATAATTTCTATACATATTCCTTCGGCTTATTAAAGATTTTTGTTGAAGGAACTATATACCTTTATCGAGATTTTCCAGAAGAGCTCATTTTCCCGCTCTGAAGATGTCGGAGAAGTTTTGGAAAGATTGCTGGTGTTTTTCTCAAACTTTTAACGAGTGTTTCATTAATCTTAATTGATATTCACTGAATACAGGTGATAGTATGGGGAAGTGAATGTAGGGTGCAACGCTTCAGATTGTAATGGGGAAAAAAAGTTATGCAGGAATTCATATGATCTCGTTTTGAGATTTTCTTTTTATTGTTTTTAAAGTATTTACCACCGCATCGCTTGCCAAGGTGTGGAAGCCCAAAAAGTTATTCATGACCATCAAGCAGCTTGTTATAGCTCAGTGCTAAATTTGCCAATGCTATTGAAGATATTTTTCGAATGACAACATTGACGTGAGGTAGAGGTCTGCGGTAACATCATGTTTATGTAATCCTTGTGAAGACTGTTGACTAGCTAGAAACAAATCCAGAGCGAGCCGACGAGAGTTCAAGAGGGAAACGACATTTAATAGCGACAGTGCAATTTTAGGGCAGCGGTGAGCTGGAAGTTTAGGGGGCATGATCTAGAATCAGAATGATGCGGAAAATGCTCTGGTTTTCTTGTTACAAAATAGCCACCTTCGACATACAAAACTTGCCATATATATATATATATATATATATATACATATATATGTATACATATATATGTATCTACTGTCTGCTGATGTCTCATGTCTCCCGAGTAACTAGAAAACTGTATCACGCCCTTCCCCTGGACATTGAGTTCATTTCATTCTATATGTATTTCAGACCCGAGATTTTTCTCTTGATACGCTTTTTTTTTTTTTTACAAAATCCTATCTGGTTTCTCCTTTTTGTTGAAATAAATCCATTAGGCTATCATTAGGTGATTATACATGACTGCATTCACCTTCTTATCCCTCTCCCTCCTCCCCCCCCCCTCTCTCTCTCTCTCTCTCTCTCTCTCTCTATGTATATATATATATATATATATATATATATATATATATATATATATGTGTGTGTGTGTGTGTGTGTAAATATATGACAATCAAATATATATACATGTATATATCTGATTGATCTATGTTAATCTATAGCAGATATATCTTATATATACATGTATAAACAAATATATACAAAAGTGTAAAAGCTGAGCGTAGGTTTGTAATATTCATATCGAAGTATTTAGAGTCATTTTCTTTTTTGGGCTCTTGCTGTGTTTTCATTCGATTCTAATTTCTTCGATATAAATATACAAATAAGTATATATAATATACGTAGGTCTGCGTGTTTGTGCATGTGTGTGTGTGTGTGTGTGTGTGTGTGTGTGTGTGTGTGTGTGTGTGTGTGTGTGTGTGTGTGTGTGTGAGTAGTGCCAGACTCTCTCTATCTAGCCCTTTTTTCACCTTGTGTGTGTTTTCTAGCTGTAATGTGACTATCGAGGCCACAGGGTTATGTTCCCCGTAACATGTTTACACGATTCGGATGTGTAGCACCATACTGGTAGACGAGGGTCGGGAATACCGCGTCAACATTAAAGAAGAAGACGAAGCGCCGTAATTTGAACACAAGACCGCTCACATATATAGCTGTCGTGTCAACATACGACTTCATTCCACCCACCCTCTCTGACTGCCATAACATCAAATCCTTCCTTTCAATAGCACAGAGCAAAAACCTTGATTTCTTCTAAATTTAGTGAAAGACAATGATCTACATACATATGCCTATTGAGTAACATTGTTTGAGCGTGGTGTGTGAACAGCAAAAAGAAAAAAAAAGAAGAAAAGAGACAATTGTCAAGAAAAGGGTAGCATTCATGTCATCAATTGCAGCTAATCATGAAATAACAACCCCTCACAGACCTCGGTTAGTTAGCTATACTTTTTAAGAAAAAAGAGGATAGATAAAGTCGCATCACAGACGGTCGATTCTTTTTTCTGATTTTTTTTCTCATTTATTCATTTATTCATTCATTCATATTTTATTTTCATTTCCAAACAATATATGTTGGACGAGAATGTATGAAAAAAGCAACTCTTACTACATACTGTGAAACGTCGTGAATCTCGAAAGCATATTAACCTACAGAATTCCCAACCATACTTATTGGTCCTTTTCCTACATCTTCGTGATTCTGCGAAGTGAACTCACGTCAGGCAATGTTTTTATTTCACTCCTATAGAATGGGTCACGTTGTTTATAGACTTTGGACGTCAAGCACGGTGCACGTGGACATATTGCCACGTGAATTTTTTTTTTTTTTTTTTTTGCTCACACATGATTATTTGCTTTCCATTTTTCTTTTTTCAGGTAAGGTTGATAGAAAGAAAGAGCGTCGTAAACGAAAGTAGAACTCATTACCAGTCGATGCCATGTAGCCTGGTCATCACTACTCTGACTAAAAAATGTGAAAGAAGATCCTCGGACCTGCAAAGTCACGTAATCCCTACTTTTTTTTTTTTAGTTTGAAACTCGGAAACAGGAATTTCGACGATCATTTCTCCACATTATAGCGCACGGATACAATAGTCATAAAAATGTATTATATATGACTCGTTTCTCATCTGAGCTGACAAGTTAGATGCAGCTGTGTCTTAGACCTGTATTTCACTTCATGCTTTTCCATTCATAAGACAAAGTTCATCAATCAGAAAAGTTTGTCATCACTTCTGTGAAAGCGAAATATCTCTTCAACCGAAAACAGAACAAAACAGAACAAAACGCGGTTTTGTTTATCTAGACGGGGGGGGGGGGGGGGGGAGGAGGTGAAAGCAATTTATCCTTACGGCATTACAAGCAGGAAAATGTAGGCTATGTAAGTATGTATGTATGTATGTATGTATGTATGCGTTTGAATATGCATTTCATACAGTTGAATAGCGAACTTATGATTATAATTGTATACATATTGTATGAGACTAGTTGATATTAATAGATTGACGTATGAATATAGATTATCATATCGAAATGGCAGTAAGGCAAGACCTCCCACAATTGGCAGCAGCATGATATATAACACAAAAGGCCGACTTTTTTAGGGGGGGGGAGGGGATCACATATCTTTCATCATTACAGTCTTCGCTTTCCAGTGTAATCTCATGTCTTTGTGATTTTAATGTTATCCTCCATAATAAAGATTCATTATATTTGTGCATTGAAGAGGTGTATCATTATAATTGTAGGCCCTACACATCGACATCGCAGCAGTTTTATGAGCCGCATGTCTGGAAAACCATGAAATTCCACATTGTGTGTTATCGCTTGCTCCATCGAAGGACAGAGAAGCATTCCATTTCAAACGATTTTACGAAGTCATCGTACATGGCCCAGAGTTTACATCATGCTATTACCTCATGTTAACACAACGTTGCGTAAAGAAAATGCGCAAGAAATGATTGTCGTGTGCAATAGGCAGTCAACACTCTGCCCAAACTCCTGGCGGTAAAAGAGCATGCGGATTGGTTGTCTCACCATACATAACCATTATTTACATAGCCTTATCCATTTTATATAGTCCTTTATTAATGCGGCACATATTTAGATAGGATAGTGCTCACAAGAGCTCGCTGGTTGCACTGTTTAAAGGGATGGTACAGTTTGGTTAAGATGGGGATTCAGGTTTTAAATTTTTGCTAGATTATTGGAAATCACTTATGTGAATCATTAAAGAGCATGCAAATCTGAGAGGGGTTAAAAGTTTATTTGAAGAAAATTGGTTTTGAAATGGCTGAGATTCAAAAAAAAAAGTAACCAAGTGTTCCTAGTAAAAGGTGGGTCCCATGCACCTTTTATTGAGACCACTTTGTTTTTGGATATCTTCAAATAAACTATCAGTTTCTCTTAGATTTGAATGCTCTTTAATTTCTTATACTGTTGGTTTCTAATCATCTCGCAAAAGTTAACATCTTATTCCGTGTCTCAGCCAAAGCTATACCATCCCTTTAAAGTACAGTTGCCTCCATTAAATTGAGTGATAACGATAGAACAAAAGCTCAAAAAACAAACAAACAAACAAACCACAAATTCAATATCATCGGAGTAAACGCTGTAGCTGAATATGTATCGCAAATATTTCTAAACACCATTCCGTTACCATGATGTATTATGAGCATGAGAATGCATTGAAAAAGAGAGGAAATTTCACACTGTCATTGCCTTTCTGACGTCATATAAAGCTCGTTAGTTGATCCAATGTTGTAGCAAATCAAGATCGCTCTTGAAAGTACACATGTAGTAGATTAGATTAGAATACTTCCTGCCATGTTGCCAAATTGCTATATAATACCTGCCCCTCAACACGCACGAATGGACTCCGTGATCCTCGTGTTGACAAAGTGCGGCCATGGCGACAAAATAACTGTAAAGTAACCAGTCACAAACAACGAATCTGAACATGTTCTGTGTTTTTTTCTCTTTCTCTCTTCAACTGACGTGGAAATAGAGAGTAAAAAGAAATACAAGCGAGCAAAAAAGCACGCACTCACGGTCTACCGTAAACATGAGCTCTGACACCACGCCCAATAAATCTGCACGCCTTTCATGGGAATATCATTGATGTACTATAATACCGTCATGCTGTGCTCCAATGAATGAATATCAACCACTTCATTCATTACAAAGGCCACAAAACCATTGTGGTATTGACAGTGCTGTTCCCAATTTCTGGGAACATTTTCGACTTGAGCAACTCCAACAACAGACAAATCTGAGATACTGTATATCTACACGGTTTCTGCAATCTCTTTAGAAAAGTGTATCTGGCTTAAGAGAAAATACAAATTTCCCATGAACAACAACCAGATATTGGACTTCTATAAAACTTGTCGTTAAAGGTAGGCCTACATAGAATTCCTTTGACGAACAAAAAAATTGTCGTCAGGGGTCCGGGTCGATCACACACACACATGCACACACACACACACACACACACACACACACACACACACACACACACACACACACACACACACACACACACACACACACACACACACACACACAAACCCAGCAAACAAACACGCATTTCAAACAATCACCAAATTTCACCCCTCAAAAAACCCACAAAGTATATAACAGATACATGCAGAATCGCTTCTAATGAGGTCGCGATTTGATATTCTTATATCAGTCATTCATTAACAAGTCATGTCTATTTCATCAAAAACTGGAGAATGTCGTTCTTTTTTTCAAATAAGTTTTGATTTTTCAAAATTCCATTTCCTGATCATGGATCCTGGTAATTCTCGACTTGAAAAGTGGAGGAACAATTATGCTGACGGTCCTGCAAGAAAACAAAAATTAAAACAGCAACCCAAACACCACAGTCACCTTGGTCACGTACACACATACAAACACAACCCGCACACACACAAAAAAAACAACTCTTCTACACAAATCTAGTATTTTTTTAAAACCAGAATTATCCATCTTTCACCTTTCCTTAAACGGCAATGATAATGATAATTAGTATGATAATTATGAAAGCAATAATGGGGAAAATCATGACATTATGATTGCAAGAGCATGATACAAAAAATAACAAAAATGATGGTTTCCAATGTATTTTTGATGATTATTTTATTTAGATTGTGGGAAACCTCTTATGAAATATGGAAGAGCATAATATTATATTTCTCAGAGGAATTAAAAGTTTATTTGAATTCCTCTTAGAAAGATTTCAACTGGACGGAACTGAACTGAACAAAATTGGTTTTGAAATGGCTGATACATCCAAAGACAAAGCGATCCGAATAAAAGTTGGTACCCACCTTTTATTACTTTGTTTTTGTTTTACTTTGTTTTTGGATATCTCAGCCTTTTCAAAACCGATTTCCATCAAATACTCTTTGAGCATCCTCATAGAATTGTATGCTCCTTAACATTTCATAAAGAGTTTCTTAAGTATCTCAAATAAAGTTAACAGCTGAATCCTTACCTCAACCGATACTTTGCCCTTCTTTTTTAATGCTCGGTGTGACCCAAGACAGATCCTATGGTCTGAAATTTGTACCTGAAAAAAAAAAATCAGCTTTTGTTGCAATACTGCAAATTTCGCTTAAAAACTCTCCCTTGAAAATTTTCGGAGCTTTTCTTTTTGCCCTATTTTGGTCAAGTAGTTTCTAGAGAATTACAAATTGAGCTAAGACAAACTTTAAATATTAAAAGCCGAGATGATCGAAATTTCTAATAGAGGTGATATCATTTCCCCGCTGATTTGCATGGTATACAAAGTGTGTTTGTGATTCATACCCCTGGTTGGTGAAGTTATGTGAAACTTAAATTTTCCCCAACAATTTTATTGAATAAAGAATGTTTTGAATGTTATGGATGGTTATTTCTTTTTTTTCTTTTAGTTCAATCTTCTATTGGTATGTCATTCTTCTAAACATTAGAGTAAACCTGAAAGAGAAAAATTGAACTAATAAAATCTTATATCAGAGACACGTCACTCATGAATACGGAGAGAAAGCAATAAGGAATGGACTTGGAAAGGGCAGAACGGTCACAGTTCGTTCCAAAAAATTGCTAAAAGTTCGTTAATCACAAAATAAAATAGGATTGGTTAATCCGCATAAGAAAAGAAGGTGCTTACTAGCGAGCTTTCGCAATGACGAACCTTATTTCGTTTTGGGATCAACAAACCTAGTATTAACGAACCTTATTTGATTTTCTCAATTAAGAATCTTTGCAGTACCGATTCCCTGAAATAAAGCCACAAATGTTCGGATTAACGAACCTTCTTCACTTTCGGATTAACAAACATCTAGGTCTACGGAACTTATTGTTTTTGAATAACGAACCTTGGTAATTACGAACCAACTTTCATTGTCAGGTTAACGAACCTTCGGAATCACGAACGTACATAACCAGGTATTATGAGATATTCGAATGAGATATCAAAGTCCATGTTCGGAGGCGAAATTGATATCATAGAGATACAAAATGTCGATATGCAAATATGTCGAAAAATGATAGGACGAACTTTGCTGCTTTTGCATGACAAACGAAAGACATTCTCCAAACTGTCGCTACCCTGTTACGGGTTACACCATGTACAAGAAGACTTTGCGAACATCGCGCTCGTCTTGAGTGGGTCTTGCGCTTAAATGACTTTCGTGACCAAATCAAAGGATACGTCAACGATCCGGGATTCTCAAAATGTTCACGAGAAATTTCTTCTTTTTGGGGGGTTTTGTTTGTATGTATTTCTTTGAATAGTTGACGATGATTCCTGACCTGCACCAATTTGTTGACCATTAATAGTTTTCCAAAATAAAACACGAATGTTGGATGTTGTCATTTTTAGGACATTTCTGCACTCTTCGCAAATCTTGCGCATGCTCCGTATGAACAGCCCCTAATCCAGACGTCACACTGTACGAAGTTGAGCAGAGGTGGACAAACGATAAAGGAAATATCGGCTCTTATCGCATCAACATTGGTAAATATCGGTATATTCGTGAGGACATCTTGAAGGCATCTTATAACTACCTGTGGAGTTTCTCAGGCTGCATGCTAACGAGCGACCGTAGTTGCACAGTTGGCTTTTAATCGGCTTTTAACCAAGTTCGGTGCTAACTTTCGAAAAAATGAAAAATGACAAAATGAAAATTCCATATTCATAAGACAATTTTTGTGTCAAGTTCGGAGCAGTGTGATGCCAGCCTATATAAAGGGCTGATTTCAGGCAGCAAGACTGGTTATCGGTTCCATTGTCAGAACACATTAGGAGAAAAAAAAATCAGAATGTTGCACTTTGCCGTTTTTTTCGACATTCGCAAACAATTAATCCATATTTGCGTGCTCAGTGCAGTGAAATCAGCCCTTAGGTTTGTGTCGGACTGTTCTGAAGTTGACAGAACAATACGAACATGGAATTTTCGTTCAAGCGATCGAGGTTGGCCCCAATCCCTATCAAAAGCCGATTGATATCCGAAGCCTGTACGATTTTTGTTAAATCAGCTTTCGGAGTTCCACCGGCAGTTAAACAATGGCTTAACATGTCCTCGCGAGTGGCCCGATGTTTTTTGTTTTTTATTTTGTTTTGTTTTTGTTTTTTTACGAGCAGACTTTGAAAGATTTCCTTTATTGCGTGTTCATTTTTGATCACCTTTTGGATAATGTGACCCCTGCTTAGATTATTATGTGGCATCGTCTTCTGAACGTTCCACTGTAAACCTCCTGCGCGCCACAAAACACCAAACCAAAGGCGCTATTGTTTGTTTTTTATCTCTCTTTTCTTTTTTCATTCCTTTCACTCATTCATGACCGCTGTAGCAGTTGTCCTTGTGTACAGTTCTGCTTATAATAGTCAGGGATAATCCTACACCGCAGTAAAATGGGCGACCTAACTTATATTTCTGACCCGATTCTTTGACCTCACATACGGCACTCCAACTCACGTGCGAGAAAGGACGCCGCCTACGGGAAGAACAAAAATACACAGGGTACGCAGCTGCTGTCTGTACACAAACCCGACCTTGCTGTTATCTTCAAAGCCTGGTCGAACTTCTCATTTTTTTGCTAATTCCTATGATTAATTGACAGCGATCAAAGTACCACTCAGTGCGGACGAACCAATAAAACAACCTCGACAAATATGACCAGAGGGGTGAAGAACTGTTTCAGATGTAGAATTTAGACATGTGTGTGTTTAATTTCAAAATGATGGGTACATCAACTGGAGATGATTATCATTCTTAATTATGATGATTATCTTTGTTTTATTGCATTTATACTGACGACTTATGCTTTGCAACAAACATGGGGAAATAAAAACAGGTGAAGAAAAAGAAGGGTTAAGATTATAACCGCAAAATGTCAATTCTTGTTTAAAGTGCACTTTATCGTCTTTCATGTAGATGTGAAATTTATCGTCATTTATTCTGGTGGGCTTTCATTGGTAGGTGGAAAGCTTGTTTTACACCGTGTGATTGTGTTGGCACCAAAGCGGGTGACTCCCCTTGCAGGTGAAGAATGTGATGCTGCAATTATGAGGTCCCAGAAGAGCGAGTAACAGCAGAAGCGCTATCAAGGGTCAGCACATGAGAGTTGCTTCAGAATTACTTTTTTCCATGAGCTCAGGTGAGCACGAACCCCCCGTGTAGGCTCTTGTTTTGAATTTCGGATACACTAGCAACCATAACAACTTCCACTTGTAGGGAGGTCATCGATTCTAAATCATAAGTCTTAGATAATAATTATCTCATTATAGTGTAAATGTTGAAATTTTCCCCTGGTATTTTTATGATAATTTACGCTTCAACTCATTCCTTGAGATAAGATTATCCGCGATAGGATAAGCCAAAACTGTACGATCCCTTTAAAGGGATCGTACAGTTTTGGTTGAGACCTAATTTCAGGTTTCTAACATTGAGATAATGAGAAACCTCTTATAAAACAATATGAAAGAGCATGTAATTCTATGAGGAATTCAACGTGTATTTGATGAAAATCGGTTTTGAAATGGCTGAGATATCTAAAAAAAGAGCGATTGTAATAAAGTGTGGGACCCACACTTTATTACGATCGCTTTGTTTTACTTTGCTTTTGGATGTTTCAGTCATTCCAAATCCGATTTTCATCAAATAAACTTTGAATTCCTCTTAAAATGGTATTTTTCTCATCTCCGCCAATACTGTACCATCCCTATAATAACTATTATTAGCAGATTTTCATTTAAAAAACTGTCTCTACACGGCTTGTTAATAAAAACAAAATCACGATGTTCTATTATGCTTTCAGAGACTTGTTCATATCTTTTTTCAGAACCTGCGCGTTTGCCTATAAAGTAAAACACAAATTTGCCAGTTGAACATCGTCATGATAATAGTGACGTAATCGAAGTGGCCAGTTTTCCCGCCCAGCATGCCCAGGGTAACCTCTTCAATAATGTTTTAGCCTGCGTGTCTTTCCAAACTATGTCCCCTGCATTGCCAGGTAACCAAAGAGGGATAAAGTGGATAAAGAGTCTTGACGAATGGTGCGCGAGTCAGGTTTGGAACCAGGATTTAAGCCCGCCGCACACTATACGACTCACGACCTTACGACTGATAGACTTTGGATCCGAAATACATCACGATAATCTATGAATAGACACACTTGTTTATTTCAGATCCAAAGTCTGTCAGTCGTAAATTCGTGAGTCGTATAGTGTGCGGCAGGCTTTACTCTCAACCGCAACATCGCAGTGTTTCCATGAGTCGGTAAAGCAAGGATATGAGATTGACATTGATTGAGTCGTGATACTCTTCTTCGCTTTAATCCCGTCAAGCTGCCCGTGTTTGATACCGCCACTCAAAATATGTATTAAGGGGGCCTTTGCGTCAAATTGGACCGGCCTCACAGAAAACAATCATTGATTCATATCCCATTGCATAATGACCAGCCACTCTCTAAGGAAGACATGTCTTTTGGATGGTAGTTATTTTTTCGCTGTTCCTTTCTGTAAAAGAGTGATGGTTAATGTTGTTACAGACATGGGGATGCACGAATAATTTTCGCAAATTGCGCAAAGATCGATGAAAGGAAAAATCAAACTGACTCGACTTTACATGTCTTTTTCTGACTTATCAATTTATTAAGAACGTTCCTTGTAGATCATACCATAATCAGTTTCATTTGTGTTAAGTGATCTGGAAAAAAACGATAACATCGGCTTTCAAGTGAGGGTATTTGAGTGGGTGATTTACTTTCGTTTCTAGGGTGAAATTTCATTTTATTCAATGAGTAGACAAACAAAATTCCCCAGACATAATACTATTAGCGTTCAAGATGAATCTTCAGATCGCTCAGAAAGACAGCGGCATACTAAGAATCCGATTATCAAGGCACAATATTGCACCCGAGGAAGTCTTTGTGCATCCATAAAGAAAAAGAAATTACTGTCAGCTTCTTGAAAATTAGCGGTGGTGGGAGAATTCTTGGAACAAATTCGATGCGACGCCGGAACGTATGTCTGATAAACCTACTTTTTGGATTCCTTGTTAGCATCCCGTGAGCTCCCTCGTGGAGACATTAATTGTATATAATGATAATGTTTGATTTGTTTAAGATTTATTGTGGTCTGATTTTATGTTCGTATTGTCTTGGGCAAATTATTCTTTAATAGGGTCCCATTTTTGTTCTATCTCCTTGTCTTTTTCCTTTAAAAGAATAACAAAACCCTTTGGAAGTCCATCTGACGACACAGAGGTATCGTTGTAAACCTCATTGGCACTATATAATCATGCACAGTGGTGTATGGGGGGGGGGGGGGCAAGGGGGCACGTGCCTCGGGCGCCACCCCTTGGGGGCGCCAAAAACGAAAAAAAAAATGTCAATAATTACTTGAATTATCAATCATATATTGAAGTGAATCCCGTAAAGCAAGTTACCAACGAAGATTTGATAACCAAAAATGACAAGAATTCCATGTTTTGTAAGCTGAAATATAAAAATTTTCATCTCGCTCGCTGCGCTCGCTCGCCAAAAATGTATCAAAATTTATTACATTTAAATCACCTCAAAAGATCCCTTTTAAGTGCTTGAAAAAGCATATCATGTTGACTTTTTTAAGGCCCTACCGGGATGGGGTTGGGGTTGAGTTGCCCCGGGCGCCATTTTCCCTAGATGCGCCACTGTATATGCAGCTTTGTCTATCCACCACTGCATGAAGCAACACTGCGCCTCTTTTCTCACTAAAGATATTTTTAGTTCGCCTATAGATGGCAGCACATAATAATAACAATTTCTCAGCCTAAACTCTTAAATGACTAACACTGATGACGCGGCAATGTAGCTGCTCCTGGGTATAGTACATGCATAATAAGTAATGATGGCGAAGACCAGAATATGACACCATAGCAGAAACAAAGAAGATCAATCACGATAATTTTGATTTTTCACTTTCGGAACAAATAAATGGAGAGTGGGTCAGTTATTTCTGTCAAGAAAACAGTGCAATTTGTACGTTTACGGCGCTTGCAGTGAGTATTTTTTGTTTTGTTTTGGGGTGTTTTTTTTTCGCGAATCCTATGCACCAGATGAGTTTTCCTAAAATCGTTACCAGACTTAATGGGTAATCTGTTTTCCCGTTGTCATATAACAGCATATTAGGTAATTTTTCTCTTTTCGCATTGAAGTTCACTTCAGGCAATATTTTCCTCCGAATTCACAACAAACATTAGCTTCGCAGTGGTTTCATATATACTGGACTTTATTGATTAAAAAAAACACACTTTTATATTTCTCTTCAAAAGTCTGCTACTGCTGTATTCAACTCTCCACACATTTTTGCACTATGCACACATTGAGTAGGAGACTTTTAACATTATCTTAATTCTGTTGCTGTTGTTGTTGCTGTCGTTATATCATAATATGTACATGATGCTGTATTTTACCTTTATGCATACTTTTTTCCGGATTGATGCGCTTGGAAACATCAGTATTAAGCGCTATATTAATGTTATTAATTATCATTATCATTATCATTATCATTATCATTATCATTATAATCATTATCATTATCATTATGTGATATTGCTATAAGCATAACAAAATGAGCTTAGACTTATCATTATGTGATAATGCTACATAACAAAATGAGCTTAGACTTGTCCAGCGATGAAAAATAAACAATGAACCATGCTACATAATACAATTTCATAGTAATTTCCAGACAAGAACATAACAGAAAAGGAAAATGGTTGGAAAAGTAGGGAACTGCTTAAAAAGCACAGCTTGTAGTGTGCAGTCCCCTCATAAAACAAAAACTGTAGTTACAAAACTGGTAAAACTATACAGAGAAAGTAAGGTAAGACAGAGATGAAGTATACACACACAGACACATTAACAAACACGAGACAGCTCTGCTGTAATCAGGAGGGAAAGAGGAAAGCTATGTAAGTGTTCCATACAGTGAATGTCTTTACATGTATCAGTGTGCATTGAATAATAAGGAGGATGTGAGTTGATCCATTAATGGGAAAATTCAGCTTTGTGCATTTTGATCCATTTTTCCTGGATGATGCCATTGATAAGAAACATGTTTGTCTGTTGATTTCTGGGGGGGGGGGGAGGTCGGAATCGAGGAACAAGGCTAAAAAAGCAGATAGTAATACAATATTCACAGCTCCAGGCAACATGACAAATGGTGTAGACGAATAACGGATGAAACAATTTTTCTTTTTTCGTTCACTATAAGTGTAGCGGGTCCCCCCTCCCTCACTTGTTTGTGCATGTATACGGAATACATAGGGCAACATAGGGTGTAACCATTTTGGGTCCCCACTTTTTTTTTTTTTACCCCGGAAGTGGTAGTACAAAAAAAAAAAAATAGAATGAAACCTTTGAGCCCGGTAAGGCCTTTTTTTTTGGCGCTAAAGATTTTTTTTTGTTTTGTTTTGTTTTGTTTTGCTTGATTTTTGCTTGTTAGTTCATGAAACCCGGAAGTGCCCCCCCCCCCCCCCCCACACACACACACTTTTGAAAACGTGGCGTCGGCGGTAAACCTACAGACAAAATGGAAAGCTGATACATTGGATATGCACAAATCACTTTCGCTTCTCTCTATATCTTTCTTTCTTTCGTTATTCATTTCTTCCTACTTGCTCCTTCTGGGAGAGATATTGCTTTGTTTTCTTCCATTCTGATTACACTTTCTCTCTGCAGCTCTCAATAATACGACTAGATAAAATTTCACACACCTCTTTTGGAAGGTAGCTTTACAAAAGAACAAAAGTGAAAGAAAGGGATGAGGTATACCTTTTGCTCTTGCTCTTTAAGTAACGCAGACTCCTAGAGAAGGCATAAGAATTATTTCATACAGTACTGTAAAGTCAAAGAGTGATTTACTTCGCTGAAAACCACAATGGCTGGAGGTACTGCTGTCACGGTTTTGACTGCCCTGATGACTTTGTCATGTATTGCTGGTCACTGGGAACAAACTCATCCCAAATGCTTCTTCTCTTACCCCAGTCCCTTACCGAATGCAGACTGCTCTCACCTCAACCTCTCCGCTGTCCCCCAGACTCTTCCAAGCAACCTCTACAAGCTGGACTTATCATACAACGGCATTGTTACCATCACAGATGTTTCATTTGTCAGATATCGCAAGGTGCAAATCTTGCTCTTGCGGCAGAATGCCCTGAATCGGATCGAAGGGAAATCGTTCGAGTTGCTCCAAGACTTGAGAGTGCTTTATATGAGTTACAACAACATCAGCCGACTTCCAGACGCTCTGTTTCATAAGAATTTCCGTCTCTCACACCTTGATCTGTCCCGTAACAGACTGACCGAGATCCCAAACGACGCTCTTGGGTCTATCAGAGCCATGCAGATTATCTATTTCAGCGACAACCTGATCACAACCATCAATTTTGCTAAGTTTTCTTCATGTAAAAACCTATCAAAGATCAATCTAGCCAACAACTCGATCACGCATCTTCACCAAGAAAGTTTTGCTGCCCTCGGAAACTTACGTCACCTGAAGTATATCGATTTGAACAACAACAATCTCTCTACATTCGACGTTACGGCCTTCATGGGAAATTATAACATCACTGGCATATCCATCAAGAGTGCAAATATCCATACCATTACCCCCCTGACACACGATGACAAACAGCTAGACATTCCTCTTTTGAGAAATATTAGTCTGAGTCAAAACGAACTCTCTCAGATCCAGAGCAACGCATTCAGGGGGTTCAGAAACCTGCGTTATTTGGACCTCCAGGACAACCAGTTAACCTTAATCACTAACGCTTCATTCTGTGGATTGAATTCCCTCACCTCCTTGAATTTGGCTTGGAACAAACTTTCACATTTGCCTCTTTCTGCGTTCGCATGCATCAAGAATCTAAAAACTCTCTGGCTGTCCAGAAATAAGATTACAGTGTTAAATCCGCTTGTGTTATATGGAGTTCCCTCTCTACAATATCTTGATCTTTACTTTAATAATATAGAGAATCTTGCAGGACCGTGGAATCTACATTCCTTACAGCGACTCCACCTGCAAAGAAACAGACTAGTTTCTTTGAATGAAACTGCGTTTCAAGGAATGCCCAATTTGCACAAAGTTAACTTGAGCCAAAATCTAATCACAAACATAACGAAAGATACATTTGTTAGACTCAAATTTCTGGAATCTATTGATTTGTCTCTACAATCGCCACTTACACTAAATGGTACTTTTGCAAAATCGAGGCACCTCAAGTACATAAACCTGAAGGGAACTCCGATTCAGTTTTCGTCACTAAATCAATTTACAATTGCAAGCTCAATGAGTATACTAGTCATGTCAAGGACAAAGTTAACTACCAATCACCTGGCAAGTAAGAGTCAAAATTTGTCTGTTTTCTCCGGGTTAGAGTCACTAAGAGACCTCGATCTATGGGGAAATGGCTTGAATGACTTGCACAAGTTTCCTTGGGTTTTCCAACCGTTACGCAAACTGGAAAAGATTAACCTAAGTGATAATAAAATCACTGTTTTGACAGCAGGGATGTTCTATCACTTATCATCCCTAAAAGAACTAGAGTTATATGCAAATAATATTAAGACAATCCACCCACATGCTTTCAAAGGACTGGGAATCTTACAGGACTTGCTTCTGCAGAATAATATAATATCTCTGTTTGACAAAAATCTACTCACTGATACGCCGAATCTCACAAGGTTATACCTTCACACAAATAATCAGCTCACTTCGATTTATGCAGACACGTATATGCCAGAGAAACTCGTGCGCCTTGATATCTCCCGCAATCCTTTCACTTGTGACTGCAGCTTGGCGTGGTTCCGAAATTGGTTCCAAACGACCAACGTTAATACTTCCCCCGATAATGAAACCCTGTGCGCGCAAACTCCTTCAAACAGCTTGTGAACCTGCCTCTTGAAGCATTCCATCCAGACGACTTTTGTGGAATCAACGTACCACTCATCCTTGGACTCATCCTTGGCAGTATCATGGTTACCTTGCTGGGACTTTTGATTTTGACCAGGAAACGCTGGTGGCTGAACTATAAGATCTTCGTGCTAAAACGTTTTGTCCTAGGATATAAGCAACACGAAGCAGACCGACAGGCAGATGACTATGAGTATCAGCTTAACATCATGTGTCATGATAATGATGATGACTGGGTTCATGATGTCCTGAGACCTGCATTGGAAGAGAGGATGCCCCATCTCCAACGGGTTGCCTATGGCAACGACGCTCTCAGGGTGTCAATGTATTACATCGATGCTATCTACCACATCGTCGAGAACAGCTACAAGACTGTCTTGTTGCTTAGCAACCAATGTACTGATGATGCCTGGTTCATCACCAAGGTCAGAGTGGCCCTGGAGCATGTGAATGAAACAGGACTTGACAAAGTCATCCTGGTATTTTTGGAGGACATACCAGATGAGAGGCTACCCTACCTGGTAAGACTCTTTTTGAGCAGAGACAGACCTAATCTGCTCTGGACTGAGGACCACCATGACCAGAATTTGTTCTGGGCCTATTTTGAGAAGTGCATGCTGTCAAATAAACAGATCAATCATGCTCTTCCGATTTGATTGGGATCAAAATATGACATTCCCTAATATCTCTCTACCGATCATTATTATGTAAGAATAATTTGCTTTGAACACAAAAGTTCTTTCCCGCATGAAAGCGTTATACACTATAATAGTTCAATTTAATGAATACTGATAAGCTGCAAGATTAAAAAAGATCATGTTGTTTCATGTGAACAGTTATGTCATGTTTTCTAATTATGAAAAAGAACATGTAAAATAAAGAGTTACATATCGTGTACAACGTAATAAATACGACGAAAATTCTCATCACTCCAGAGCTGTAAAGAAATAGGGTCTACATGAATTTGTTTCGTACAAGATATGACCCAAAACATAAAAAAAACAGGCCGCACAAAGTTGTGAATACATTGTAACATCGTACTAAAGTGACAATAGAGAATACTTTATTACGTATCAAGAAATTTTTGCAATTCACCTGTTGTTGTAATAATCAAGACACTCCTTACATCATTTTATCAAACGTTCGTTTCAGTATTTGTTTTTAATTGATATCTTTACATACTGTATTAAATTATGTTATCACTGACTGTTATATTCTGTAATCTTATCTGTTTATCGCTATATGAGTCGTGTAAAAATTATTGATAAGTTTGTTGTATATGATGCTCTCTATCACACGTTCTATAATATTTGTACTACATGGAAAAAGTGAGAAGAATGCCATTATTATTGCCTTTCGATTTATGTTCAATATCTAATCATTTACTCAAAGACTTTAATGACTTAACAGAAGTCTACAAGAATCTTCAGCAAATTGAAGGAGGCAAACTTAACCAGAAGAAGAAGAAGAAGGAAAAGAAGAAGAAGAAGAAGAAAAAGAAGAAGAAGAAGAAGAAGAAGAAGAAGAAGAAGAAGAAGAAGAAGTACATGTAGTAGTAGTAGTAGTAGTAGTAGTAGTCCCGGGTGTGGTGAAGGGAACGTGGCCTGCAGACGAGCCCCGAACCCTCACTTGCACTTTTCGATTTCTTCAAATAAAATAGCCACACAAATAATACATTCTGTAACAAGTAAAGTCAAGAAATCCATGACTTCCAAAGGGCCCCATTTCAGGACCCCAAACCCCACCTTCATCCCAACACACACATGAATTCCGCTGCCCCCTGATTTGGATCTCAATTTGTTAAGTGTACATGACATTGTGTATAAATCATGAGGATTTGGTAGAATCATTTTATGTACTTAGATTTACTATGGTTTTGGTAGATGTTCTTATCGTGCGTGTAAAATTGCAAGTGTATTTGGTCTTATTGTTTCTGACATCCCTTCGTCAATATCAATTGTGTATATAACGCTGAACGTCACTTTGTTTATTTCGTAGTAACTTTTATAAATATGTTGAATATGGACTATTCGGACCTGAGTCACTATTTGTTTTACTTTTTATGAGTTAAATCTTTGATGTATTCGTAATTCTGTTCCAGCCATAAATGTTCTAATTCTCATCACATTTACTCGGCTTTATTTTCATTTCATTTTCCTCTTGTACGTGTGCATGAATAAAAATATAAAAGGTTGTATGTATAAATATTATGGCATGCACACACCTGTACTCAGTGCATCTTATAATCCAGGGTAGCCTCTTCAGTGTTGCCACTGCTCTACCAGAGAGCCCTGCCATTATTATCACCCCAGCGTTGCCAGGTACCCATTTATACACCTGGGTCATGAGGGGCATTGTGGGTAAAAACATCTTGTCCAAGGACGTAAGCACTTGGCGGGAGTCGCACTCGGGTCCTCCGATTGGGAGTCGAGAGACTTATCCACTATGCCATAGCGCCCCCATGGTGATGTTCGTTATTCCTAAGGTTCGTTAATCTTAAAATAAAATAAGGTTCATTGATCTGAAAATGAAAAGACTCCCTGAAAAAGGAACTCTGAGGTCGGTAGACCCTCCAGACGTATGGGGTGATCTTAATGGTTACAGTCTTACTAATACATAATGGTCAGTTGCCATCTTTTTTCTTCTCACTATTTCAATTAAACAAGGACATACATTCTTATCCCACGAGACAATCTGATAAGTTTCATTTATATATAATCCTAAAACAGTCATGGCTCTGAAATCTATCAGGCACACCAGACCTGATGTTTGGAACTCTATTCCTCCTGAAATTAGAAGTTTAAAGTCCATGTATTCTTTTAAGAAAGCTGTAAAATCATTGTTACTCTTTCAATATCAGTGATTTCGTTGTCATTGTTAGTGTATAATAAACGAAATTCCTTCGTAGAAATATCGCCGCATTTCATCTATTATGTAATCATGTAGCCAACCATAAACTGTAACTGTTCACCTGTACCTCGGTGACAAATATTTTGTCATGCCTTACTGATCAGTGATCCAGGTGAACTAACTTTGTGTAAGTAGTGAAAGCAGACAGACCTCTCCTTTCCCTTTTTCCTTTCTACTATCCTATCTCTACGCAAGTCATCCCTTCCTCCTATTATTTCTATGTGTATTATGTACGAGAGCTGCACTCAAATCAAGCCACGCTTTAATCTTTAGCTCTATACTGTATTATTCAATATAGGTTGTATTGCTAATTTGCTGTATACATTGTGTAAAGGCAATGAAGAAAAAATACTTTGTTTACAACTGATGGTTATGTATTACAGACATAACCATCAGTTGTCAACAAAGTATTTTGACTCCAACCATGTATGTATATATAAATGTACATGTATGCAGGCTATGATTATACAGGAATCAATAAATCAAATGAATCAAATCAAATCAAATCAAATCAAACCAATTCGTTAGTAAGGTCCATCAGTCCGAAAGTGAAGAAAAGGCACGTTAATGTTAAGGTTCGTTAATCCGAAAATAATTCTGGTCGGTTTGCTGTAGAATTTCTATGTAGGTGTACTTCACTTTGCTATTAAAGATGAAAGAGAAGTAATGGGAATGGTCCCGTAGAGAAACATTTTGTGAAACAGAGCAGGTTCCGAATTAACATAGATTTGCCTTATTTATCACTTCCACAATTCTTTATAACAGTCGTGAAACCAAACATGTTCATGTACTGTAAAGTAAAAGTAATGAAACTTAGACACCATTTGGTGGACAGAGTATAGACAAAGAAGTGAAAACATGAAAGCGAATTAAGAAGAAGAACAAAGAAGAATAAGGCCGGCAAATTTGGAAAGTGCACGATATATTACTATAATGTTCTTCACTTCCTGTTATCACTGTCGTTATGGAGTACATTGTGGTCGTGTGCATAATGTGCAAGGCCCTGTTTTATAACGAGTTAAAATTGATTATATAGTTGATTTCAACAGTAAGTCTATGGCAATCTGTATGGAAAGGAAATATTATCTTTTGATAAAACGGGGCCCAGGAGTCGTGGCCTACAGGGCGATAAGAGTGCGAGATTATAGTATAGGGACACACGGAGTCATCCCACGAGACCGACACCTACGAGTCATACCGCTCATGAGTTCAACATTGAGGAAAAGTCCATGAGTCGTACAGATCAAGAGTCATACAGTCCATGAGTTCAACGCTAGGCAAATAAGGGCCATGAGTCTGGCACTGGGCAACCAAAGCCCACAATTTCAAACAAAGCCCACGAGGTTGACTCTAAGAAAAAAAAAAGACCTGCGAGTTCGACACTAGGCACAAAACGTCCCATGAAACCAACATTATATCACGTGGCTCAATATGTCCATCTCGTGAGCTCTCTTTTGCTTAGTGTGGAACTCATGGGTCTTGTTTGCCTAGTGTCGGACTCATGGGCCTTATTTGCATGAATTATAATTTCGAACTCATGGGCTTTATTATTCGTGGGCTCCGGGACTCTGGGAACCCTGACTCGGGAGCTATTATGACTCGGGAGCTATTATGACTCGTGACGTGCACCCAGGGCACAGTATACTCTGTGTGTGTGCGTGCCTGTGCGTGTAAATATGTTTGCAAAAAACAAGAGAGCTAGAGATTATCTTCACAATTATTCTGCGCAGTGCCGATATGCTTTTGAAAGCAATACTAGGGCCCGAATTCATGAAGGTGGTACAATCTTGTCCATGGTTTAAACTATTGATAAAGACGGTAGTTTTGTAAGAGGGGCCATTCAAGTGTCGTATGGCCTATTTCGTTACGAAATCAGTCATTTCGTTGACAAAATGATCATTCGTTAAAGAAATAATCATTTCGTCGACGAAATGTTAACATTTTTGTAACGAAATGAACATTTCGTCGACGAAATGACTGATTTCGTAACGAAATAGGCCATGAGACACTTGTTGCCCCATACAAAACTACGGTCTTTATCCATGGTATAAACCATGGACAAGATTGCACCACCTTCGTGAATTCGTGCCATTACACATGAGCTGGAGGCATCACGTTATAGCTCGATCGCTCAAAACATAGTATTACCCATTATCAGCTAGATTCAGGTATAGGACAGTAAAAATAATTTCGTGAGTACTGGTATGTAGGGGCAGCATATAATGTCAATTTGCAGCAGATCTAGCGGGGATAAATAACAAGGAAAATGGATAAGGCTAGTACAAAAAAAAAATGATACCGTATATAATCTTTCTTGAATGCAAAAGCAATATTGGTTGCGGCTTCATCAATTGAAAGCTGTAATGTACGCTTTCAAGTTGATTATTATTGCGATGACTAGAAAGTCACACTCCATATGATGTTGGTAACTATTCATATCTAACAATGACTCACGAAGAGTGAAATATATATAGCTCTATGAAAGCTGATCATATGAAACAATGGCTGTTAAAAGTGAATCGTACTCCGTCTGATAGATGATCAGATCAAACAATGACTGAAAAGTGAAACGTATTCTCTCTGTATAGCTGTACATTCAAATCTACAGACTATGTAGACAACGAACTTTCAGATTATAGCTCTGCTACATTTTGACATTAAATGCTGTCTCAGTGATGTTATCCGTATTCATTTCTACTCATCTCTATGTCAGTAATCGTGATATGAATTGATAACACTGTCAGCTTATCAGTGGCGTATCTAGGGAAAACGGCGCCCGGGGCAAGCGCGAAAATTGCGCCCCTAATTTCTGAAAAAAGTGTTCAACAACAACCCCGTCCTGGTAGGGACTTTAAAAAAGTCCACATGATATGCTTTTTCAAGCACTTAAAAGGGGTCTTTTGAGGGTGATTTAAATGTAATAAATTTTGATAAATTTTGGCGAGCGAGCGCAGCGAGCGAGCCGAAAATTGTTGTATTTCAGCTTACAAAACAAGGAATTCTTGTCATTTTTTTGCTTATTAAATCTTACAATTCTAATCAAGATATAGATTATGGTGACGGCCTTATAGATAACGATTTATACCAACAAGCTGAGGACTTGAAAAAAAAAAAACCTCTAAATTAGTACGCGCGAGTGAGCCGAAATTTGTATATTTCCGAGTCATCATTATGTTTTGTTCGTATCTTCTTTTTTTTTTGATAAATTTTGGCGAGTGAGCGCAGCGAGCGAGCCGAAAATTGTTGTAGCTTACAAAATAAGGAATTCTTGTCACTTTTTGCTTATTAAATCTTACAATTCTAATCAAGATATAGTAATGGCCTTATAGATAACGATTTATACCAACAAACTGATGACTTGAAAAAATACTCTAAATTAGTACGCTCGAGTGAGCCGAAATTTGCATATTTCCGCGTCATCATCACGTTTTGTTCTTATCCTTTTTTCTTTTTTTAGTTTTGGCGAGCGAGCGCAGTGAGCGAGCAGAAAATTTTTGTATTTCAGCTTACAAAACATGGAATTTTTGTCATTTTTTGCTACTTAATCTTACAATTCTATATAATCAAGATATAGTGACGGCCTTATGAATAACGATTTATACCAACAAAATGAGGATTTGAAAAAATGCTCTAAATTAGTACGCGCGAGTGAGCCGAAATTTGTATATTTCCGCGTCATCATTACGTTTTGTTCTTATCTTTTTTGATTTGTTTTTTTTGCGCAACCCCCCCACCCTCCTCCCCGTATGTTCGAAACCGTTGGCGAACTCTTTTGATTCAATCGGCGGTCGCTTCAGAACGAAAGAAATTGCAGCCGCTGTTCCGTGTAACATTTGCCTTCTAACGATGGCATGTTTGAACACGATACATTGTCATTTTGTCCGCTTCATCATCACGTTTTGTTCTTATCTTCTTTTTTTATGAATTTTGGCGAGCGAGCGCAGCGAGCGAGCCGAAAATTGTTGTATTTCAGCTTACAAAACATGGAATTCTTGTGTGAACACAATAAACATTGTCATTTTGTCCACGTCATCATCATGTTTTGTTTTTATCTTGTTCGATTTGGTTTTGTGCCCCTCCCCCCCCCCCCTCGTCCAGGCGAGGTTTTTTTTTTCTTTCTTTCTTTTCTTTTCTTTTCTTTTTCTTTTTTTCTTCTTCTTCTTCCTTTTCTTTTTCTTCTTTTTTTTCGTTTTTGGCGCCCCCAAGGAGTGGCGCCCGGGGCACGTGCCCCCCTTGCCCCCCCCCCCTAGATACGCCACTGCAGCTTATTGGAGACAACAGTTATTTTCCCTCTCTTTTTTTGTCATTTAAAATTGGGCACAAAAATTGTAGCTTTTTATCTTGTAACAAACTCAATGACAACATCAAAGCATTGTCAAATTTGTCACCAAACTTAGCAGGAACTATCACACGAGTGCATGATGGAATATAGAATTGTACAATCCATCCATCCATTCCCCCCCCCCCCAATACCAGAACCCACCAAAATATAGAATCTTAAAAGAATCAATGCTCTGATATGTTAGTGAACGTTCTTTCAAGTTTGTTTATAACATGTAGATCCAGTGATAGACCATGATTGGTCGGGACCTAGTGGTCAGTTCTCAGTTGTCAAGTTGTGAACTTCTTTTTTACACTACATTGTCAAATTTTCTACTTGGTTGGTATTATTGCCAGTGTGATAGAATTTACAAATGGGTACATGAACCCCTATGTACACTTAAAGCTCATTTTCAAAATTCAGAATATCGCCTAAATTCACCTTATTTATAAATTTCCCAATTTTGGGAAGGAGTTTTGAATTCTTCACCCAACTTATACTTTCATAAACAGGCAGATGTAAGGAAAGTAAAATGAAAAGTCAGTCAAAAAACTTCAATGGGTTGATAGCGTATAGAAAAGAAATGACAAGAAACTGAACTTTAAAAAAAAGAAGAAGAATGAGGAAGGCAGCTTCATTGAATTTCTTTTCTCATCCCCCTGATATCACTGTAAGGAGCTGACTTAAATCTTATTCAAATATCTCTCCAGTTCGAGAGCAAGTTAGAGTAATTTGAATAGGAATTTATTTGTAAAGTGGGTGGAATCCCACATGTGTGTGACAACTATTGTCCCCAGCACCCAGTGCGAGCTGGGGATGCACAGTTAAGTTTGCAGCAGCCAGTGTATGTCAGGCAGGCTCACAAGACAGTGAAGCAGCTGCCACACCCTGTCTTACCAGGGCCCAACTACGGCTGTTAAGGATATAGTGGAGCTTTGTCCACGTGGATAAAGTCTGGAAGCTCGCACGTTCATCGGGCCGAGACTCCATAGGTGTCTCTTGTTCAGCCGCTGCCAGGTTCTTTGCCCCGGACTTCCTCGATTAGTTCGAGACACACCCCTCCCATCTACAACAACGCCGATTACATGGGGCTGGATCCGCCGCCTTCGCTGAACCGCGGTCGGCCGGACTTCGCGTCGTCGCGTCGAAGGACGTCGTTGTCGCCCCGACGTATTCTCCAAACGACCCGCGTTCACCGCCTCCAAGGACACAAGGCTGTCGTCACACGGAGAGCAAAGTCAGTGTATAGTTTCCCACCATTTGATAAACCGGAACCACAATTTTCGAACTGAACCGAACTGAACCCTGAATCAACATTTGTATTCACGCATATGATTTGCTGTGGCAAGCCACATGTCCACGCCGTCCCATAGGTTAATATTTTGAGAATTTTATCATGTGACAACTCAATAGTTTTATAAGGTACAAAGTATAACATCGGGAATTATCAGTTTCAGGAATTAGACAGCTATTAAAGCATTTGACGCCTGAAATGAAGTCATTCAATTTGGAAGGTATGTCCAAGTTCTGAGCTCAGATTCTAATGGATGTATGGTTTGATTACGTAATTTCACTCCATTAAATGCACTTATGATTCCTACGATACTCCATCTCCATTTTGGGTGGTCAAACAGCCTTATCTAGACTAACGAGTTAGTCCACGTGGTAACAACCTGGGACAATCGCTACACACTATAGGGCTATTTTACTTATTTTACTTGATTATAATGGAATACGTTGCGGGCATCTTCAAGATACGTGCATGAGTGTAGACGGGGCAAAGAGATTATTAATTACACCAATTCGATGAGGTGGGATGACTGCTGTTTAATATTAATGTGTAGTTGCACAGTCATATGCATACCGCCCGCCATATTAAAGGGACATTCCAGACGATTTTTATAATTTCACATCGTGTAGCACATAATCAACAGCTCCATGTATAGATTTGTGGTATTTATCGTGGTGCTTGAGCAGAGAAACATTATTTGAAAAACCTTAAAGGGACGCAGTCCTCACGAAATTAAAAAAAATATATGTTGTTGTTGGTACCTCCAATGAACTACTTTCACCAAAAACAAACTTTCAAATCACCAAATAAGCTCGTACATCTTGGTTGAAAAAGTGTGACTCTGCATGGTGAATATGCTAATGAGCAAGTCTTGGCGGAGAGTCATACGTCATCGATGCACAACTCTTTCCAGCGGTGTTCTGCTCGTCATGCGTACGCTCCCTAGTTATTTATAAATACATGTTTACTATTTATTTTTATATTAATTGCATATATAAATAAGCTTGAAATATTTTGTGTGAAATAATAATATACTAATGATGCACAGGATAGAGTGTGTTAGTGAAGGTGCGGCGCGCTCGAGAGTATTGACAATGGTGCGACATGCACGAGGCGCAGCCGAGTGCATGTTTGCAACCGTTGTCAATACTCGAGAGTGAGCCGCACCTTCACTAACGCCACGAAATAATCCTGTGCATCATTAGTTTTATAAAATGGGTCGAAAACTAACAGCATTATTCACGTACCTTTGTGGGTCAATACCAGTCAGCTACATGTAGCACTCGCTCAAAAGTCAAGATGTCCGAAGATGTTCGTCCCAAACATTTACGCACGTCGCACTCGGAAATCCCGCACATAAGTACTGTACGTACATAAGAGTATACGTACGCCACGTACTGTTATGCACAAGAAAGGCCGCCGGCTGTTGTGGCAGCCCGCGGCCCGAACTAGAAGTTGTTTACAGGATTGACAGCGCGTATAGTAGCGCGTGACGCACTTGTAACAACTGATTGAGTGCGCACTGCTAGTGTAAAACATTGTGACGTATGTCAGGCCAGGGAGGTGGAAGAGAGACTCTTCTTAGTGCTTACCTGAAGAAAATAATGCACGCACACGTGACTCATTTCAGCGCTTCCAATTGGCTACATTCTTGAACCCATTTTATAAAACCACATATTGTCACATTTTATGAAACTTAAATTGATTTTCTGAGGCACGGCTGTCAACTTGAGAGTAGGGCATCAATGACGTTGCACCTTTTGGCAGGCTCTTACACGATCGCTTGCAGGAATTATTTTTTAAAAATCGCGTACGGAGACAATTTTTGATGTCCACGCGTATAAATTGGTGAAAGATTATGTTTTTTTACTCTTCTTAATTATCAGTACAGAGAAAATCTCAGGACTGCTTCCCTTTTAACAAATTACACTGAACAAGGATGGTGACAGAGGAGGCTCACATATTTCAGAAATGTAACAGTGTAATTCAATTACAATACCACTTGCTTGCGAGTTCACCTGTATATAATCTATACATGCCTTCTTCTTTTGTGCTGCTTCCTTGAGCCCCAACTCATGCACATTCATAATGGTCCTGCCATGCCATCATCCTTGTTCACTGCAATTTGTTATAAATTTCCAAAATATTCTCATTCTTCATCCCAATTATCATAAATTCTGAAACTCTGCCCTCAGTATAACTAATTTATAGTTAATAAAATGTAAAAATCTGAAAATCATCCGGAGGTGTCCTTTAATTTGCGAGTGTGCTTATGTGTGTGCATGTGTTTGTGTGTATATATGTACCAAAGAAAGTCTCTTTGGTGTAAATATGTATGTGTGTGCGTGCGTGTGTTCTCCAGATCCTATATACCATAATGAATTTAATGAATCATTACATTTAAAATTCAAAATTTAAAAGTTACTATGTTTTTCATTTTTATTCGCAGCATTATTATCATAGACTGATATCTGACTCGACTAATGATGTTGCACATGATATTTCTTTTTCTCTTTCTCTCCCTCAGTGCTTCTACTGTTCTAAGGAATGATCATAGTTCTTGATGGACATTTTTACAACGTATTTGTTATTTTCCTTTACATTCTCAGTTGACAGTTCGTTTGCTTTGATAGATTCGTGATTGTTGCTGGGAGTTGCAAATGCAATGAATGTAACGATTCGAATCACAGAAGGGCATTTGAATGAAATCCATAATTAAGATTTACATTATTAAGTCCCTCAGCTCAAATAAGCATACAACAGTCACATATTCAGTGGCAGATCCAGAGGGGGGCGCAACCGGAGCACGCCCCCCCCCCCTTTATTTTTCGTAAAAAACCAAAGAAATAAAAAGAAAAACAATGAAATGAAAACCCGGAAGTGGCACCAGAAATATTAGTCACGCCCCCCCCCCCCCCTTTACAGAATTCCTGGATCCGCCCCTGCATATTTCACAATCATGTGTGAGTAAGTGTACGTCCGTTGTCGGATAAGTCTGCTGTCTTTTCTTTGTCTTTCCTCACTATCCTTTATGTTTCTTTTTCTCTCCCCATCTGTTCCTATGTATTTCTTCTCTCTCTTCCTCCTTCTCCTCTCCGCTTCTATTTCTTTTTCAATGTTTTCTTACTTTCTCTTTATTATTTGTTTTTGGGTTTGGGGTTTTTGTTTGTTTTTGCTTTTGTTTTTTGCAAGAAGAAGATCTCTTTCTTGCTTGAACCCTACGATGTCTTTCCAAAATTGTTATATAGTTTTTTTTTTGTGTATGTGAGTACAATTCACTTATTGTCACTTTAAACTGTTCACTTTTTTCAAACCATGTTTTCAGTTGTTCTTCTTTCTCTCTCTCTCTCTCTCTCTCTCCGTCCCTATCTATCTCTCTATCTCTCTCTCTCTCTCTCCTTTCCTATTGTCTTTTCTGCATGACAACGACAAAGTGTTGGGATTTGTCTGGGTGTTTGTCTAGTTGTTGTTTTTTTGGAATTCTTAATTTGTGTAATTTGTTTTGTAATTCCAGTTTCATGTGCAAAAATAGAAAATCAATGATAAAGGTATAACAGTTTTACTATGTTTGGGGGATGCACCCAACAAGCATTGGTTTTTTTAGCATTCCTCCTCATCTCCTGCATTTTCATAACTTCAAAATGCTTTTTGTCGTTGTTTTTTTTTTACCTTATCAATGGTTTATCCATAAATTTCATTTATCATATTTTGTAATGTTGACTTATATATACGCACTTGTATCTTATGTTTTGAAAAAAAATGTATTTAAAAGTTATGTTGGAGATAGGGAAAAATGAATGAATGAATGAATTCAATGAAAGAATTGTCACGCCTTCTTAAAGAACAAGATCCCCTTCATATACCAGTACACGTGGAGTGAATAATGCAGTAAAACACATCAGTGAAAGTTGACGAAAATCGGACAATCCGTTCAAAAGTTATGAATATTTCAGTGCAGCCATCGCTGGATGAGAAGATTTCTACAGTTTGTGTTGTCGCAGAAGGTAATACGATATTGAAAAAAAAAAAAGATAGAGAAAATCCAACATATTATTTTCACTTTTCTCGCATAATAAAAGATCACTCGACTTCTCTCCTTCAGAAGGTCGGTGGAATAATATTGCCCTTACTATACGTCTTTAACAAGTCGAAGGAATCTATACTTTTAAAAAAAGTAGGAAGTTTTATGAAATTCTCTTATACACTTTCTAAATGTCGCAAATTGTAGTAGTCTTCTCATCCAGCATTAACTGCACAGAAAATTTGAAAATGCATAACTTTTTGAACATGATTTCAAGTTTTCGGTACACGTTCGGGATGTAAAAGAGATCCCCTTCCAAGGTTTTATTGTGCATTAAAAGTTCGACAAGATTACAAACACAAATACCAAAATTAGATTATATGTGAATGTTCATAAAGTGACAGTGTCTGTAGTTCAAAGGTCATTCTCATTAAGAATCTTATTATTGTGGTTACTCTGAAAAGGCAGAGACCAAAAGAAATCAAGCGTGAGCTATTGTAAATGTTTCCTGGGCCCTGTTGCATAAAAAGATTCAATCAAACATAATTCAGACAATCAGACATAAGTCAGGTATTAGCCAATCAGAACTGAGTATTCAGAGACTTCTGTTTGATTTCCTGGGTTATGTCTGATCTCAATTTTTTTCTTTTTTTTTTTTTTTTTTTGCAACAGGGCCCTTGCAACGCACTGAGGGCAGTGTCAGTTATTACGTTATCGTGGTCGAGAGCAATGAACTGACGCCCTCATCGTTCGCATAATGCACAGACTAGTACTTCAGTAATCTGATTGTCAAGGTGTATTCGATGTGGTCGTCGGCACAAAGCCCAGTACCAACTGTGCAATCTGCGCCTTGCAATCTAGAGAGATTTTGCAGGAGCGGGAGCGATCTCTTGCGATCTGTGGTGAAGTCGGCACCCCACTGTCGCACCTGCTCGCAGGAGCCTGCATCCGCAATAGTGAGATCGCTAGCGGTCGCAAGGTTTTGGACACGTTAATAATAACAATGATAATTGAAAATAATAATAATAAAAACATGTTACGACCTCCGACATAGGTCTGGCCCACTCGCAAGCAGATCGCATAGTAATCATCCCCGGATCGGTCTCGATCGCAGGTCGAGCAGGATCGCACAGGTATGTTCGTTGATGCTGTCTGTGTACAGTATTGGACATTCATTGTTGTACAATGCCATATCAATTGATCGAAAAAAATATATATTTGTAACGATTGGGAATGCCGACGTGGATGGGAAAGAAAGCTTCATTTCAATTCAATTTGTTTTCATCTTTCTCAATAAAAAAAGAAGAAACAAATTGCTATAGCAAAATAGAATGATGCATGCTCTCCAGCTTGGAAGTACAATATAACATTACGAATATATAGAACATGGTCAGTCTATGAAAATTTCAATCTAAGTAAAAATGCTGAAGAAAAAGTGTGGGTTCAGGTAGAAACCATATGTGAAGAACACGAATACAACCCAGGACCGAACTAAGGAAAAAACAGCTAGAAGATAACAAATTCTTCTCAAATATGATTATAAGAGAGCAAATAATCTCCATACTTAATATGAAAGAAAGTGCAATGTCGACAGGAGTGTATTAACATATCCCTGGTGCAATTGAGATATTTACAAAACTATGCATTTTGGTTATTAGGAAATTAAGGGGAAGTATTGGAAAACAAAGACTAAAAAGCAAGACAAATTGGTTGACTTTCTACCCTCCCCCACAAAAAGAATCCAACAGCATATGCTATGTAATATTAGATATTAAAAAAAACAAGAGTAACAAATTCTTAGCGGTATTTTTCGACCATGACGCATGCGTGGGGATGGGGCCCCCACAAGGCACTTCCCATGGGAATTTGCCTTGAAATCGGAAGGATATCGCGCAGTGGACACTAGAAAGATAATTTGGACTGACTCACGGCGATCTGGTGCGATTCACAGAGATCCCGAGGTGGTCGCAGCTATCAACTCGCACCAAGTCGCAGGCTCAGATCGCACAGTGATTGGCATTTGGCTACAGGATGTTATTTGTGAGCACACAGCCTCCCTCGTTTCCCTTTGGTGTTGTTATCGGCAAAACTCAAATTTGATCTGACATTTCAATCTCCAGGAAGGACAAAGGAATGTAAAGGGCAAAAGAAATGGAAACCCTAATTAGTCTACTCTGTGAAGCGAATACATGTTTTCGTTTTTGTTTTTTGTTTTTGTGCTATGTAACAGTCAAAATTCTCTGTGTTATGTAAACCAAGGTTATCACGTTTGGCAAGAAAGACCCGCGAATATAATCTGTTCTATGAACATTTTGTAGTGGAAAGAAGAAAGACTCATTCCTAATGTTGAATTTTCACAACATTGAACTTAGCGTTTATTTTGCAATTTTCTCTACACTTGCGATGAAGACTCATAATGTCAACAGTGAAACTAGGCGATTACTATCAACACTGTGTGGAAACATGGCAACAATGACAATATGCCATCTTGTTTCCGATGTTAGAACATTAACATCAATAGCATCGAAAGAGGCCAGCAGTAGCCCATGTTAATCATTGTAATACATGACAATAATGTACTGCTTTATCATCTCCCTCTCTCCATCTCTTTCCCTAACCCTCCTTTTCTCTTGAATATACATTTGTGAGATTCAGTCGCAGATGTTAAAAACGCATGGGGCAGGGTTGATATCTTATCCAAGTAGAAGCTTCAAACAAACGATAACTTTCCAGTATAAAATCGATTCACTGGGTGGGCGTTGTGTTACGTCACATGAAACAGTCAAATTGATAGAGTGATGGTAAAGATGGGGGAGTGTTAATTGATTTTGGTGCTAACCTATGTTCGTAGGCGCCCACCTGTTTTCATAGATAAAGCTTCTATATTATGTATGAGGATTTAATAGAGTGCTGATGTTCGTTTTCAGATCTTATCAGTTTTGTACGTATGTATATCTGTTTCTACATTTGCTATAGGGACGAATATCTTGTCCCGTTGTTTTCCTAGATAGGTTAAAATCTTGAATTTCACCAGACTGTTACTCTGATTCCAGTTATGGGAGAGGCCATTGTCGGTTTGTTTAGCAATCGGATGTTACACACCAACCAGACGCTGGCATAGTAATTTGATGATGCTCGTAAGTCCAGCTCATTCTTGAAGAAATATAGGGGGAATTTCAATCTTTTTGATATTATGAGAATGATTTGAAGTCTTGCCCCCATAAAGTCTTTCAACTGTGTGTTCCTTCTCGCCGAGTGTGGAGGTAAAACTTCTCGTTCGCGTCGGGTTGTACTCCTTGGGATATCTAGCGTGTCTCGGCAGTTCTTTCTCTAGTGGTTTACTAGTGTTGCTCTTTTGTACCGCGGGACGTACCGGCAGCGAATCCGGTCGCTTCCTGTAAAATAGCGCGCATCCTGTTTGACCGCTGCGCGCTGACAGCGGCAGGACCTCTCGAGAGAACTGGCAGGCGATACTGCGAGGTGACGATTGAGACACCAGACCCAAGGGCGCTGTGCCAAGATAGGCTGGACCCGATCGCAATGAGGAATAAACCCCGCGTTCAGCCTGTCGAAATGGCGGCGATGAAGCCGACGTGTATTTCTCTGAGATTCGTTCACCTAACGGTGAACGACCGGCGGTTGACGGCGATGAAATGATAGGTGATAGTGAACATGAGCTATCGTAGGCGTCAGGTGATGATGGCATCTCACTGAAGTCGAAAATTCGGCCATTGTTATCGTTGGGTACCTGAGGTGGTAAGCCGTCTATCAGTGCGTCGGTGGGCAAGGGAGGTAGGGGCATGTGTCTCCGAATGCTGTCTTTGTCCCATAACCGACGGTTGGAGAAGCGCCGCGAAGAACGCTAGAAGTTAGTCAAACAAACGGAAAGACGTGTACAATAATTATAACAGTGCTTCAGCTAATAACGTCATAAAGTGAACTTGATTCATCTCCAGACCTGCTTTACGAAATGGAAACTAATTGAAACGTATTGGACAACAATTCCGAAAATGTAAGGCAAGGAAGTCAGAGAGCTCGATTAAATGAAACTACCAATTTGATATCAATTCATTTTTTTAAACAATTTGAATGAAAATTATTTGGCATGTTTCTTAAAGCAGATAAGAACAATTATCATAACTTTTACAACAGCATCTGGTTACTTTTGGTAAAAGTCTTTGATATATCCTAGCCGCAGCATCATTATTTGTACGATTAAATTCCATCTTAAAGTCAAATGATTCCAATTTGTTTTTAAAATGAATCATACGTTGATACTTTGATCAAGAACATCCAAAAAAAAAAAAATCAATTTTAATGTACAAGACCAGCTACCCCCCCCCCCCCCAACCCAATGAGGCATTCTTAAAACGACTTACTGCTAGTGGTTTTGTGGTGGGCGTTGAGCAACAACTGTTTGGCCCATCGATGTCATCTAGGAAAGTCTCGTAAAACGGACTGTCAGAGGCAGAACTGCTTTGGTGTGGGAGTGCCGCCGCGGACCCACTGTCTTTGCACGCGTGCCAGCTGCTCGCGTTGGTTTCACGCGCAACTCCGGGCGGTGATTGGCAAAGTTCAAAGGTCAGGGGCAACAGGTGCGGTGGATTCATGTCAGCTTCAAAAGTCATGTAAATGTTCTCATCATTGTCCCGTGTCGAGGGTGTCGGCGCCGAGGACGTATCTTGACTGGCATCGCCCGAATCTGGCCTCATGTGCCGAATGTGTTCCCGGTTGAAGTTTCTGGAGACTAGGTTTGGGTCGATGTAGACACAGGTACCGCTTTCTTCTGAGATCTTTCGTCTATGCTCCCTCGTGCTGCCTTGGTAGAAGTAGCCGCATGCCGTCTGCCGTTTCTGAGATTTCTCGAAGAGCCTTTCGTCGGATCTTAGTCTCCAGGGCCGTCTCTGCCTAGCCGGAGACTCTGATCCTCTCAAATCTGGGACACTCTTACAATGCTCTGGATTATCCTTCTTCGACTTCATCAAATTCAAACGATGCAGTTTACCGAGAAGGCTGGAAAATGCATTCCTTTTAGCAGACTTGTCGTTGTGATCTTTCGCATCATTGACAAAGCTCTGGCAATGTGACTGAGCAGTCGCAAAATTTCTACCAATCATGTTGTGTTCTCTCTCTCTGCGCTTCATCCTCAAGTTTCTTCCCACGGAGCGAAGTGTGTATGAATCTGAAAGAGACCGGCGTCTCATGTTGTCCGAGGGGGTGGTACCAAGATTCTCGTGAGTCGGTGTGGACTGGCTCTGAGTTCGGGAGGCTGCTCCGCGTGACCCTGTTGGATTGTTGTAAGCATTAGGATCGATTCGCATTGGTTCCGCGAACGGATGGTCCGAAAACGTTTCAAAGGAATTTGTCGAGCTACTGCTCGTTGTGGATAAGTGACCTCGATTCGGTCGAGAAGGCAGGATAGAAGACGGGGCGAACTGCCCATGGTAAGGTTCCGTCATGGGGCATTTCCTGTCATTTACAAACCGTGATCCCTTATAGCTATAAATATTCTCCACATGATCGGCCCCAGGCTGTAATTGTGGGTCAGAGTGGCATATTGATGGGCGCCTTTTGAGTTCTATTGGGAGCCACTGCCTGGTTATATAAGGGTTGGTCTGCGAGCATGAAGGGGGAAGTGATGCGTCTGCAATAGTTGTAGTTTGCCGAGAACCAATTGCTGTATCCATAGCACTATCATCTCCAAGTTGTCGCAAGGGAGGTAAATAAGGAATGGGGTCTGTTTGGACTGTAGAATCACGAGTTAGAAGAGTCGGTCGTAGGGCCGCCATGCTATCAGCGCCATGAACTTTACTTTCGGCGTCTTGAGAATTCAGCTCTGGTATTCTCGTGGCTTGATCTGATTTGCATACCGTATACTCCGAAGGAAGCGAGCCATCGCAGGTCAACGAGCACGTGGTGCACGCGCTGCTCCAGTCGTTGGTATCCGGCATGAAAATGTGATCAGTATTGTGCGACTTCGCAAATTGGCAACGCCTGAAATTGGCAGACGGACATCCATTGGAGGAATAGACATTTATATTCTTGTTTGAATCACAGCAGACTTTCAGCGGTTTGACCTTTTCGTGATCAAGTTCATCCTGAAAGGTACAGTTCTTGCTCTTCTGACTACGCTGAGGTCGTATTCGCCGTAAGATTTTTGTGAGGAGCACGGCGGTCGTGTGTCTGTTATCCATGATTGTTGTTACAGCCGCGGCGATCAAGTGCTACACAGAACGTCCTCGACAGTTAGAAATCTGCAGGTGAAAGATGAAACAAACAAAAGGATTTTGAGGAAGGCATTTAGTAATCAACTATCAAAAGCTTCAAGTACGCACACTAGTCTCGAATAGTGAGTTTTAGATCGGCTACGTGACCACGACCACGCCAATTAGTCCAAAACATGGTGCTCTGCACGTGAGCGAGGCATTTTTTTCCATTGTCCAGCCAGCTGCGTCGTCTTAGCGTCCGCATCAAAGATCTAAAGCTCGCTAATGATTCTACAAATCGAAGTTAACCTGCACGATTCGAAGCAAAGGATGATTGAATGTACATTTTCCCTCAATTAGCAGCATCTTGTACAGCAGTAACATTTTTGATTTAAGAGAACTTTACCCAAGCTTTCTTTTTTTTTTTCATGCGTGAATTTATATTTTCGGGGAGAGACGCAAAATGGAAGCACGTGTTTTGATATCCCACTTCTGAGGGAACACTTAGTTTAGAAGTAGATACATTGAATGATTGACTGATTTAATTCATTGACAGTGTTGTGTGACGTGAAGTAAAAAAAAAGTGCACAGAGTTGTTATGCAGGCAGGAGAAAAGAAACAAACAAAAAGGCAGAGTTGATTTTAACAAAACTATAATGCTGTTAGACATGGTTGTAGATAAAGCCCGATTAATTCCAGCCAATGATACCCACTCACTCCATGACCAATGCAACATGTTGAGAAGTTGAAGGAGATTAAAATCCACCAGAGCAAGAACATCCTGTTACCTGAATTCCTTTGTGTTGTAACTCATCCGGTTAGTAAATGACTTGTAGAGTTATATACTTATGTATTACTTTACTGCACCCTCAAGACACGGAAATAAATCACTCGTGTCAGTTCAGTGTAAACAGTCCAGTTTTAGTGATCCGCATTCACAGTTTAAAGAGACCAAGATACACCAGTATGCTGATGTTCGATTATCAGTGCTGGTGTAAGATATATATTGAACAATATTTTCTGCGTTTTACGATGTTGACAACAATTATGTTTTTCTTGTGTTTTACAAGTCATTTGAATGTTGTTCGTATATTGTTTTTCTTTTCTGTAGAAAGTATGCAAACAAAACAAACATCCTGATATACACAATAAATGACTGAACTGAATTACATTTCTTCAGTATTATACAGTATCACATTGATATCTTATTCGACTTAGAGAAGCATTAAATTGAAATGGTGATGCGTTATTTTCTTGAATCTAACGTGCTCAGTTGAGTTCTACAGCAAGCAGCCGCGCAAACTGATGTACGGGGCTCGAGCCGATTCCTCTTTTAACACTTTTCTTTTTACCATTTGCAACTTGCAGCAATTAGAACTACCAAGGTACTATCCATGGACAGAACCTGTGAGTATTAGCGTTGTTGCCTGAGGGACTGCTACGACATGTACTGTACTATAGTGAGACTCGCATAACATCTCGACGAGAACTGCCCTTGATTCTCGCTTAAACTGCGTATCATTTTCAGTCAATTTCTGATAACTTTTCACAATCATGTGATATCACGGTGAAGGAATGAAGAGACTCAAAAGTGACAGATAGATAAACACGTTGAGCAATACAATGTAGGACTACTGTATTCCAGCAAACATCCAGAAGGTTGAATGTTTGATGTTAATATTTCCATCCCTAAACCAACTTGTACTATGATTTACGTTATACCTCTGGGTTTTCTTAGTTCATAAAAAATCAGTCTTTTGTTTACGAGTTTGTTATGTGTGCCTGTTAAAAAAAAAAGTATTTTCTCGATGGATGTGAAATTAGTTCTTTTCTATCTAATATCGATGTCATGTCATCCGATGTGGCATTTAAATAACGGCTTATTGTAGTTGTTACAGCCACAGCCACGTCATAATGATGTCAATAATATCAAGGCTTGTTGGGTAGTAGAAGGCCATGAAAAGGGGCCTTCCCACTCCCGACGTTTCGGCAAGCATGTTCTTGCCGTTTTCAAGAAAATCTTTATTGCAGTGCAGTAGAGATATAGCAACTGCTATATGATATGATGTAAAGCGCCGTGAAACAACTTACAGTTTGTAAGAGAGCTATACAAATGTAAGTACAAATGTATTGTATTGTAGAACCTACTGTATTCCTCTTTGATTAAATGCTGAACATAAACCCTCCCTGTCTTTTTTTTTCTTTGTACTTTTTTTTAGCAGCTTGAAATGTTTTTACGCATTTAAAGTGCATTTACTACACGAACAAATTAAAACCCAAAGTAAAAACCCCTGTCTTATTGCCAATAAGTATGCTGGAAGTTAAATGTAAAATTTCAAAAGCGTCCCACTGTTCTTTTCTTTTAAAAAAACATACAAACCAAGTAAAAACAGGTGCCCGACATTTTTTTTGCTTGCTTGCTTGCTTGCATGTTATGGCTAAGTGCCTAGGCGCAAAAAGGGGGTTCAGAAGTTGAATGACATGGCTTCTCAACGCATTCTCTGGCCCCCACCTCACCGTGCCCCCCTGATGCTGTCGGAGCACTTGACGAAACCAAAAGGACGGAAAAACAGGAGTCTGAAGTGAACGCTTGTCACGCCATTATACTCCGTTCTCTTCATCCGCGATTCCAGCCTTTTCTTTCCCAATACTGTTGACAGTCTCTGACAAGACCGTTGTATTTCCTCGAGCAGAATATCCTCTTCTTTGTTGTTGTTGCTGTTGTTGTTGTTGTTCTTGCCGAGTCGTTTCTTACCTCAAGACATATTTTACTCCCCGATGACTGCATTGGTACCTCAATTTCGCAAGGGGACCCGATTGCCCGTTGGTAGGGCAAAGAAACGCCCACAGAAAATGTGCGAAGGTCTTGACCGATGAGAAGGGTCACATGGTTATGTCTTGTGTAAGTACTCAGGAGAGACCCAACTAAAAATGCTATAAATTTCACCATCTAAATCTAATCTGTTTGGATCCATTTGATCTTGAAACGCAATCACATTATAATGTATAGAAATGTCTCATCTGCTAGAAAGTCTTAACTGAATCATGTTGGTAGTGATATTATATAGTATGTACACAAACATGTACATAAACATACATACCGGTACCTAAAATGGTGAGAATACTTTGTATGGGTGCGTGGCTGCTTTGATAGTGCCTACCTGTGTTTGATAGTCTTTCCCTGACAGTCACTGACAATGCAACAGTCTTTCTGTGTGCTGCGAAAACCCGTGATTACTTGTGAATTGTTGACAAAACACACAGTGCTAGAGGCTATATGGCGTGACTGACAGTAAATAGAATCCAGGGAGGGGGACACTTGAGTTACGTGTACTCAATACCAAACAAAATGTGTTAAGTCCCCTTTTGTATAAATATTTCAAATAATTCTCACTCGTAACGAGCCCACCGTCCAAAATTGTTATTGTTAGTTTTTTCATATACACCCACGTATACAACAGACAGCATTAAATAAATTGCAATTTGATCTTGGTTTTTTTTTACGTTTTGTGTCCGTCTATCTGTCTGTTAGTCTCTGTAATCCTACGTTTGGCGATGGCTAAACCTGTTGCAAGACTTTAAAGCAGGCGACAGCTAGACAAAAGCGCCGAAGAAAATTCATCATAGTGATTGATTGCAGTGATACTGTAAACTGTGAAACGACGATGTCAATCTATGGTGGAGGAAGCACGGCAAATGTGATAATCAGAAGAAACACCACTGACAATAGGCAGACATGTAAGAGCCGGCGAGCCCTTGGGAGAATTCGGCAGCGTTCTCAAGATCGTAAACAACCGTCAAAATGGGGCAAAAAAAAAAGTTCGTTTGCATCGTGTGAGTCAAAGCGCATGCGCAATTCCTCTTAAATCCTTCAGTAGACAAGGAACAGCTGGTATTTATTGTGCAAGACGAAAAAAAGAAAAGAAAAAAAAGACCGCTAACCTGACACGTGCAGGGCTTTGAACATGCTGTCTTCTCTGTCCCATATACCCTTGCGGGTCAAAAAGTCAACGAAACCAACAAACAGCGTCCATTTTTTTTACGGCTTCTTGTTGTTGCTAACATTTGGACTTCTATGAAGATTAAAGGACAAGTTCACCTTCATAGACATGTGGGTTGAGTGAATGCAGCAATATTAGTAGAACACGTCAGTGAGAGTTTGAGGAAAATCAAACAATCCGTTCAAAAGTTATGAATTTTTAAAGTTTCTGCTCAGTCATGGCTGGATCAGAAGACTACTATAGCTTCTGATGTCGCAAGAGTACAACGGTATAAAGAAAGTACAAAGAAAATTCACCTTATTTTCACTTTTCTCGCATAACAAAAGAACACTCGACTTCTCTCTTTCAGAAGGCAAGGGGAGTAATATTATCCTTAACATACATCAGTAACAAGTCCAAGAAATGTGCACTTTATTCAAAAAGTAAAGTTTTGTGAAATTCTCTTTTTATTTTCTTTATGGTTGTACAGTGTACGTATATGACATCATACACTGTAGTAGTCTTCTCATCCAGCAGTGACTACGCAGATACTTTAAAAATGCATAACTTTTGAACGGAATGTCAGATTTTCCCCAAACTTTCACTGATGTGTTCTACTAATATTGCTGCATTCACTCAATCCACATGTACATGAAGGTGAACTTGTCCTTTAAGCTGCCTGCTGAGGATCGAAAAGCAAAAACGCCCAAGACGAACAACAGGAGAAAAGTCACATCTGCATGGGAAATCTATGCCTCCCTTACAAGTGTACAAATATCAACCCCCCCCCCCAAAAAAAAAATAAAAATAAATAAATAAATAAAATAAATAAATAAATAAAAATTTTAAAAAAAATACCTGTCGGAGAACAAGGTGAATGATGACACGTTCATCAAATATTTGAGCTCTCTCGACAACAGTTGCATAGGCCATTCAAATATAAGAATTGCCCTCCACTGACTCCCTGTTATACACGGATAAAGTATTACATTCTACGGTTATTCTCATAGGAGGTGATTATCCATTCCAGTATCATCCAATCAGACAAGAAAGGATGCTCACATAACAAGAGAGATAAAGAGAGACAGAAAATGAGGGGAGAAGGGGAGATGTAGAAGCGAGAGAGGGAGAGAGGGAGAGAGAGAGAGAGAGAGAGAGAGAGAGTGAGAATTGGGTGGGAGACACAAGGTATAGATTGTTGTGAATGCAGGGTCCATCATGGTCGGTTCTACGAAAAACCTGAGCTCTTAAAACAACAAGAAAAACAAAATCTCACGTAATCCCTGCATGAACAGCAATATTGGCTATACTCATATTGTTGTTTCCCCCACCCCCACCCCCGTCAGATTTACAAAATACATCATTAGGGAACGGCTCGACACTTTAGGTGAGTGATGTCAACATTTTGCAACGAGGCAAATAATTGAAACAAACCTCCAACAGGCTGCAATCGTCAGCCAATCACTAGCACTTTTCGTCGACAAGAGGCTTTGGCGTCCTGATTATGACGCATTAATGGGGGAAAATCGTCACCTGGGGTGTCATTAGACAAATGCAAGATAGCTGTTTCTGCAGTTTTATCTTTTCACGTTAGCGTAAGATTTCAGGATGATCATCTTTTCAAACAGATCTTGTCGGCAGATTATGAACAGTCGAATGCTCATTATGCGGTGTCTATTATGTCGTCATAAAATACGGAGCATTACGCCTGGACACGCAATCCATTACACATGACGTCCCAAGATACAGTGTACAGTCTATAATGTATCATAAGAAAAATATAACCACAAGTTTCCCCGAATATCATGTGAGATGAAAACATACAGGATTCCGTTCCGTGAGATAACTTCTTACAGACCAACCTTTGCTGATTTTGCTGCCTGCTTCAGCTGATAAATCGTCTCCTTATGAGCCTCAATACTTCCATGATTTGACATCAAATCAAACTATGTAAATTGCCCATTAAAATCAAGTATTTTCTAGGAACATAACTCCTCCATAAAGAGGTGACTTGTCTCGCAACACTTACATCGACGTAGATAAGCACTGAATTGATCAGTGTTTTGGTAGTAGCCATGATAAAATATGTTTTAAAAAAATCATTGGTTTACATACTCGGGGAAGGATTCGAACCCACGACCCCCTGATCTCAACTCGACGGAAGAATCTAACGAATTTGAATGATTACGCAGTACCCGCAGCAACTACAAGGATTAGAACCAGCACTGGCTGTCGGACGAAGCTCGGTGATCTAGTGGAGAAGACGCTGTCCGGAGATCAGGAGGTCATAGGTTCGAATCCTGCTCGAGTATGTAAGCCCATGATTTTTTTTTTTTTGTCATGGCTTCCATTAAAACACTGATCAATTCAGTGCTTATTTACCTCGATGTAGCGGAATTTGTTAATCAGTTGCCATAACAGCTTCATATCTTAGGTAGATAGCAACGATATGGATATGTTGGACTGTGGTGCATATAGACACAGTTGTGTCATAATCTGACAGCATACTATCAGACTATCTTCGTTAAAGTTTTGTAGGCTTGATTTAATGTTTGTTCAATATTGCAACATTTTAATGACTTGGCAACTCTCCAGCCCTCTCTCCCGACTCTGTACATTATTTCTAAAAGATAAAGAGATTATAAATGAATGAAAATAGATAAGCAAGTAAATAAACTGTACGCATAGCTCATTTTCGTACCTGGCACCATTTATTCATATATTTTTTAAGGTTTCATGACATTTTGATTGTTTATCATTTTTATTTTTAGTTTAGTTTAGTTTTTTGTTATGCTTAATTGCTTTCAACAATGCTGATCCATTTTACCCCCGCACAATGTCTCGACAGTATGTACACATGAAAAGCGGCTTTCAAACACGAATTCCAGGAACAAATACCGGTATTGATTCTCTGCACATCACACTATGTGAGCGTGGCGCGTTTTGTGCAACGTATCGGCAATCATATTGCTAAACGACAGATTCATAATTGAGCAAACCGTATACAGAGAGGACGGCTACGTCATTACTGTTGATTTTTGTGTTTTTTTCCGAGAGCCCCCCAAGAAGTGCACTTTACACGGCTAATGAGACGCAGGAGAATATTGAGGTAATTACCTGGTCTTAAAGCTTCTCTTTGGTTTATGGATGCGCCTCGCGATCTCATATACACACTTAATACTTGATCGTATTTATTATTCATATAATCTTCTGGGTTTCATCAATTTCTTTCTGTTTAGTTTTGGAGGGGAAAAGGATTGCTTCGAGACCTAGTACAGTACATGATAGTGGTACATTTTAGCGTCAGATTTCCACTCAAGATAATGTCTGTGTATGGGGCTTATATTTATTCTCTATCTATCTATCTATCTCTTGCCCAATATCACGATGTCTACAAGATGCAACAAGGTTACCAATCTTTCGCGATCTTGAGGATCTATTTTTTTTCTTTTAAACTGTACAATATAAATACAGATTTGCACATACACCTGAAATCAATAATTGTAATAACGCATAGAGAGCAGTATCGTAATCACGATGGTTATAAGAAACATCAGGGCTACAATTATTATCGCTAGTGAGAAAAGAAATGCAAAAAAGTCGTTTATCTTACCTTTGTCCAACACTCTCAGCATTGCGTCAATTCAGAGATGAAATTGTATCTCTTGCAAAACAGCTGTGAGCTAGAAAAGCGTAAGTCAGCGCCGAAGTCCCTAGATAAGATGAATTCTTTGCTAGTGAAACTCGGCCACGTGAAAGGAATGTCTGCCGTAATGGCAAGAAAACGCTTTTTGAGTAGGGTCTGGCGCGTCTCGAGTGCTTCAGAATATGCGAGAAGAGTCAACCTCTTCTAGCGGAGAGCTAAAACATCAATACATTAAGGCCCACGATACGCGTCGCCTCCTCCCAGAGCCGAGTGCGTTACACCGACTCATGAAATGAATTTGAACCCCACACTGTTTCGGACGTTGAATCAATCTGAGATGCGGCGACTATAGACTGGCGCAGGGGGTGTCTGTTTCATTCGTATTGCGCAGTCCGCGCATTTTTCTTATAAGCAGCTCACGTGTGTTTCGGCGAGTTTGTCGTGTGAATTATACTAATGCTAATGAGGTGTTTACTGCATTAAACGCTGAGTGGTCTCCATCCCACTTACTTTGTTCAGTCTCGACGCTGACAGGTCAAGTTAGTCTCAGCTACAAAACACAACTCGATTTTTTTTTGTTCGTTCTCTCGCTCCCTGTCACAGGGCACATTATTCGCTGATCCGATTTCTCATCTTGCTCACGTTACAGTATATGGATGCATGTATGGATGCATGTAAAAGGGGGTTACATGGATGCCCGTTTGGCCGAGGAAAGGTAGTGGCAGTTGAATGGTGACAAACAGAGATGAAGACAGGGGGGGGGAGAGACGGGGAGAGACTATGACAGGGGAAGAAATAAAGCGAAGAGAGAAAGGAAGAAGAGCGAGAAAAGGAGAGGGAGAGAGTGAAGCAATAGAGCAGACATGCAGAAAGAATCCGATTCAGAAACAAACTACGAAGAGTGACGTACAAACACTGATGCAATATACTTGAGTTACGTTTCATACAACGATTATTATCCACAGGCTTCGTAATATCCACCAATCACTATATTCTCTGCGTACTCCCAGTCTAATGATTCTGATGCTTTTCTCCTCATACCCTATCGCGTACTTTGATCTGATCGAAGGTCGATGTTGTTTGCTGCTCTTCTCCTGAAGACAGCTTGAGCGTGTTGACAGAAGAAGAAAAAGAAGGGGGAAAAAACTCATTTCGCCTGGCATGGCGCTTAAGTGGATAATTAATGCTCTGATTTGCAACACAGATTCATGAATACGTTGGACGCCTTAAAGGGATGGCGCAGATTCGATTGAGATGGAGCATCAAATTTCCAACTTTTTCGTTAGGTAATGAGAAACCTCTTAAGCAGTATGAAAGAGCATACAATTAAAGAATGAATTCAGAGTTTATTTGATGATATTCCAAAACAAAGAGGTCCCAATAAAAGTTGGGATGCAGATTTTATTAGGACCACTCTGTTATCTTTGTTTTTGGATATCTCAGCCATTTCAAACCGATTTCATCAAATAAACTTTGAATTCCTCTTAGACGCGTGTTAGAATTGTACGCTTTCATGCACTTCGTAAGAAGTTTTTCATTACCTCACAAAGTTGAAAACCTGAAGCTCCATCTCAGCCAAAACTATACCCTCCCTTTAATTACTCTTGGTGCAGCTTGTAGTCTGCGGTTGGATCAAATGGTAGATTGTCGCTTACATACAATGACTGTAACATTGATGGTGTGCAAGAAACAAAATCAGAAAACGAGATGCGAAGAAGCCTGAAACCAAATATTTAAAAAAAAATACATTTCTACAGGTATTATTACGTACAATATATACATATATATATATATATATACGTATATGTGTGTATATGAAATATGAGCGGTACGTATTGGTATATACAGACACAGGGATGCGCGAATAAAAAAAAATTGATGAAAACTAGTTTGATTGACAAATTGACGAAATAAAAATCAATATTATTCGACTTTATATGTCTTTACATTAGTATGACATATGAATGAATAAAGAACTATATTTGAATACTATACCATATCACTTTCACTTTCGGAAATGATCGGAAAAAGGACAAATCGGCTGTCCAGTCAGGGACACTTTCAAATATTTTCAAAACATTTATCACAGATATACACTTTGGCACACATTGCTGACTGGATTTACTTTTGTTTTGTATGCTCTATCGTATGGTGAAATTTCGTTTCATTTAGTAAATAAGCAAGCAAATTATAGCCGACATTACGTGATGCTGCGTTTAGACTATGTTCCGGCAACCACGGCAGCCCCGTTTGCCCGAAACGTAGTATGCCGTGGGAAGGTTGGATATTCTCCTGATTTTTCCCCTCCTTATTCTACTGTTGTTCGTTCCAGTCATCGCTCCGGTGAACATGTAGCTATCAGACGCCGTTTTCACGGCTTCTGGTCATACAGGTTAGAATACAATTTTAAGAAAATACTGGTACTACGTATTTTCCGTTGCCTCCCACGACGGACCGCTTCCAAGTTTTATTATGGCATGTTAGGTGCTATCAAGCTTTGTTGCGTTCACTCCGTTTTATTACGATATACAAGGCTTCTCATTAGCACCGGGACTGCCGTGGCAATTTTTTTAACAGTTTAAAAATCTGCCAGAGCATTCACGGCAATCACGGCCCAGTGGCGGATCCAGAGGGGGGCGCAACCGGCGCACCCCCCCTTTTTTATTTTTCGTTAAAAACAAAAGAAATAAAAAGAAAAAAATGAAATGAAACCCGGAAATGGCACAAGAAATATTAGTCACGCCCCCCCCCCCCCCTTTACAGAATTCCTGGATCCGCCCCTGCGGCCTGTCACGTTTGCCCATCCCGTCCCACCACGTTGTCTCATGTCAATCCCGTTTTGTCCTGGCAGGATGGCCTGAAACGTGACTGCCGTGGCCTCCGGGAACATGGTGTACACGCAGCATGCGTTCAAAATGAATATTGTCATTTGCCCTAATCAGCCAAGGCAAAAGTGTACCTGTAGAATTCTTTTGTGCATCCTTATGAACCTAACAGCTGTGCTACAGCCAGCCGGAACTCCTTCCTTGAGTGTAGCAATTCAAATGTAAAGAAAACTTTTTCATTATTTTTTTTATGTCTTGTTTCGTTTCTTCAGCCCCCCAGCACCGAAATTTTGAAATTTGAAAATCACTTTCATTTCATTTTCAACGTCATGCTATGAGAACAGTTGTCACTGATCGTGCCGAAATTGGTATTGATTAGCAGTTCAGTATTGATTTCTTTTCTTCTATACATTTTGGGCGTGTTTATATCTGAACTCTACCTGGAAAACCAAAACAAGACAAAAAAGTTCGGTCATACGACCAAGTGTTTGTTACTGTTTAGATAGCAATGCAATGCAATAGGCAATACGCAATACGCAAAAGAGGTCTTAACGCAAAAAGATCTAATCTCCATCGGATGACGCAAAAAGGGCTTATCTCCATCGGATGGGATTCTATTCACGTTCCCTTAATGTTCGGAATAAGACGTAATCTTACAAAATGAGCACACAGTTCATGATTTATCACAAGCCCCTCCCCCCCCCCCAAAAAAAAAAAAAAAGAAGAGAAAATTAAAAAAATGCAAAGTCACTTGCTATATCAATTAATCTTTCAAAAAATAATAGTAATTCATGCATGAGTTCTCACATGCATTTAGTCGGCATATGAGACTTTTAACTGATTGCTTTTCTGCTACGGTCGGGTCTTGCGTCAGATTAGGGAGCTTTAGATTTTAGACGCGCGGACGTTCAAAGAGAAAAAAAAAAGCATGATCTGAGCGTGCGCAGTAGCGCGGGTCAAGTTACTGCGCACGCTCAGATCATGTTTTTTCCCTCTGAACGTCCGCGCGTCTAAAATCTAAAGCTCCTTATTAATAGAATCAACACGACGGAGTCATAGAAAGTGATGAATCACCATCTGATTGCATCATGTTAGTGTGTGTGTGTGCGTGGGGGGGGGGGGAGTCTCAAATATAGAGCCCAATTTTTTAAACAAGTTCTTGGTGGTTCCTAACTTAAAAATCAAAAGCAATTTTCGTTCATTTTTAAGATTTCTCCCACACTGATCTGTCTAGCAGATGACCACTAGTCCAAACGACTTTTAATGTGAAAAGAGGAAGATTTATTGACCAATTCTTGAATATTCCTGATTAAGAGAGAAATTGATAGAAACCCTTAGCGCCAATAATGACGATGAAGACGATGATTTTCATTATCATCATAATTTCTATTATGATTGCATCATTATTACGATTACAATGTATCATAATCATTGTCATAAAATTATTATGATCGATATCTTAACCTGATGGTAATCATTGTCATTTTTATCATCGTTACTACCATGATTATCATTATCATTATCATTATCATTATCACTTTCAGGTTATCGTCATTATTGCAATGAGCACTTGTAATGCGCCATCTCCAACTGATGAAGAATGTCCAATGCGCAGCGAGAGTTTATCAGCATGTGGCCCTAGGACAGGTAGTACATAATACGATTCAAAAGTAAGTATAATTACGAAAATCTGTACTCTTTGATATTATATTAATCTACAGAGCGATAGGACATTTATGAAATGGTAACATGTGGTTGCTACCAATATTTGTTGAAGTTTATTTAACATTTAGCATTCCATGACTCTTTTATTGTTGTTGTTTGCGGGGTATCTTTACGTAAAACGTATATTTTACTCTCTTTTTATCTTTTCGTTTTGTCCGATTTATGATCATGTGTAGGTAATTGGTCAAAAGGTTGACCGACTCAATTCTCGCCGATGTTGGTTCTACTTTTCTTTTATCGTTTCCATATTGCTATAATAATGCAAAATTCTCTCACTTTTTCCCCTCTGTTTCTCTTCATGTTCACAGCCAATGCCACCAGGCCTGACGAGGTTCTATTCTTTCTTTCTTAGGGAGATGTCAAAATATTACATGAGACAGTGAAGCACCAGAACATGATTACGCGATATGTTTGCTTAAAGACTAAGTATACACAGCCCAGTCGCTGTAAAAAAAAAGCGACTGGACTGTACCAGGGTGGTGCACAACAACAAAGCGAACACAAAGCGAACATGGCGATCGCGATGAGTAATTGATACTTGACATCATTTTTGTCACCTCAAACTCAGTAAAGACAATCTTCATTAATTCTATGTTATCGATATTGACATACACAATTTACAACTTACCGAAAACGAAAATTATATGCAGTGTGTGCTGTACTTGAAAGTGCAGCTCTGATCGCGTGAACTCCCGATTATTCAAAATGGCCGTAAGTGAAAGACGATGTGTCGTTCGCACACGCTGCATAATAATCTTCGTTTTCGGTAAGTTGTGAATTGTGTATGTCAATATCGATGACATAGAAATGAAGTCTAATTAATGAAGATTGTCTTTACTGAGTTTGAGGTAAAAATAAATGTCAAGTATCAAAACTCAACGCGATCGCCATGTTTGTTTTGTGTTCGCTTAGTTATTGTGCACCACCCTGGTACAGCCCTGTCGCTGTTTTTTTTACAGCGACTGGGCTGTGTATAGTTACTTAAAGATATAACATTAAGATCCATATACCAGTTAGTAAAATTAACGATAAAGAAGCAAATAAAAAGTAAGTTATTGGATATTCAAATTGGTCGTGTGATAGCGAACTATTGATTGTCATAATTGCCTTTGGCAGGGCTCCACACTAACTTATATTTTTGGTGGCCCAAAGGCAAACATCCAACCGTTTTTGGTGGCCCGATCAGGCCACCAAATTCTTCATTTCTGAAATTTTGGTGGCCCGACGTGCGTTTTTGGTGGCCCCGGGCCACCGTTAGTGTCGAGCCCTGCCTTTGGGCAGCAACACATCTTGGGATGTTTTTCCATGGGATAACAATTTTACATTAACGACATTTTGAAAAACTTCTTTTTTCCTGAAATTTGAAAGAGAAATGACAAACCTATGAAAGTGGAATCTCGGTTATTGATTCAAATTTCCTGATCCAAACGAGCAGCGCTCTCAAATAAATTTACTCCATTCCACTGAGATACAATTTATTTTGGTAGGAGCAATGTGTTACCCCGCATCTTCTCCTTAAAAAAAAAAGAATATATATATATATATATATATATATATATATATGTATACAAACCACAAAATTGTCAAGACCAGAAGAAAACACATACATGACATATTTGTTACCATGAAATTTCCCTAAAAAGTTAAAAAATAATGTTCATTTTGGAACCGGCGACTGGCGATTCTTTAAAGGACAGGTCCACCTTTATATACATGTTGATCGAGTGAATGCAGTAATATTAGTAGAACACATCAGTGAAAGTTTGGGCAAATTCGGACAATCCGTTCAGCTGGATGAGAAGACTACTGTACAGTGTATGATGTCACATGTGTACAACGATATAAGGATAATATAAAGAGAATTTCACAAAATTTTACTTTTTGAAAAAAATGCACATTTCCTCGCCTTGTTACCAATGTATGTTTATGGTAATATAATTCCCCATGTCTTCTGAAAGACGCAAGTTAAGCGGTTTTTTTTATAATCATTTTGCGAGAAAAGTGAAACTATGTTGATTTTTAAAACATTTTCTTTACATGGTTCTACAGTGCGTATCAAAAAAAAAGTAATCCAACTTTGGAGGGCTACTATTTTATAATTATCAGCTATTGAGAGCACACTGTTAGTTGTGAGGAAAGGGCAACTCTTCCTCTTTCCAGTGATACTTATTTATGTTGATAAATGTCATGCATGACTGAGCACATGAACTTTAAAGACAACAATGACAAATTGCACTTTTTCCAAGTTTGCGTGTTATTGTGAAAGAACAATGCATGTCTCACTGCATGGATGAGATCTGTCAATGAAAGTGGTCAAAGAGGCCAGCCTGTACGAATGCAGATTTGTGTTTAGGGTTTGTGTTTAGGGGTTTTTTCCTAACCTTTTATGGTTCATAACCTTTAAGATGGCCACCTGTTGGATAATAAAGTCACTCCCACAGAGGTCAACCCACATACTTAGTAATCCATTTTCTCTGTCCATATTCAACACATAGCTCGCAGCGACAAACCATGTCTTAAATGTGAAGAGAGAAAAATGGATAACGGTTTAGCCTTTATGGGAAGGACCAAGTTTACAACAACGTGGCCATGTTGAAGGCTATGAACCATGAATGGTTAGAAGAAACCCTTAACACGAACCTGCAGTCATGCAGGCTGGCCTGATGATTCGACCACCTCCATTGACAGATCTCATCCATGCAGTGAGATATGCATTGTTCCTTCACAGTAACATGCGAACTTGGAAAACGTGCAATTTGTCATTGTTGTCTTTAAAGTTCATGTGCTCAGTCATGCATGACATTTGTCAACATAAATAGGTATCAATGGAAAGAGGAAGAGTTCCCCTTTCCTCTCAACTAACATTGCACTCTCCATAGCTGATAATTATAAGATAGTAGTCCTCCAAAGTTGGATTATCTTTTTTTTTATACGCACTGTACAGACAGGACATCACAAGATATAGTCTTCTCATCCAGCAGTGACGGAGCAGAAACTTCAAAAATTTATATTTTTCGAGCGGATTGTCCGATTTTCCTAAAGCTCTCACTCATGTTTTCTACTAATATTGCTATATTCACTCAATCCACATGTCTATGACGGTGAGCTTGTCCTTTAATGTTTTAATCGACGTGTATATGGAAAGAATTCATCATACACCCTGCATGATTGTGTTATTATGACTCTACTATAACAAGAAGTGCCCATCATATTCATTAAATTTGCTGGTACTGTAATCATATCAAGGGTTCAAGAATTCACTCTGTCGGCTGTCTGTCTTCTTTATAATGAAAACAATAACAACGACAAAAAAATGAAACGATGGAAGACATTTGTGCAACCCCTCAAGTAGTTGTTGTTCTGAAGGAACAATGGATGACATCTGGAGACTGGATGAAGACGAGCGTCCCCGCTCACTGTCTACGTTTGTCAAGGCAATGAAGTATAGGGATTCGTCCGATTTGCGTCAGCTTTCGCCAATTAAGCGTGTTGGGGTTTACCACCGCTCTGCGCGTCGTCATGCATGACTTCATTTGACCCTGTTTGATAAAGGTCAGGCACAAACCATACATTCAGCTTTGCAGTTCATTTCCTCTTACAGAACCCACGTCCGCCTCCCTTCCCACGTCAATTTCACCGGTGAGTAAATTATGTTCAAAATTTTGACCCCCCCCCCAAAAAAAAAAACCAAAACAAAACAAAACAAAACAAAACAAAACAAAAAACAACAAAAAACAAAAAACACCCCAGCCTTCTGAAAGACGAATTTTATTCATTTTCAATTTAGGTAAAACACGCCACAAAATGTTCGGATAACGAACATCATCCCAACTCGTAATCCCTGACTTCCCACGACAAGTGCATCCTACCATTGATGGTTCGAGTGCCCTATAGTGGTCGTCTCAAAGCTGAAACAGTGCGTACTAACTAATTGTGGCCGGCCGTCATTACGCACAAATGATAATCCGTCATCCCGCCTACTCGCTAAAAAAAAAATCGAGTGAAAATATTCACTCTTAAAAGAGTGAATACAAAAAAAAGAGTGGATTTAGAGTGAAATTGGAGTGAATTTTGAGTGAAAATGTTCAATTTCACTCATTTTGGAGTGACCTCAAGGATCACTCGAAGATTATGGAGTGATCCCTGACGTCACTCTAAGACGAGTGAAAATGAACATTTTCACTCAAAATTCACTCCAATTTCACTTCATAAATCCACTCTTTTTTGTATTCACTCTTTTAAGAGTGAATATTTTCACTCGATTTTTTTTTTAGAGAGTACATCTGCACACGAAGTTATCTCAAGATTTCACGTACATTTCCACGCCACACATTCAACCCACAGTGGAAGAAGTCACTGCATCTCTCGAAGAGTTACACCATGCAAGCATTTGGAGCAAAACATGCAAAACGGCGGGAGTTCCCCTTGAGTATCCCACCGTTTTTCTTTACAGCAATAATCGTCATTATTGGATTTAGAAGGCCTCTCGTCACACGGAGGAGCTGCACAACAACATCATCTATAATAGCAAGGATCAGGGAAGTACAGTGATGGAGTATCGGTGTCTGCTGCCGCAGGAGATGAGAGTGATCCATGATCCTGGAAAATAAAACCCAATAGTATCGTTGTATATATCAGTATATAAAACATAGATGCAAAATATGTTTCGCCAATTTTTAAAAATTCATGATGAAGGCCTACAGGGCAGAAAGCTTGAATTGAATATCATCATAGAAACAGTGAGCAGAAGCTAAGTCTGGACCTGTGGAATACTACATATATATGAATATACATCTGTGTGTGTGTGTGTGTGTGCGTGTGTGTGTGCGTGTGCGTGTGTATGTGTGTGTGTGTGTGTGTGTGCGTGTGTGTGTGTGTGCGTGTGTGTGTGTGTGTGTGCGTGTGTATGTGTGTGTGTGTGTGTTTTGATCGATGCTTGGGATGAATTTAATTCCACTTCTAGATCTATTCACATAATTGCAATTCGTTTTTAAATTCATCTGTAAGATTTTTAAGAGAGAGATCACATTTGTTTCTTTTTTTTACAACTGTTGGAATATAAGTGTTCTTACCGCATGTTATATTTGATAAAGTAGTAACTTACATCGCTAATGTATGCTGTGACAATTTAGGTAGAAGAAATCAGCTAGATTTCGGTCTCCTCTTAGTCGTTTGGCGAATTCTTTTATGTGAAATATGGGACATTCGTAATTATAACTTGAAGAGTATTCATTGTAATGTGAAAAGTGATGTATGACATTTTTTGTCCTATCTTGTGAAGGACTTACTTTGACATGTTTAAAAACGGCGTTAAACCAGTTTTGCGACATTCAACATCGTCATTCAACTCTCTCTCTCTCTCTCTCTCTCTTCCTGTGTAGTGTGTGTCTATTTGATTGTAACTTTCCTCTTGTTTTGATTTGTTCAGTGTGCGGGGGTTTTGGCAGTTTATTTGCGCGTTTTGCCGAAATATCGAAACAAATATTTTGCAAATCGAAAAAGGCGTTGGCACGGCACTCGAAGGCCATTCGGCGAAATGCGAAAAGAGCCCATTGCAACGAGATCGCCGCATTCAATTTACTTAATTGTGCTCCGTTGTCCTTCCCCAGCCCCCTGGTCACCTCCGATGAGGATTACTCTCGAACATTCACACACGGAGGGAAACACAAGACGATTTGCCGAGAGGAAACTCTATACGATGGCGCTATTTAATGGCAAACTTGATCTTCAGTCCCATACAGAGAACATAATAGACTTTGACAATGTGTACGTGCAGCATCGCATGAGATATATTTTCTATCCTGCGTCTTTTAGGGAGAATTCTCTTAGGGTGTAAGCGCATGAAAGGAAGACCAGTTTTGAGCTTCGTAATTTAAAAAGTAGAAACGAACGACAAATAATAGATAAAGGAGATCGATGAAAATTTGACGAGTTTGACCCTACGAGTGGATTAAGGTCAGTAGATCATTCAACATGACATCGGATGTATAAAAAAGATTCGAGATTTCTTCTTCTTCTTCTTCTTCTTCTTCTTCTTCTTCTCTTTCTTCTTCTTCTTCTTCCTCTTCTTCTTCTCTTATTTCCTTCTGCCTGTTTTTTTTCATGACTTTATTCCCTTTACAGCGCAAACAGATGTCGTCGTACGGACTGGTAATGTTCCTCATTCCGAAGGTTCATTAATCCGAAATTGAAATGAAATTATTCATGTAAAGCGCAAGGATGCACTGACCAGTCGATTTTTTTTCTCTCAGTTTAAGGTGTGTACGAAGCGCTTTCACAACGGGCTGGAAATACAGTATACAGCATTTCAGTAACTTAGATATAGCGTTTTGATAAGTTATGCATAACTTATGCAAACGAATGTTTAACATATTGCCGGCGTTCACAGCTTATGACTTATGATAGTCTAACTTATTGAAAGCGCTCGACAAAGTATCGTCAACTATTACGTATCGTGCATAAGTTTATGAAAAGGCTGCCGTTAAATGAAAATAATTAAAACCGTAACCGCACTAGACATTGCAGTACCAATTCACTCTTTATTTGATCATCTTCCCATTCATAATGGCTTAACTGCGACAATTTTACAAAATATTGGTATGTCAATGGACAAAAGTATACAATACTATTCAATGAAATATGAGCATATAGTATGAAATGTGTGATTTTATATTCAGTTTTGTCTTTGCGGATGAATGATTACTATATAGGTGCACACGGGTTGATATCTGCATATACGCTAATGTATCAGCAAGATCAAATAGAAACAATGATTGAAAATCTTATATTTTCATATTTTTGCCTTTGAGGTCGATGCATCTTTTAACAGCTCTATCTTCACAAATAATCAACCGACAATCAAACCATGTAATCAACCGACAATCAAACCATTGATATAGGCTATGTGCATCTTGACCAAGGTTACCGTGTTGACATTTTGTGACTAATTGGCTAAATTATAATCAACCGACAATCATACCATATAATCAACCGACAATCAAACCATGTATGTTCATCTTGACCAAGGTTACCGTGTTGACATTTTGTGACTAATTGGCTAAATTATGTCTTGGATTCACACACTCACAAGCTGCAAGCAATGAGCAATAAGCATCTTGGTGTGAATGGAGGTCTTTGTCACCCCTGCGTTATCATATCCAGATATATTAAAATGAGATCTGATTTGCGCTGATTCCATCAAAGAAAAGTCGAAATGAGTGTTATTTAGGCTTAGTTCTTTCACGAGGAATGGCGGAAATAGAACTTAACGCAGACCTGAAAGGGATGGTACAGTTTCGGTTCAGATGGGGCTTGAGGTTGACAGTGTTTGTTTAAGGATCATTTTTTTTAAATTAATGAAAAACCTCTTATGAAATACGAAAAAAGCATATAATTCTACATGGAATTCAACGTTCATTTGATTAAAACTGATTTTGAAATGGCTGAGATTTTGCAAGATGATCCTAATAAAAGGTGGTATCCACCTTTCATTAGGATCGTTTTGTTGTACTTTGTTTTTGGATATCTCAGCCATTTCAAAACAGCTTTTTATCAGATAAACTTTGAATCCTTTAGAATTGTATGCTTTTTAACATTTTGTGCGGTGGTTTCTAAGTATCTCACAAAAAAGTTAAAGCTGAATTCTCACTTCGACCAATACTATACCATCCCTTTAAGCTCAAATTTGGTGGAATTAATCAGGAAAGTGAAATGACTACCTCCTTGATTAAGTGAATTTTCGTCTGTCTGTGCAGAATCGGCAAAAGAATAGAGAACGTCACCCTTGCACATGTATTTAAAGATAGTTACACAAGATTAGAAAGGAGGAGCAATCTCTTAGCAAAACAAGTTTCATTATATTTCACTCAGTGCTCAGCGGATTATTTACCTTTGTAACTTCCTTGTGAGAGATGAACACATTTTGCAATTGATCCTCTGGGAATATTTTGTGATAAAATCTTGTTTATGTTTCTGTTTTATAACTTATGTGGGGGGATTTTTGTAAACAGACGGAGGATTTGTGTTCCATGTTTTGGTGCTTTGTGCTTGTTGAATCTTTTTTTGCTGATCCCTCAATTTCCCCGTCTTTTTGAAAACAACTAAATCGTTTTCTTTTGGACCAAGGTTACCATGTTGACATTTTGATACTAATTGGATTTATAGATTTGTCATCGACCGATATAGTATAAAACAAAGAATATAACAGAACAAAACAGTAAACAAGAGATAAACATCTTGATATGAGCCTCTAAACGAGGAGAAAATAACCTCTCTGCAAGATAAGTTCCATCTAAACATGGAAAATACTATTAATAGTATTTTGTAAGTTTATTTCAAGAGGTCAGTGAATCTTACAATGTTTTCTCTAAAAAATATTCTGGTAATGTATTTATGATTTATATCTTTCTTATTTCTTGCTTAGAACATTTTTTAAGGAGTAAGACAATGTACTTTGATATTTTAGAGCTTGAAGTCAGTGACTGCTTTTTATTGATCCTGTAATATCCCTGAAAGTTAGCAAAAAATCCCTAAAAATTTGCACACAAACATCTGTTTCTTTTCTACCGAGGTTGACATTTTGATATTTTGTACCTACTTATGGGTAGATTATATTTTGGACGCATGTTTTTGCACAAAGAAAACGAACAAAACAATTATAAGGAAGTATCTTCCTCAAAGGGAAGTCATCCCACAACAAGAAATAGAGGTTGTTCACAAGGATAGATTTAATCAAATTTTGTTGTTCTTATGTAGGGGAAGACTATATTTTTCGTATGGTTTTACATACTTACATAGAAGGAAGGGGAAGGGCATCATGACAGCCACGCGATATCAAGGATTATTGCAAACAGAAGGTCTTCGTGACCGTCATGGGAGAAGCCACATTGTAACATCGGTGCGTGCCGTCACGCAGCCTTGTGCAACGTGCAAGGAACTCATGGATTAATTAATCTCCTAGACTGCCGGCGAGCCATAACAGCCTCACGAGAATCAATGAGGTAACGGTATAAAATGGCTGAACCTGATCATTCTCGCTGAATGGCATGCCTCCCTTCTTACCCCATTATGGAATGTATTCTATGAAATGAAATCATACCAGAAAAATAAGGTGGTGAAATAATACTGTTTAAACAAACATCATGATTAGGTACATAATATATACTCCTGACTCATTAGTCCCCGCCTGAGTTCAATTTGCAGCATAAGAATCGAGGCGTGTGGACCATTGAGAAAAAAGGAGACAATTATGAATTGGTCAAGACACACACACAAAAACTAAACAAAACAAAAATTGGCCGATGATGTCCCTACTGGAAAGAACACAGAGTCCCGCAGTGTATCCCACTATGTGAAAACGCTCGAATTTAAGAGTGTGAAGATGATTTCACACTGTGGTATGGTTTTCAGAGAATGTTCATATAATGCTTTGTTTCACACTGTGAATTGATGACTCACATTGTGTTCACACTGTCAAAACGCTCGAATTTAACAGTGTGAAGAGATTTCACACTGTGTTCACACTGTAGGACACTGTGTTCTAGTTTCCGGGGATGAAAACAAAGAAACGTTGCGAAAGGAGACAGATGGCATACAGTTGTGGCTATATCATAGTCATAGACCAATGAAATATTCCACTATGTGAACATTATAATTCTATGATAATAAGGACCAATCCAATTGATGGTTCACTGTACTGCCCTATTTTGGCAAAAGGAAGCAAGTGACAAAAGTGACATTTCTCGTAAAATAGCAAAATGCGTCTGTCATTTACACCCACGTCAATGCACTATCATGATGTCTTATCTAACATATCTCTTAGTAAGATGAGTGTTTCTGCATGAAATTTGGCCTGGAAGAAGAGCTCATGATGTGAATTATGAAAACATCAATAACTCAAATTCGGATGGTATGTCACTTGCTTCCTTTTCCCAAAGTAGGGCAGAATAGTTTTTAATGGATTGTGGATGCGGCGGCGGATTACGCACTTCAAACAGTTGAAAGTGTCTTCGTATCACGTATTATAGGCAATAGCTTCCGCATCACGTCGAATAAATCACTCTTTTTCATCTACTCCTGGTTTCTGAATTTTCGAAACCGTCACGCACAACCGACCAAGGAACGAATCAAGTGCAGCCTAGTTCGTCCAAAAGTTAATAATCTGCGGTATTCTACTAACAAGACTACTTTGGATGTCACTTTGTCTCTTTTTTTTTTCCAAAGGAAAAATTACGCTTACAAAATTATGTCAAAGTCAATTGGTGTCTTTCAGATATCATAACGTGCAATTTGAAAGTTCGTCAAGATTTTGAACTAGCACTAACAACAATTAAAAATTGATATTGATGATTACCAATCCTTTGCCACATGCGGGTATCCTACCAAATCAGGTGGGTGTTTCGGTTTGAATTGGTGAAACTAAGCGTAAATGTAGTGATAAATAGCAGTGTCTATTCCAGGAACGCTGAGAAACTTCTTTTTTTTTTGGGGGGGGGGGGTCTGAAATCATCCCCTCTCTAGATCATGTAATACAGGATTGATGTGAAACATTATGTGATGAATAAACCATTCATTTCAAGTGGGCTTACAAATAACAAATTGAGCTCTATCGAATTATATTGAATTCGATAGATTCATTTCAATTCCATTCAATTCAAATCAGTTCAATTCAATGAAAATGAAAATGAAAATGACTTTCTTTTCGGTCGGATGACATTCATTGCGGAATCATTTCACAATTTTATATTGCCAAATATTTCCAGACACTCAGGCAGGAGTGAAACCGGAAATGAAAACAAAATGGTCTATTTCTGAATGACCCTGTCAACGGTGATTCTAGCCTAATCGACACATGTGACCATGGAAATACCATATTAAGCCAATAAGTAGGGTAAAATGTCTTCACAGTATGCAACCTCGTAGTAGTAGGCGTAGTCGTTTTTACGACCTCAATCTAGTTAGTAGCGTGGTTTGTAAGATCATGGTCGTACATACTGGCGTTGAACTCGAGCTAACGACGTCCTGATTGCTATAGATAGGCATCAGATCCACTAGACAACCGAGCTTCAGCCCGAAAGCCATGCAGCGAGTTATAGTTCAGATATCTTATATAGCATCGGGTACTGCGTATTTAGTCAAATCGATAATTCTTGGGTCGTGTTGGTTCGAGTTCGACCTGACTTTGTATGCCCATGATTTTTATCAATGGCTACTCCATTAAAAATATTGAATAATCGGTGTTTATCCACGTCGATTAAGGGCACTTTGTCAATCAGGTGCAATGGAAACAACTCGACGCACGTATCATTAATTTTGACGATGCAGCTGTGGCATAGAAAAAAAAAACTTCGTTTCGTGGTCGGACAGGTGCTGTATTATAGGGCTAACTTGCTCTTGCTTTGAAGGAGAATGATGTAATTATCGAGAGGTGTGGTTAGTGTATCCAACAGATATTGTGTGAATGTCTGATGTGACGATGTACACGATTGGACAGGGTGGCTTACAGGGGTGCTGTTCGTTATTCCGAAGGTTCGTTATTCCGAAGGTTCGTTATTCCGAAGGTTCGTTAATCCGAAAATGAAAAAGGGTTCGTTAATCCGAACATTTGTGGCATTATTCCGAGGGTTCGTTAATCCGAAAATGAAATAGTGTTCGCTATTCCGAAGGCTCGTTTACCCGAAAATGAAATAGGGTTCGTTATTCCGAAGGTTCGTTAATCCGAAAATGAAATAGGTTCGTTATTCCAAAGGTTCGTTGATCCAAAATGAAATGGGATCGGTCACAAACCTTCGGAAAAGCGAACTTTGTTTCATTTCGGATTAATGAACCTTCAGAATAACGAACCTTATTTCATTTTCGGATTAATGAACCTTCAGAATATCAAATCTTATTTCATTTTCGGATTAACGAACCTTCGGAATAACGAAACTTCGGAATAACGAACCTTCGGAATAACGAACCGTCGGACTAAAGAATTTTCGGAATAACGAACCTTCGGAATACCGAACTGTAACCGGCTTACAGAGGCCATGAAATGAGAATAAGGAGGTTGGTGAAGGGGTCCTGCGCTGTTTCCTTGATGCCATCTGAAGTAGATGGTATTTCCTTGATGCCTGTGTATAGTAGATGATAGATGGCAGATATAAAATCAGGAACGGAGAAAAGAGAGAAATTCGAGAGAAAAAGATTCGAGGATTCCTATAAAGGAGACGAGTGAAAACATGTAAGCAGTTGGTGAGTTGGGAAAAGTCCTAGGGGATAACAAAGACTGCATGGATATACAAAAAGAAGATACCATATGAAACAATATTACTCTAACATGCTTTTTAGTAAATCTAATGCGCAGAAAACCTATACACCTTCACATGTAGACATGTACCAAAGAAATCTAATCGGAGCAGTCTTCCGATTCTTTGCTTGTGTACATGACAGGACCGGCGCTACGTTTTTACAAAGTGAGAGGGCCCAGCTCATGGGAACAATGACGCCGGTAAAGACACTGTGGATGACAGTTGCCATTTCCATACCAAAATCGATGGACAAATATTAAAGTTTTCTTCTTTTTTGACACTCCTCTAACACGAAAGAAAAAGAAGTGCTTTTTACACTTGTAAATTTTTGCTTAGTCCCGTACCAACGGTGGGGCAAAGGGGGGGGGGGGGGGGAGGCGTTAGCCCCACCGTTGGTACGGGACTATCCTTAGCCCACTTTCTGTTTACACACGTTTTTGCCAAAGTGGGCTAGCCCCACCGATAGTCCGGTACTATCTGGCCCTGCAAAATAGCAGGGTTAGCACCGCAATTGCGGTGCCAAGCAAGTGAGTGTAAACAGAACGAAAAAATAATACTGGGCTAAGCGACGGAGACGAAGTCCGACCCTCACTGACCAATCAGAAACGAGTGCTGCCGGTACATGCGTGTACGTGTACAGGACCGGATATCTCCTGTCGTGTCTGTCATTTCGATCTGACTTTGACCGGGGCAAAAGCAACCGGATGAAATGGTAATTAACACTCCATGTAGGAATTAACCACAATGCAAATTGTAAAATAGGAATCAAAACAAAACAGGATGTAGCCGGAATGTCCGAAGTGATATTGAAAGTGATGTATCTTCCACAACGTTACAGTAAATCCTATACGGCAATTTGACCTCTGTACGACAATCGCGTTTTGGCCCGATAAAGTAGCAGATAAAGGCGCCGTTTACCTTTCAAGCCATATCAACAAATTCCTGTAACTATGTCTTCGCTTGGTGCGAATTATTGATATGTTTTACCATTATTCATGCACTTCACGAAAGGAATACCCAGATACAAATAAAATTTCTGCGCGCATGAGCGAGAAATTTGGAGATGATCATGTCATGACCTCCTCCTGTTTTCATGAATGTGTGGCTCTGACCAGTAGCAATACTTTGTGAAAACACGTGACATCTTGAAATAAAGAGATTACTGTCTCCGCAAGTCAAATTTTTAACAGTGTTTAAGTGGAACTTGTGACACTCTGATTCCTAGATTTGGTTTGATCTGGGCCCCCAGTTGATACGATAACAACTCTTGATGGTATGGCAATTGTCATGGTAACGACAAGAATCCAGCTTCCTGATTGGCTGTTGCTACTGGAAGTTGCCATTCCAGCAAGAGTTGCCGTCCTAACGTCTTTTATGAAACGGGGCCCTGATCTGATCTGATCTGATTTGACTTGATTTGATTTGATTTGATTTGATTTGATTTGATTTGATTCATTTACAAAATGCATGCAGACCTTAGGTATACATAATATTGTTATATTATACACAAATCTATAAATAGTTTGTACGTGGGATATGTCATTATACATTTTGTGTGGAACGTCATATAAGCTATTTAAGCTTGACTGGACGTCCAGTAGATTAACTTACACAAATATGTAAAGAAACATGATACAAAAAAAGTGTAATGCACCTTCAGTAGGTTTCATGGCTAGGAACGCTATAAGTCATCTGAAATATTACGCTGTTTCAATGTGGCCTTTGGAACACGGACGATGTGATAAAAAGGTATATTGCCAAAACCATCCGGAAGTGAGCGCTCGGCATGTATTGCGTGGTTCTAGAGTGCTGTTTGGCCTCCTGATTGAATGCAAAATACATTGTACACCAAAACAATTTCGGTTGATTGTCACGTTTCAAGCCCGAGCAGGGTTTTTCCGAGAACATCAGGAAGAAACCCTTTGAGTTCCATTCTGTGTCAAGATGTCGCCGACCCGCCAAGCTGTGTGCGCCTTTTTGATTCTGGTAGCTGCAGTAGAGTTCCATTGGGCCACTGCATCTTGCTGCTGCCCTGCAATGTGGACTGCCTTCGGGAATCATTGCTACAGGTAAAAAAGTCGTACGGAAAGCTTTATAACTGATTGATATAGCGGGCAGGTAATTTGTTGAAATCCATGCTTTATCAAGAACGGGATGCGAAGGCAAGAAGGCGACTTATCTACACTCATCAAGACGCCAGACGCCTATATACAGCCGAGTTCTGAGTAGTTTCTTCTGGCATAATACCTTTCTCATGAAGACACCTATAGGAGAGCTGTAAATGAGTTGCCAACCACTGATCTCAAAAGACATAACTATCTGGATATATCATTGGCCCAATTCACTCTGTACAAACAAGCCGCGTTAGCGAGGCCGCCGCGCCGCCATCTTGTTACCAGCCTTGTACCGCTTTGCCCGCATTTACCAGCAGAGACTGTCACCAAGATCACGTGATGTGATGAGCTTCGTACACATTAGTGTATGGACAATGTGCGTGGTAAAATGGCGGCGCTGTGGCTTCAAATTGCCCTATGAGATGTCTAGATACTTCCAATAGAGATCAGTGGTTGCCTCTCGCTTTCACGCCTTGAACAAAACGCCTCGGCGAGTTTCACAAAGTTGCAGTGAACTCCGGATGATTTTCAGACTTTTGCATTTGAACATCTTTTGCTTATATTGGGTAAAGAGTGACAGAAATTATAGTGATTGGAATAAGAGTAATTTCAAAATTCATAACAAATCATAGTGAACAAGGATGATTACATAGCAGCTTCATATAAGACTGCAGGATTGGGTGCTCATGGAAGCTGAACAACAGAAGATGCATGCATGACTTTTGCACAGGTGAACCTGTTAAAAATTGTTATTGTAATGGAATTCCATCGCTACATTACTGGAATATGTGAGTATCTTATGTCATTATCCTTGTTCATAGTGTAATTTGATTTGTTGGGGATTTTCAGAGAATTGGTTTATCTGCTTAAGGACTACAATAAATTCCACAAATGTACATGTGGCACTATCATGATGATAATAATAATAGTAGACATTTATAGAGCGCCTTTTCCACTGGATGCAAAGCGCTATGACATGTCATCCCTGGTCGCCATAGGAGATAAAATATATACAAAATACCAGGCAGTGACAGTATAAGTCCAGTGCACATATAGGGACATCAAAATAAATAAGTCTTCAAGTTTTGTTTGAAATGATCAAGTGTGGGTGAAGATTTGAGAAGAGGAGGGAGCTTATTCCACAGCCTAGGAGCAGAAGAAGAGAAAGCTGCATCTCCGGCTGGTTTTTTCGTGTGTGGTTGAGTAAAGGTAACGGATGATGAAAGACGAGTGCGCCTAGAGTGAGAGTGTCGTACCAGACACTCCCAATGTACTCTGGAGCTCTATTGTTGACTACTTCGTAGACCAGTAGGAGAAGCTTGAAGGATATTCTTGCTTTGACTGGCAGCCAGTGGAGTTGACGTATAAGAGGAGTGGCATGAGAACGTGAACGAACATGGTACACAAGTCTAGAGGCAGCATTCTGAACTCTCTGTAAGCGATCCACATCAGCCTGACTGATTCCGCCAAGAAGAGCATTACAGTAGTCGAGTCGCGATAAGACCAATGCACGGACTGCTGCGTGACAAGTAGAAGCATCAATGTACTACATGATGTGAAATTATGAAAAAAAAAATCTTGAATTTCTGTTTAGGTTCAAACGAACGTGCAAGGCGAGTTTATCGACCTCTCGTCCTCTCACTTAATCTACAGAGGGTGTCTATGAGAGTTTGAACACATGCCATCTTTCGTTTGTTTGGGGAGGGGGTTTGGTCTTTTTATTGGCATTTTGGTGGTTTGTACTATCATCTTTTCCTGATGTTTCACAGCCAGTGCTATTACAATACTGTCAATACGATTATGGCCTATGTTATAGTCGCCATCATTGTAAATAGTACAATAGCATAAGTTTTCATCTATGCGTAATGTGTTTATCATGTAGGCCTATTATACAATGATAAGAAATTATAGTTTTATGGACCGTCACCTTTACTCCGTGAATGAGTAAAATGTGCATTAATCAATAAATCAGTCAACAATCATATCTTGATCAATTGATCAATTAGAATCCCGTGATTGTACGGCAGGTTCTTTAGCTACTCTCGCTCGTGGTTTGAGGCGGAGGGGCACTGCCGGTCCTTCACCTCTCCGTCCGTCGGCTCGGGGAGGGCAGCCCCTCAGCTCTCGCCCATCTGGCCTCCATCCACTCTCAGGTGGAAAACGACTTTCTGCACACTTTCTTCGAGACGTCGAGAGCCAGGGATGACTCACAGGTGAATAATTGAGTATATATATATATATATATATCTAAAATACATAATATTGTGATTTGTAGTGCATTATCACTGTCATTGATCACGTTGATTGTCTTTCTTATACGCTTCGATCATGATTACGTGGATATCTGTTTCTGCTTGCATAATACATGTACGTCAATTCTTCCATTATGATAATATTATGTTCGTATGTTAATTCTATGTTTTTGCAAACCTTTATTTTTCATTTAATGTGCAAAATTTCAATCCAATGCACCTCCGTGTCGGTCTATTTCCTTAAGTTACGACAAAAAGCTGAAGAAAACATGTGTCAAAAACGTCTACAAATCTAGCATCCTGCCCATTTTTTTTTTTTTTTGTCTTCAGTTAAGGAAGTTGTTCAAAACATTCAACCAAAATCGTTATAACACTTTAGTTATGCATTATTAAAGTCAAATCTCCAAACAACTCGACTTGTTTTGTTTTTCCTGATGCCTACAGCCTCTAGGAGTCTACGCAACGTTGTGGATCGGGCTACACGACTTGGAGGAGGAAGGGGTCTTCGTCTGGTCCGACGAAACGCCAGTTGACTTCGAAAACTGGGCCGCTTTCCAGCCCAATAACTCAGGCACGGGACCCAACGCGGACTGCGTACATCTCTTGGGCGGCTACAGCGGCAAGTGGCACGATCGTGGGTGCCGCACTTTAACGAAGCAGTACATTTGTAAGATGCCCTATGTCTACTAGATGTGGGCCCTATAGCCGACATGGCGCAGTGTCTACATGCTCCCCCAGATATTTTTGGCCTCCCTATACAATAGCAGTGCAGGTATACATCCACCAGGTTTGCAACATCCCTTTCGGGCCACAGTCCTGAATCCTATTTATTGTTCATAGACAATTCGCCTTGCCCACGGCCCCGGACTGTGCAATGATGTGGCTGACTGAAAGCCCCAAATGATAAGAGGGAGACCAACGATACCTCCTTGGGCAGACGATTGTCTGTGTAATACACGCATTGGGGAGGGATTTGGGCCTAACCGGTTCGGAGATGAGGAGATGAATCAGGCCGGAGTAACGCCACCATTTCCTTATTCAAAGACCCGGGTAGATTGGGGGCTCCTTGTTAGCCCGTTCATTCTCTGACCACCGGGGTACATTCGAAAACCACGACTATTATAGAACCGTTTGCTATATAATTGGCAATGGTTGATTCCAGTTGCGATTCTCCGGATGCGTGTATACTTACAAAGAAATCAGTGATAACGCTATACACAAATCTTCAATGGATTTTCGTAATGTCCGAGCTTGGCCAGCCTTCGCACTACCAGATTGACTACATGGTACTATAAAGTATTCCCGGGTATCTACCGGGTTTTTAACAAAATAATGTCTCCTCCCCCTTGATCTTTAGGGCAGCATCCCCGGGAGGTGTGTAGGGGATCTCAGAGTCAGTCTCATCTTTTCAGCATTCTTTTCTTAAAACGGAAGACACTTTGACTTTCGGCCGTTGTATTTTTTCAATGCTTTGATTTCACTTTCATGGTAATACATTATTGTACCTGCATGTTGATCTTCATTAAGTCACCTTTGAGATTTCGTGATTGAAGATTTCACGTGCACCATTATTTTTCTGCACAAAGTTTAGCAAGGACAGTGACCATGTTAAGGGCGGGGGGGGGGGGGGGGGTGAGGGGAGTGTTCCGTTTTGAGATTTGTCCCATCCACCAAGTAGGGAGCTAAGGGGAATATTAACCCTTGAACCAACCAACCAAGAGTTCTATACCCGACCCGGAATAATTACGCTTGATAGCCTTGGTGGATTAAACATATTGGAATCTTCTCACATTTCTTGCAGGTATCATGTGTGTTGTGTTGATAGCTGCCTGCTATTTTTGTTTCCGATTCATGATCATGTCTGTGTGTTTGGTTGCATGCCTGTTCTTTTACCAATTAGTAGGTGATGAACTTTACATGTCACAGGGCAACTATGCGTGTCTCTGCCTGAAACAAAAAGAAAAATATACAGAGATAACTTCTTTTTAAAATGATATTTAACAACTCATAATATCATTGACTGCAATATTCAGTGCATGTATAGCTACATGTGCCCTTATCATTGCAAGACATTGGAAACTTTTATCAGCTCCCGTAGAAAAATGAAGGTCATGCGACGCTCTACTTCGCATTGCTGAAAATTATTTTGTATAGTGTGCAAGCTATTAAGGGAAACTAAAACCCAAAGGGAAATGTGAATTGAGTGAAAGCAGCAAAATTAGAACACATCAGTGAAAGTTTGAAGAAAATCGGACAATCAATGCAAAAGATATGAATTTTTAAAGTTTTGGTGTTGGAACTGCTGGATAAGGAGACTACTTAAGTTTATGACATCGTGTGTGGACAACAATTATAAAGAAAATATAAAGAAAATTCCACATGCTATCACTTCTCTAACATAATGAAAAAGCACTTGACTAACCGCTAAAGCAGGGGGAGTAATTACTAGTACCACCCTTATTTCATGTCAGTGTCAAGTTGATGGAATGTATAATTTCATCAAAAATGAATTTTTGTGGAATTCCCTTTATATTTTCTTTATAGTTGTCCACACAAGTACATGACGTCATAACCTGTAGTGGTCTAGTCATCCATCAAAACTTTACCAACTCATAACTTTTGCATCGATTCTCCAAAATTCCTCAATTGCTTTCACCGATGTGTTGTACTGTTGCTGCTTTCACTCAATCCACATTTCTCTTTGAGTTTTGGTTTCCTTTAAGCACATATGACACAATCAATTGATTAAAGGCAAAAAGCAAAAAGCAGTTCTCTGACCATATACAGTTGTATATATATATTTATGAAACAATTCACATGATAGAGAATAAGGGTTGAAGATATCGAACGAGGAAAATAAGAAAAACTGGACAGGATATCTTGACGAGTCGTGTTTGTCATTTCGATCTGACTTCGACCGGGCAAAGCAGCCGGATGAAATGGTAATTAACACTCCATGTTGGAATTCACCACAATACAAGTTGTAAAACTGGAAACAAAACAAAACAAAAGAGGATGTAGCTAGAATGTCAGAAGTGATTTTGATAGCTGATAGCCGCATTATATAGTTTGGATGTATCTTCCAAAACGTTACAGTAAATCCTGTTCGCTAATTTGACCCCTGTACGGCAATCGCGTTTTTTTGCCAATTATTGTAGCAGCTATAGCACCCGTATATCTTTCAAGCCCTTTTATGAAATCCTGCAACTATGCAATAAGTTGGTGCGAATGATTAATATGATTTATCATTTTTAATGCACTTCAAGAACGGAATACAAGCAAAAATTAGCGAAAAATTTGGAATTGATCATGTCACGACCTCCTCCTGTTTTCATGAATGTGTATGGTTCTGACCAATAGCAATCCTCTGTGAAAACACGTGACATCTTGAAATAAAGATATTACTGTCTCCATCAAGCCAAACTTTAAACAGTGTTGAAGTGACACTTGTGACGTTCTGATTCTTTTATTTGGCTTTATTTGGCTTGATTTGACTTGATTTGATTTGATTTGATTTGATTTGATTTATTCACAAAATAGATATACCTACTTTATACACAAATATATAAAGTGTTTGCACATGAAGTATGTTATATACATTTTGCGTGAATCGTCATAAGCTATTTGAACCTTTAATAGAACGTTCAGTAGATATAACTTACACAAATATGTATAGAAACATACAAAAAAGTATAATTCATGTTCAGTATGTTTCACGGCTAGAAATACGATAGAAGGAGAGAGAGAGAAAGGAAGAGAAATCGAGAGAATTGGAAGAAGGGTGCTCCACTCCATGGTATGATTCTATAGTCTAAGGTATGCAAATTTGATTTGGCGTTTCTTTATAACTTCATCTGTCGCCTTCCACAGAGGATACAGGACATAAATCAAGCGAAATATTACCCTTAACATACGTCAGTAGCAAGTCGAAGAAATGTGCACTTTATTCAAAAAGTAAAGTTTTGTGAACTTCTCTTTTTATTTTCCTTATATAGTTATACGCATGTGACATCATACACTGTAGTAGTCTTCTCTTCCAGCAGGGACTGCGCAGATACTTAAAATATTCGTAACTTTTGAACGGATTGTCCAATTTTCCTTAAACTTTCACTGATGTGTTCTACTAATAGTGCCGCATTCTCTCAATCCTTATGTATATGAAGGTGGACTTGTCCTTTAATAGCCTTGGAAGATTAAACATATTGGAATTATCTCACATTTCTTGCAGGTATCATGTGTGTTGTGTTGATAGCTGCCTGCTATTTTTGTTTCCGATTTATGATCATGTCTCTGTGTTTGGTTGCATGCCTGTTCTTTTGCCGATTAGTGGGTAATAAACTTTTGTCACAAGGCAACTATGCGTGTCTCTGCCTGAAAAAAAGAAAGAGAGAAAAAAAAGACATAAATTTTAAAATGATAAACTGAAAAAAATTTTCACAACCCATAATTTCAATGACTGCAATATTCAGTGCGTAAAGTTTTATCAGCTCTCGTAGAAAAATGCAGGTCATTGCTGAATATCATTCTGTATAAATAGTGTGTTAGATATTAAGCACATTATGACGCAATCAATTATTTCAAAAAACTGTTGTCTGATTTGTCTGAACAGTTCTCCGACCCTATAGATATGAATATATCTATATATATATATATATATATATATATATATATATGATATATCTCTAAAACTGGGACATGATAGATAATTTGCTCAAAACAAACGGGGCATATTCCATTGCTTCTCAAAAGAAAAAAAGTAAAAGAAAAAAGAAATGATACACACACACACACACACACACACACACGATATATATGATGGAGGCATATCGCTTTCTTCACCTCACTAAGAATAAATGAAAAGAGAACTATCATAAACTATCACAACCACATAAGCGCTGACTCTATACATCAGAAGACGTGCACATTTTAGATTTAGATTATCTTGCATTTACAATCACACCTATACACTCTCGCATGAATTTAGTAGTATCCGAATGTTATCCATTCCGTTTGAATGCTCACCTCAAATCAAGCGCACACAAACGAGAAATTATCATGTCGAACAATATTCTCTCCTTTGTCCCTTTTAATGTCATTTACGATAGCATAATGCTGTAGAGAGTGATGTTTGAGTAAATTATATTTTGTTTCCTTCTTTGACCGGCGTCACATCAACCTATGACTAAATAGCCGTCTCCTATTTTACTAAGGATTAAAGTAAGCAATTCTACTTCTTTGTTAATTGTATTTTGTAGATAGATAGATAGATTTTATAGGTACAGAAATGAAACCACACAAAGATAAACCAAAGCAAACACAAAGAGGAGGGATGGTCACTCAACATGCCCAAACCACAACATCCACATACAGCTGCGTTCCCTTAATACCACGTCCTTCACTGATTCAGTTGGCACCTATCCAGGTTCTCCGTAACCTGCAGGCGTATCCATGGCGAGTATTGTACAGTATGTGAACAGCGCAGTGCCAAACTTCAGGGAAATAAAAAAAAGACTGACAAAAAAATACCCCACTGGAGTATAAAAGCTTCAGTAGGAATGGATATCAATGATATTTATCCCTCATCTATGTCTTTCATTTCAATGCATCTTTTATAAGTTCAAACACTGCTTGTATACGTACACACACCAACATTCAACATTGGAATCATTGTTTAAAGACATTATTTACCATTTGCAGATGAAACAAAAACCCAGCTTTGGTGCTGCAAAATAGTTCCAAAACGTGAGTTAAGGATAAAAACAACCAATGATAAAATTTTAGTCAGTATAGTCAATGTTATGTATTGTTAAATGTACAAAATGTGAACAATAGTCAAAATGGTGATGATTCTAGACTAAACCGTCTATCACATTATGGTTTATTGAGAAAAAAAATGGTGGTATCTCCTTACATTTTAGCATTCATTGCGAAATATTTTGGAATGTTTTGTGGGACAGCTGACCTCTGCTTACACATATGCATCAACTATGATATTGCTCCTGAAGGTAAACAGTACCTTTAACAAAGATTCCAACAAACATCGTCCTACACTGCATTTTGCTCCTGGCAGGAAGCAAATACATGATGGCGTTCGCATAGATGAATCAGGGTTGAATGTAGTTAATATACCCACACCATAGAGTTTCCTGAGCTATAGGAGCAGTCTATCAGTTTCGCACACATTATCCTATAGGTGGGAGAATCAACAAAGGACCGTGACAATGAACCCCAGGGCCACGATGAAGAAGAGAGTCTTGGCGACATTGACGATGAGGCCGTAATCAGATTCGCTCTGAGGAACAGGTCTGGTGCGCGTGGCGAACCACGTGTTGTCCCACGCTGACAATATGGCGTCGCGGGCGCCGGGCCAGGTGTTGGGACCAACGAGACGGTAGGTGTAAGGCAGCGCGGGGCCGAAGAACATGCGGAAGGCGATGACGGGATCGGTGAGCAGCATGGGCCAGAATTTGGGCCGGGCACCGATGCGCTCCGCCACCATGTCTTGGTACGGGACTGCCGGAAACTAGGAGGAGAGAAAGATGAATCTGTTATTCGCGTATCCGCGCAGGTTCTGGTTCTCTGTTCAGGTGGAATGCACGTGAGATAAATGGTTTCCATCGCGTACCTTATTCTGGCAACATTCACGTATAATGCACACAGGCGCACACATTCATACATAAACCGACAGAAACTTACAAGGGTTGAAATAAGGAAGCTTTAGATTTTAGCGACGCAAACGTGCAAACGTTCAGAGGAAAACAAAAATCCTGTTCTACGCATGTGTATTATAAGCAGTTGCTTATAACAAGGCAAGTGCCAAAATGTATCTCGCCCATTCAAGTAGAAGAAATTAATGTTTTTCTGACTCCCGGAAGTTCATTGATCCCGCCTATGACCTTTGACCTTGAGGTGACCTTCAATTCCCCAAGGGACATTTACCAGCCAAGTTTGGTCGCAAACGGACATAGGGACCAAAAGTTATGAGCCATAATCGAAACGCGCCATAAAAGCATAACATTGGGCCCTAAAAGTTTGTTGATCCCTGTCTGTGACCTTTGACCTTGTGATGAACCTCAACTCCCCAAGGGGCATCTACCGTCCAAGTTTGGTCACCAATGGACATCTATAGGGATCAAAAGTTATGATCCATAATTGAAACGCGTCGTAAAAACTTAACATTGGGCCCTAAAAGTTCGTTGACCACTGTCTGTGACCTTTGACCTTGTGATGACCTTCAAATTCCCAAGGGACATCTACCATCCAAGTTTGGTCACAAACGGACATAGGGATCAAAAGTTATGAGCCATAATCGAAACGCGCCGTGAAAACTTAACATTGGGCCCTAAAAGTTTGTTGACCCCTGTGTGTGACCTTTGACCTTGTGGTGACCTTCAACTCCTCAAGAGAGATCTACCATCCAAGTTTGGTCACAAACGGACATCAAAAGTTATGAGCCATAATCAAAACGCGCCGTAAAAACTTGACATGGGTCCTAAAGTTCATTGACCCTGCCTGTGACCTTTGACCTTGAGGTGACCTTCATGTTTGGTAAAATGTCAAACTTTGTATTACCACTCTTTCCTTCAAGTTTGATTGAAATTGAAGTCCTCGGTAGAGAGTTATTCAAGTTTTTGTAGCGTTACGGACGGACGACGGACGGACGGACGACGGACGGACAGACGCCTCAGGCAATCCCTTAGTCTTCCCGCACCTCCGGTGGGCTCGACAAAAATCGATCTCGCGTCGTCTGAGTTTTCACTTCGCGTTCTGAGCTACTTGATGCACTGATCAAAAGGGGCGCCACTTTACTTTTTATATTGAATTGAATTGAATTGAATTGAATTGAATTTATTTATTCAGCATAAAAACAACAGAGAAAGACAATGATGAGCAATCATGACAGACACAGAGAAAAAAACATAACTTTGGAATACATAAAGCTGAAGGGAAGCAGCCAACGAGGAATTAAATTTCCTTAAAATCTGGCCGACCCAGAAAATCCATTTAAAAAAATGCATTGGTGGTAAATTTTTCATATCTATAAAAAAAAAAAATGAGATGAACAGATATACCGTTGCAAGACAAAACATAAAGCAATACAGCATGATATACAATACACTACATTTACATTACAAAGACAATACGAATACAGTGAGTTACGATCATTAGATAGAATACATGTATTGCCAGCCAAGCATGTCAAAAACTTAGGAATTATAATTTTGTATAAAATTCTCCTTAAGTTTACGTTTGAATACATTAAAAGAGGTAACTTTACGAATATCATCTGGTATTGAGTTCCATATAAGCGGACCTTGATAAAACACAGATTTCTGAAATAATGATGTTCTTACTTTTGGGATATGAAAATTCTTAGCGTTTCTGGTATAATATAAATGAATATTGCAATTTAAGGTGAAATAATGCATCAGAGAATCGGGTAAAAGCTTTCTATGCCATAGAAACATAAGATTGCCTAAAATATATTTATATCTGTCATACAACTTTAAAATCTTTTGGGAATTAAAAATTGGTGAAGTGTGAGCTAAATAAGTTGAATGGTTTATAACCCTTATTGCACGTTTTTGTAGTTTAAAAAGTCTGTCTATGTATATATTTGCAGCACTTCCCCAAACAGAAAGACCATATTCAAAAAAAGGCGCAATAATTGCATTATATATCATTTTAAGAACAACAGTGGGTAAAAAGTTAAGTCGAAAAAGTATCCCAATATTTTTTGAAATTTTGTTGCATATAATATTTATGTGATCTTTCCAAGTCAATTTATTATCAATTGTGATTCCTAAAAATTGCAAAGACACTTCATGCTTAATTTCAGATCCTGCTAAATATATACTAATATCCTTGACATCAACATTTCTATTGGTGAATATCATAAAATGTGTTTTACTTGTATTTACTGATAATTTATTCATATATAACCATTCAGAAATTATACTTAGCTCATTATTGACTATGATTTGTAATGTTTGGGGATCATTATGAGATATAAAAATACTGGTGTCATCAGCAAATAATATATATCTAAAAACCTCAGACGTATTACATAAGTCATTCATATATAAAAGAAACAAAAGAGGTCCCAAGATTGACCCTTGGGGTACTCCACACTTCAATTCTTTAGATTTAGATTGAAAACCATCCACAACAACATATTGCACTCTGTCGGATAAATAACTGCGGAACAAATCTAAAACAACTCCTCTTATGCCATACAAATACATCTTACTAAGTAAAATATCATGATCAAGACTATCAAAAGCCTTACTCAAATCCAAAAATATGCCGATTAAAATTTCCTCATTTTCTATTGCACACATCACATTTTGAATAAAATTGATTAAAGCATGAGAAGTGGAGTGCCTCTCCCTAAAACCATATTGGTTTGAAGTGAATATATTGCACTCTTTGATAAAGGATAATAAACGAACATAAATGCATTTCTCAAAAATCTTTGAAAAAAGAGATAAAACAGATATCGGGCGGTAGTTACTTAAAATCTCTTGAGAACCTTTTTTAAAAACAGGTATTACACGTGCTATTTTCAGTTTATCTGGGAAGACACCAGCATCTAAACACTTATTGAATATTGCACACAGAGGTTCACATAAATAATCAATAACTCTTTTCAAAACACAAATTGCAATTCCATCTGAACCTGGGCTTGTATCATTCTTAAAATTCTTCACAATGTCAACAATTTCATCAGGAGATATTGGTTTAAAAAATGCAGATTTCTCATTTTTGATAATATATTTTACATTAGGTGACTTCTTATCATCATCGAACTTACGTTTCAAATCATAACCAACATTAACAAAATACTCATTAAAAACATCAGGAATTATATTCTTATCTGAAATCAATTCATTATCAACAATAATCTTATCAACACAGGATTTCTTTTTATGTTTTCCCAAAGCCCTATTAATAACTTTCCACGTTTTACTACTGTCACCATGTGCAGCCTGAAATTGAATCTTATAATACAGTTTTTTTGCCTGCTTAATTTTATTAACAACTTTGTTTCTAATTTTCTTATACACCCTTTTTCTATAATCAGTTGGATTTTTTAAATATAACTTATACAAACGGTTTTTCTTTTTTATAATTTTTCGAATTTCATCATTAAACCAAGGTGCACTTTTATTACTTTTGCTTTCCTTTAAATCAATGCGTTTTAAAGGAAAATATACATCATAATAATCTAAAAATACATTTATGAATTCATTATAACAATCATTGGCATTAGGAATTGTGATATTCCATTGGAAACTATTCAGATGCTGCGCGAATCTAATTATACTCATCTCACTGATTTCACGTTTATGAAAACATTTTTCTTTAAAAACAATAGAAATTTTATTACAAATACAATATATGGGAAAATGATCGCTTACATCACATAAAAAAAGCCCCGATGAAGATACATTCACACTATCCTCATTTGTAAATATATTGTCAATTAACGAAACCGAGTCTGGAGTAATCCTTGTAGGATATTTGATAAGAGGAAACATATTATGAACCAACAACATATCAAAAAACTCATTTACGTATTGCTCACTATCTATTCTTAAGAGGTTAATATTAAAATCACCCATCAAATAAAACACTTTTTTCTCATTTTGCACAATTTGTAATACTTCACTTAAAACTTTCATAAAATCTTCAACACATTGATTAGGTGGTCTATACATAACTCCAAATAAAATTCTTCGATGATTCATTTCAATTTCAGAAAATATACTTTCAATATAATTATTGTTTACATCCAAGTCAGTCCTTCGTTCAAAATTGACATCATTTTTTATATACAAACCAACTCCACCACCCCTCTTAAATCTACGACTATTTGCAAAGAAAGAATAATTATCAAGCCTGTACATATCAAGAGGTGAGTTAGCATTCAGCCATGTTTCAGAAATTCCTATTATAGTTGGTGCAATATCAATTGAAGTTAAAAATGAGTTTAAGTTATCAAAGTTGCGAGACATGCTCCTACAATTAAAATGAATACAAAAAAGGGGAGATTCATTTTCTTTTGCAATCATCTTAGAATGTAAAACGCTGTTAAAATCTTTGGTTGAATAGTAATACTGATCAGAGACATATTCGTTATCGCTAGCAGGAGAAATATATTCATGTAGTTTTTTAAGTTCAGGGTTCACGTGAGAAAACTGGCATTGGTTGACTATATCAGAAAAATACATTGAGCAACAAAACAAGACTCACTACACACAATTAAAATAACTTCAAGAACTAAGAACATACATGTACATAAGAGAGGGTGAGAGCAAAAAGAGAGTCTGCTCCTAAAGAGTGAATGAGGATGCATTAAGTATCAAGGAAATTTGATTAGGTTAACATATCATATGTGTATAGTAGATGTCAGTTTACGAAAATAACATATTTTGTTTAAAGCTTTTTCAATTCACTGACTGACCATATTCTCTTTCTCACAGTGGATCCATTGGTTGCTTTGACCAGCACGATGACTCTGCCATCACTGGACCATGCTGCACACAGTTTGTCGTTTCTTTCCACTTCTTCTTTTGCTTTAGTCAACAGGAGGCGATTTTCTGCTGTGAGATCTTCCTCAATCCCTACATGAGTACCTTTCAGTCTTCTCCGGCTTTTGATGACCGTGTCTCTGGTGCGGTAAGTGGTGAACTTGACTATGATGGCGCGTGGAGGTGGTTGTTTCCTTGCCCCTGGTCTTGAACTGGTGGTACGCGGGGCACCCACACGGTGAGACCTGTCAATCTCATGTCGCTGCAGCTTGATGTTCAGCTTCTCCGAGGCTAGATCAAGCATCACCTGGTCTGTATCCTCCTTTGGGTTTTCCGGGATGCCATATAGCCGCACGCAGTTACGACGCGAGTATTGTTCAGCATCATTCATGTCTCGTTTGAGCTTGGCTATATCGGCTGAGTCAAGCTCGTGTTGTTTTTGCAGTGACGTGATGACACTCGCCTTTGATTTCACTTCAGCCTCCAATTCGATCACCTTGCCTTCCGCGATTTCAAGCTGTGTTTGAAGCTTTTGCATTTCGTTGCGGACTGCTTCCACAAGGGAAACTTTGAACAGCTCCTTGAACTGCTCACTGCTGAAGAATTCTCTGACCTCTTCACTTATCTGTTCACAGAATTCAGAAGCATCGACACCAGGGGGAGAAACAGATGAACACGATTTCTTTTGACCCCTGGTCCCTGGCATACCGATTGATGAGCAAGGCAATTCACCACACTGTAAACAATGCAAGTTGTTGAATAGCCCCTGAAGTAATCACCCCTTTCAGAAATACTTGGGGAGTCTCGGGATGCCTGGTGCTCTAACACCTTAACAAAAGAAGTGATCAGGGAAGAGTGCATTCACACAACACTGCGTGGGGAGACTGAATAGGTAGACACGTACGTAGTGTGCTGTACAAAGATCAGAGTCCAGTGTTCTATGACATACTGGATGGCAGCTGCTAACACAACTTAGTGAGCACGGGACTGAGGCAAAAAGACAGTGAAACTGAATCCAAATGAGAAATAAGAAAACTGAGCAAGTCTTTCCTTTCCTTGAACTTACATCCTCCCAGCTGGTACTACTTCATTCCAGAAGGTTCACCATTCAGTCATACAATACACAAATATCCAGAAGATGGGATTTCACCTCAGAAAATACGCAATTTGTGCCAGTTTGTGCCAGTAGCTCCTGTCTCCTTAATCTCCTCTCATTTCTTGCGTCTTCGCATCATCTAAAGCTACTTTGCAACACGACGCATTGAAAGAGGAGAGCGGCCAACGCAGTCGTCGTCTTTTGTCCGCGTCGCAAATCTAAAGCTCCCTACCACCACTGCCCTGCAATCAAGGTTATCATACTTTTGGTATTGTCTATATAATTGTATATTCATTCTTATGTCCATTCATTCATTCATTCATTCATTCATTCATCCCGCATTCGTCTTGCGTTCTGAGCCTTACACTCTTGACTCAAGGGGCTGAATGATCTGCAGCACATCTCAGAAAAGTGCAACTCTCCTTCAAACCGTCACCAATTCCTTGCTGTCGGAGAATTGTATTGTTATAGGAATTGTTGTAAAGCGCATAGAGACTTCAGTGTAACTGGCGCTATATAAGCAGAATGTATTATTAATCTGCACCTTCGTTATAACGTTGAGGAACTTGCTTCGACTCCGTCTAGATTAGCTGACGGTTTCGCAAAGACATAATAATGGCAAGAGATATTGCATCACTTTCAAGAAATGTGAGTAAACTTACGAAATTCTTGTACTTTCCGTAGCGATTGAGCATGATGTTCTTTCGCCTCTGAATGTCTTTCAACATCACGTCCAGCGGGGGAAGTTCCGCAAGGCCCTTGAAGACGCGCGTGGCGTACCTGGCCTGCATCTCGAAGACCGGCCCGTGCGCCCCCATGGTCTCAGCGAAGCCAATCGCGGCGAAGGTCTTGTGCTTCAGGCGCGGCGGGAAGACGTACAGGTAGAGCTCCAGGTCCTTGGTGCCGTCTGCGAGGAAGATGGGGAAATCCCTTTGTACCTTGATATTTTAGCTTTCATATAGTTTCGTCATTATCACTTTGTGTCCTATCTCCATTGATTGCATAGCAAATTTACATTGGTATTTTTTCCTGGAACCTGCGTTTACAAGCTTTGCTTTTGCGGTTCCATCATATTTCACACGTTATAGAGAATTGTCTTATGTGCATATGTATGCTGACACACTTTCTACTCATGACCCGATTGATATCACATTTTGTATCTTGCTTGTTTGTATTCTTTTTGTGCTGTATCTGGATGTCAAGTGAAATATGAAAATAAACGTGCTGGAACTGTTCACTGTGTCTCGAGTGTAAGACCAGTGCAGTTTCAGTTACTATTCAATTCAAATGGGAACATGACGATGACGTGACGGGATAAATGCGAGATGAGGGGGGGGGGGGGGTGGGAGGGGGACAACGTTAAAAGAAGGAAAATGAAAGTGTCGTATATCTACTGATGATTTCGAGGGAGGTTGTATCAGAAGAGGAGGTGCTGTTGGTATAGGGGATGTTACCAGAAGGAAAGAATCGTCATCTTTATGACCAAGGACAATGCATCTGACGATGAGGATAAGAGGCGACCACAAGGATGGCCAGATACAGGTAAAAAGAGGAAAAAAAAGAATGTGGTGTATCTATATATATATATATATATATATATACATATATATATGTGTGTGTGTGTGTGTGTGTGTGTGTGTGTGTGTGTGTGAGTGTGTGAGAAGGAGAGAAGATAACTTCCTGAGCAAAAGAATTCTTAACGACTAACCGCAAATGATGTCGTTGTCCACAGTCGGCGCTCTGAGATGGTAGCCGGTGGCGTATACGACGAGACCGAGATCATCGACCACGGTCCCGTCCGTGAACACCACACCCCGTTTGGTGAAGTGATCTATTCCAGGTTTGCAGACCACCGCCCCGCAAATCGCCCTGGAACCAATGTCGTCATTGACCATCACCTGAAGCAGTATAGCATGTGCATAGAATAATGGGACTCTCACGCTCACAGAAAATGAATATATCCAATTAAATTCATTTCAATTCAATTCAATTCAATTTCTGTTCTCCACTGGTGGGATGGAACACCTTCGTCAGCAAAAGGCTGCATGGTTTTCAGAGGGATTCACTCAGATTAAAAATTCAAACATAAGAAATGAAAAGAAAACCATATAATCTAATTTTCACAGACAAATTAAATTAGAATCCCATTTTTTCTTTGGTCAATTTTCACTTATAAAGAGGACAGACATTTCAAGCACAGTTTTGTCCAATGGAACATATTCAAAGAGTAAAGTAAGGGCATGCAAAAATGACATTTATTTTGGAAAAGAAAATCGGTCTGATATTTGTCTGTGTATTGATGAGTGTACGGATTGATACTCTTTAGAATTTCGAGTCTATACATTCAGACCTGTAGTTTATAAAGTAAAGTAGTTGTGTTTTTTATGTATCTAGAGAAATATTAGATTTAATATAACTAACTTTATTACACCACATAGGAAAATCTATTCCCAAAAAGTCGGACGACTCTCTATTAAATATGATACGCCCTAAAACAGTTCATGTAGAAGTTTTGCATGCATGCATGCAAAACATTTCTTGCCATTAACTGTTTTAGGGAGTATTGAGAGTCGTCCGTTTTTGAGGAATGTAATTTGATTGGCGTTCTTCAAAAGTTCATTTGCAGAGACACATTTTTTTTTTCAAGGTTGGCTTAGGCAAATCTGGGGGGTGTTTCATCAACGTTTGTCAGCGCTGACAATTTCAGCAAAAATCCTTGGTTTTGATTGGCTGAGATGTTCTGGTCACTGACTGTTACTACGGTGATTCAAGTTGTCAGCGCTGACAAACGTTGATGAAACACCCCCCCCCCCGAACGATAATTAAAGGAAGATTTACCCAGAAACGTAAATCTGAAAAAGGGGGACGCAGAAAAATCAGTACAATACATCTGTTAAATAACATAAGCAATTTAAAACTTATGGATTTCCAAAAAGTAAAAGGTTGGTTTTTTTTATTTCATTTTTCTTTTGTGAAAGTTTATATATCACATGTGATGTGTCATCACAATGAACCATATAATGTTGGGAAATTATTTCTTTCTTTTCTTCCTTTTTTTTCAGATATGAATTTTTTAGATGCTAGGCTTTGAACTGACATGTAATTTGCCAAGCTTTATTACAAGGAAAACACCCCCCCCCCCCCCAAAAAAAAAAAGAAGAAAGAATTCAAAGTTAGAAACTGTACCTGGAATATATGACCAAGGCCGGCTTCACCCGCATTTTTCATCCTTTTATGTTCTCCGACTATTGAGAACCATATATTTAGTGTAATTTTCCCTCCCAGAGTCATTGACACCACCAGTGATACTTTTGCTGGAGCAACAAGACCTGGGCCCTGTTTCATAAAACTGCTCGTAAAGTTACGAACAATTTACGAGCGACTGGTGATCAGTTCTGATGTGCTATACTTATCAGAATTTCCATAATTCAGCACAAGAACTGATCACCAGTCGCTCGTAAGTTGTTCGTAACTTCACGAACATCTCTATGAAACACCGCCCTTGTAAACAAAATTATTTTTCCATAATCTGCATCCAATTGCCTTATTGCAATTTAGAACATAGGTACACATTTCAATTTACACTCCGCACAATATATTGCCGAAATATTCGTAAAATTAAAATTTCCATCATCATAGCACCGTCACCATGTCAGCCATGTTTTAGTTTTCTTGCCAGCAATTGTTTCCTTTGAAATTACATACTTTATAAACATAAATATATATCGAAAAACGTCCCAGTGCTATAGTGACAGGTCCTCGGGGAGATGAAAGGGATATCCTAACGCGAAATAGAATACAACTGACAACATAAAAATGACTGGAAGTAGAAGTGCCAGTATTTACGTCACTAAAACACATAATCAATATTCATCTTTGTGACTGTGTGCCTGCAGCTCATACTTTTTTGAGAAAAAAAAAGTGTGGAGACAACTACTACATGCCCGAAATCATAAAACGGAGCTGACATCCATGCTTGATAGTTAGTCCCTCGACTAAACCAGAGTAAAACGAGTATATCTTGCACATGGGTGTGTCAACCTGTGTTTCGTGATTGGTTGGCGTGTCTACGCCATGCGTTACTCTCGTAATCTATAGACGATGGTGAACTCCCGGATTTTATAAATCTGAATATTTGAGGGTAGAAAAGCCGAAATTCTCATCTCACCTCGGAACAAAACAACTTCTTGGTGCACTTCAGGCCTAGGTTGTCCATATTCACGCGTGAATAAATGTCATCCACCAGGGTCTTTCGTCGAAGCCATTCGGGTTTGAGAAAGTTGACGCGTCTGTTCCCGTACATGTCCCGCGGAATTCCCCCTGGCGCCATTCGCTGCAGTACCCACGTGCCCTTGCGCATGCTCAGGTAGGTCTGCGGACATAAATCAGGTTATAAAAAGCGAGTACCAAGTACCCATTGTTAATGTCCTTGCTCCAGTCTGGTGACGAGTTCTGCTAGTTCTTAAAATATGACCTTGGTTGACAATGTTTTAGTTATGAGTTCCACCTTTCGCATGAGCAGAAAAAGGTCATTTTATTTTGTACCAACAGGGTATGCTGGTTTTTAAATTCACTTACAGGACCATCTGTGACGCAATTATTATTGAAGTAATTGTTATGAATGGTGCTTACCAGCACATCCACCTGATCGCAAAAGTAGTATTCGGCAATATCAATATGAAAAAGATTGTTAATACATTCAATGCCAAGTAATAAACTTGATGCTTTCCCAAATGTTAATTGATGGACCATTATGGTCAACCGGTCGACGTAAGTTCGTCTTTTGTTTAAACATGATTGATGAATTCCATAAATCATTGTTACGTCGGGCAGGTCTGTGCACTATGTCGCACCGTGAACGAGTGAAGTACATAACCAACTGGGAAGGGACAAAAAAGGAAAGGTCATTTGCACCCATGTGCACATGAGCTACCTGCGAGCTGGCTTATTGTGTGCGGTGTACATTATTTGTGAATTTGCAGTTTAGTTTGTTAGAAAAAAAAGAAGCTAAATCTAAAAAGCTTCACTATTGCTCAGTTCATTATGAATTACGGACTTTTTACATTCTGTGGTTCTTAAAGGGAGAGTGATGACTGTCTTGTGCAAGCTTAAGAAATCTAAATTTAAAATGCTTTTGTGACAGTTGGAATTCCCTGAATTATTCGCTCAAATGGCAACTATAGCCATCAAAGAGCATAATGAATGGATTATCAAAGTGTATGTGATATTATTTCATAATGTTGTAAAACAACCTGCTTGACAGAAGACATTTCACTATTGTAAATATTTGATATTGTACATACATCGCTCTCTTCTGTTGTTATAGTCGTGAGTATTTATACCTGTGTAAGAGGGAGAGAGAAAGAAAGAGAGAGAGAGAGAGAGAGAAGAAAACAAATGACACAAACAAGTTCCCTATGATGGTTGCTTTTCGCTTGATGATAGGCGCCTGTTATCATTGGATATCCGGATATTATACCAGGAAATGCTATGCTTGTGGCTCGCTTTCGGTCTCATTGGAGGAAAACAAACAAACACACACACACACACACACGCACACACACACACACACACACAAACAAACAACCAAACAACCAAACACACATACATACACACACGTTCGTGTAAGCAATCATGGATGTGTGTACACGCAATCATGGCTGCATGTGTGCAAATGTATAAACGCGCATTCATTTACACACACACACACCATAACACACATTATTACCAACACAACACATTCATATTGCGCAGTTTTTGTTTATGTTTGTTTGTTTGTTTGTTGTTGTTGTTTTGCTATGGTCAGCTGGCGAACCTACCTTTTTGGAAACTCGGCTCGTGTCTACGGCTACGTCCCCGGCGGAATGTGCCCCACCTGTAGGTTTATTAGCCAGGAATGAGCGGAAAACAACATGAAAACAATGATGTCGACGACACCGACGACGATGACGACAGTCATGAATTATAGTGGTAATCGCAGTGATTTACAGAATAAAGATACCAATGACCAGATTGATATAACATTATAACAATAAGATGTAATATTAGCATCAAATAATACTGTGAAGAATGATAGCCATTGCTGGAAGGAAATAATATTCTGTATTACTTATCTGACCTTATTTCAAGCAAGGAACATGAAAGAAAGATTGTATCAAATATTCATGCGTATATTCACATTACATTGTACACCAATCCTAACTTATTTACTTAATAACCCACCAATAATGCAATTGTAAAGCTTCCTGCTATAAAGCAATTTCATGTTCATTTCTTCTTTATCATACTTTAACCAAGTGTTGGGTAAATAAGCCGAGAGACGGGGGGGGGGGGGTCAGAGGGAACTTTGTCTGAATTCTTGTAGAATAAATTGCTCGATGACTCATGTTCGGGTTCTAATTATTGTGAGATCCAAACAAACAAATGGTAATGAGTGGCACGTGCGTGTCTGTGAGAGTCTCAACCTTTTTTTTTCTCTCAATCTCTACATCTATCTATCGATCGATCTATCTATCTATCTATCTATCTATCTATCTATCTATCTGTTTGTCTTGTTGTCTCGTCCTATGCACCACGCAGACTTTATACTTCAAGTTGCCGCTGGACAATAACCTGTAATCGGTAAAACATATCATATTCGAGTATACTCTTTTGTATCATTATGTTTACATTCTATGTATTATCCCAGCCTATATGTTTTTCGAGTTAGGATAAGCTCACCCACGACCAGAACGTTCATGCCATTGGCCAGCCCGTCGGCCCTCCGGTACTCATTACTATGCAGCACCTTGCCCTCAAACTCTGCTTGGCCAGGGTACTCCACCACGTTCCGCTCGCTGTACAGGCCCGTGCACATCATCACGGCATCGTAGACTTCGCGCCTTTCTTCGCCGTCGCTCCCGCGCGAGCGCACCACCCAGCGGCCGGTGAGATCGAAGTCGGGGGCCCTCTCCACGCGCAGCACTTCAGTGCTGTACCGGATGTGACGTTCAAGGTCAAAGTGTGCTGCATAGGACTGACAGAGAAGCAAAAGAAAAAAAAACACCTCCAAAATGATAACAATAATAATAAGTGATATTAGGCCTATATCTCATACAAGCTTTACTGAAAATGTATATCTAATGTGCCTTGTGATTCCTGAACCATATTCTGAATTAGTTGTTACAAATCATTAATATTACGTAAGTGTTAAGGATTAAATCATCAAATACTCATCTGATTTCATTGAACATTATTTCATTGATTTGTACAGTGGATATCACAAAGTTTATTTTAACATATCCATTTAAAACAGCTGATATGTTAATTAAATGTTGCTGCTGTAATAAATGTGGAATTACAGATTAGAAAAGCGGATGCACACTATGTTAAAATGTGTGAATTTATAAACATTAATTAAAATTCGTCTCGTTTGACTAAAAACAATGTCTGTCCACACGCTGGATGAAACTGAATTTTGTCTCTTTTTCGATATGTGACCCGTCTGTCATATTTTTTTTACCAACTTTCCTACCTTTTTTCTTTTTCAGCGAGCAATATTAGATGTTTCCCTCCTTTTAATTTAATCTCGGTTTCAAAAGACTAGTATTCAAACATTTTGTTGAAGGATGTTGTTTCTGGGTAATATAATGAGACGGAAGACAAAAGTTCACACATACTATTTATTCGCCTTGCTACAATAATTTACCTTTAGGTATTTGATGAATTCTTTGCCCTGGATGTACGGAGAGCCTGACTTCTGGTACGGGAAATCACTAAAGTTCGTCATCTGTTTGCTAGAGTTCAGCACAAGGCAGTCGTAGAGGGCGCCACGGGTGTATGATTTCGGCCTCTTGTCATCGTACACCCAGATGCCACCTATATCGAAACAGTCATTCGTCGTTAAGGCCCCCATCTCACTAGAAAGGCGACCATTGCGACCATGGCGATCTGTGACGATTTAACAAATCGTGGCGTGATCGCCGACCGTCTCCATCCTGCGCTGTACGATAGGCGATAGTGCCATGACAATGCTACGACGCTGCTCCGTTTTTGCCGCTTTTCCAAGCCGACGAGACGCGCTGCTTCTGCGATCAAAGCGATCGTATTGCGATATTCGTACGCTTATCAAGACCTCGTTACAACAGTGATACAATTGGAGCGACAGTGATACGTTTACGCCGGGCTCATGCTACGATCTCAAGCGATCAGGGTATAAAATGGGTTTCATGATTGAATTTCTTCAGGCAGATGTCAGTGTCAAACCATGATGGGTATGCAGATTATGGTTTTACCCTTTCATCCTTGCATTTTAGAACAGACCAGTTAGAACCTGATGTGAAATTGCACTAGTAGTTAAGTCATCCATTCAATTAAAAGGGTAAAATGTGGATATGCTATTAAAGAACCGGCTTACGAGCAAACTACAAATCGTATCCTACAATGAGACAATTTTATGAAGATATATTTGAAAAGATTACAACTTAATTTACTTTCACTGACTTGCAATGGTATATGACAAACAAACAATTTAATAAACAGAGTAGATTCGTACTGAGTGTACGTGGAAAATGAATTTTATACGCTTTTCTCCATGTCCACCTTCCTGGTCTGTGCATCACTTTCTTTCGTTCATGGTTGGTTCCTGTTACGTAATACTGTAAAAGTGGTAATTTTCATGGGCGATGGGGGCCGCTTTCGCTGCGCTTGAGTTAGGCCTAACGCGTTGCTACCCCGTCAGAGTTTCGAATGTGGCGCTTTTGATGCGCTCGTGAGGCGATTGTGATACGCCCTAAAACCACGGCGACCTCGCTACGAAAGTTGTGGACATGTTCGAAACTTCCGTAGTGAGGTCGCCGACCATGGCGATGATGGCGACCCTCCGCGCTTCTGAACCGCGCAAGATACGATGGAGAAGATTTAAAGCGATCAAGCCACGATCCGCCGCGCTTTGTCGATTTTTGATGATCGCAGCGGAATCGCCGCCTAGTGAGATGGGGTTTTAGAATATGATTTTAATCGTTTAATCGAAAAACGGGTTAAGTGTAACTTTGAAACATTTTAGTGTATAAGGCATTCTCCAGATAGAGCGAAATAAGCATTTTAATGGATAAGGCATTCTCCAGATAGAGCGAAATAAGCATTTTAATGTATAAGGCATTCTCCAGATAGAGCGAAATAAACATTTTAATATATAAGGCATTTGATATATAAGGCATTCTCCAGATAGTGTGAAATAAACATTTTAATGTATAGGGCATTCTCCAGATAGTGTGAAATAAACATTTTAATGTATAAGGCATTCTCAAGATAGTGCGAAATAAGCATTTTAATGTATAAGGCATTCTCCAGATAGTGCGGAATAAACATTTTAATGTATAAGGCATTCTCCAGATAGTGCAAAATAAACATTTTAATGTATTATAAGGCATTCTCCAGATAGAGCGAAATAAGCATTTTAATGTATAAGGCATTCTCCAGATAAGGCGAAATAAACATAAGGCATTCTCCAGATAGTGCGAAATAAACATTTTAATGTATAAGGCATTCTCCAGATAGTGCCAATAAACATTTTAATATATAAGGCATTCTCCGGATAGTGCGAAATGAACATTTTAATGTATAAGGCATTCTCCAGATAGTGTGAAATAAACATTTTAATGTATAAGGCATTCTCCAGATAGTGCGAAATAAGCATTTTAATGTATAAGGCATTCTCCAGATAGTGCGGAATAAACATTTTAATGTATAAGGCATTCTCCAGATAGTGCAAAATAAACATTTTAATGTATTATAAGGCATTCTCCAGATAGAGCGAAATAAGCATTTTAATGTATAAGGCATTCTCCAGATAAGGCGAAATAAACATAAGGCATTCTCCAGAGAGTGCGAAATAAACATTTTAATGTATAAGGCATTCTCCAGATAGTGCCAATAAACATGTTAATATATAAGGCATTCTCCGGATAGTGCGAAATGAACATTTTAATGTATAAGGCATTCTCCAGATAGTGTGAAATAAACATTTTAATGTATAAGGCATTCTCCAGATAGTGCGAAATAAACATTTTAATGTATAAGGCATTCTTCAGATAGTGCGAAATAAACATTTTAATGTATAAGGCATTCTTCAGATAGTGCGAAATAAACATTTTAATGTATAAGGCATTATCCAGATAGTGCGAAATAAACATTTTAATGTATAAGGCATTCTCCAGATAGTGTGAAATAAACATTTTAATGTATTATAAGGCATTCTCCAGATAGTGCGAAATAAACATTTTAATGTATAAGGCATTCTCCAGATAGTGCGAAATAAACATTTTAATGTATAAGGCATTCTCCAGATAGTGCAAAATAAACATTTCAATGTATAAGGCATTCTCCAGATAGTGCAAAATAAACATTTCCGATGATACCTCACTAGTTGTAAAGCGTTTTCTTCTTTTTTTTTGCAGATTTAATCGTAAATATCTCAAGACGGCTACAATGGAAGTAAACTCGTTTTGCGACTATGCTCTTTACATGTCTGTATTTTAAAGAAACAAACCTGAGTCATTCACATGACATAAAGCTCGCCACATCACGCATCTACCACATGAAAACACTTTATTGTATACTGGCATGACTGGCGCTTGTACTTTATACATCAAGTACACATACTTCATTAATTATCTAGAGCATGTTTATGGACTCATTATAATATCGTTTGTACCACGATGAAATCTAAAGATAATTTTTATGCACATAATATGAAAGAGTGCATAGACCACTTCACTGGGGCCAAATTACGTAACGCTATGGTCTCAGATACTTTGAATGCTCCCTATAGAAAATGCTTTAATGGTCGATTAAACAAGAAAGTTTTTGTCACATCCTACAAGTTTGTCTTTTTAGTGGGTCCCTCCATTTCTAGAATTTGGCATATTGTTTACTTACTTCCAATCACTTGAGTTTTATGTTAATGCATAATCGTAAGGTGCTATACAATCATTGTATATTCTTTCCATCCTACATAGTTTTACGCACCTTATTTTCTGTTACCAAAAAAAGTGATTTCTATATGTTCTTGTCGAAAAATGAAATTAAAAAACATTGAATTGAAGTGAATTGAATTGAATTGAATTGAATTGAATTGAATTGAATTGAGATGAATTGAATCGAATTGAAAGAAAATGAAGTAGCGCAAGGACTTTAGAAGAGCCATTCATGGAGTTATTTCAAGATGAATTTAGCACTTTTACAAACTATGACGAATAACTTATCTCCTAGTCTGCTTTCCTGAATAACGGGTGGTTCTCTGTCCTTCTGTTTATTTTCCCAAGGCCTTACTGCACTGTACTGAGTATAAAACAGCAATAATTTTAATCGAACTCGACAGTCTGTATCTGTTTCGTGTCGTCCATGACACTACGTCGTTCATAGAGCTGTGGGCGAGTTGTGAGCAGCAGGAATAGACAGCTAGCAAGTTTTGTTGGGCATCACAATACTGAGGGGACCCTAATTATAGTTTTATGAATGTCTCAGTACTGTTGCACTCTAACAAAACTGTCAAATTATTGCTATCACAAAAACTGTTAATGTGTCTACAGTATGTGGTTTCCATTTGTTCTCCTATATTATATTTGAGGAGATTCTATAAGTATTATTGCCTTTTCCCCTTATTTCGGTCGTAAGTTGTATCTGTGCTCCTTATCTTGCCCTTTTACGGTAAATTCCTACTGGGACCTTTACGCTGAACAAACTTGCTTTAAGATAGTTTCCGTCGTATTTATCTAAAAATTTTACTAAGACTTAATCTTTGATATAGGTCCTACTGACCGTCATGTTGTATGCTAATATAAATAATATTTATTGTACATTCATGCTGGATATCATGAATAATTTGATTTGGCTTCATTTCATCTATTTCTAATTGAGAAATAAGGAAAGGAATTGAAAAAGAAACCATAATTGAAATTGGCACACAAACAATCATACACATACACAATATTATACACATTGATCGCTATATTCAATATTGAACGTCAATGTATTGACTGCTACCTTCTACATTATACGATATTTTATTGTAGGCCCTACATCCAAGCTTGATACCGTGTATATATCTTTTTCTGTTATACATGTCATGCATTCTAACTGAAAAGAAATTGAAACTGGAAATTGAAATGACTCAGAAAGACACCATCATAAACACAGTTACACCTACATGTACATAGTTTATACATAAGTACCCATTCATACACCTGGGCGAGAGGGACATTGTGCGTAAACTGGTAAAAGCAGCTTGTCCAAAGCACTTTGCGGGAATCGAACTCGGATCCTTATCCACTGTGCCACAGCACCCCCACAAACTTACACACTTATAAATTTGTACATTTATACACATAGATTTACACACATACATACATATACATACATTTATACACGCATACACAACCATAAACACACACAATGACACACAAACACACAAACACACACATAAAAACTTGACTTACCCAGACATGGTTCTCTTTCGAAGCAGACGGGCTCCATGCCCTCTTCCAAGCAGTGCTTGACAGACACCAGGCCGCTAACCCCGCTTCCTACAACAGCAACCGTTCGCACTCCCATACTTCGCTGTCCTCAGTTTGAGCTAATGGAACGAGACGAAAATATCATCTTATTTAGTCTAGTCGTATTGCATTTTCACCGGCCCTGTGTAGATATAGATGAACGAATTATCGCTTCAAGAAGTGAATGACAGTTGATTATTCTCAACTTTCACACTTCTACACAAGGAGGATGAGAGAGAAGTTTATGACTTTATCAATACAAGACTAATACAGCCGGATTAATCTTGAACAAAAGTAAACTAAAGACACTGATTAATTTGTAAACAGAAATGCACCTTAAGACTACATTACAAAGCATCATACATACACTGTTGTTTTCTAGACTGTCGGGATACGATGAGATTTTGATTTGATTTTGATTTGATTTGATTTGATTTGATTTGACTTATTGGTTTCTGTATCATCATTGTACATACACATTCATATACAAACATAAATATAAGTTGCATTTTCTTCTTCATTGCCTTTGCACAATGTACAGCAAGAGTACAACAAAACATAAAACAATGAATAATACAGAGGGGCTACAGCATAAGCGTGGCTTGATTTGCGTGCAGCCCCCGTAGCATAACATAATATTATAATATACATCGGAAGGGGAATAGGAGGGAGGGATGACTTGCATAGAGATAGGATAGTTGCTGTTGAAAACCTGCGGATTCCATGGCACTCAGAATCTGTCGGTTTGATGATAAGGTGGGTTGGTCAATGTGCATATTGAAGTCACGAGGATGGTCATGTCTATTCAGTGAGGAAAGCTGTCCAGAGAACTTATCAATCTCGGTCAAGAATGCATTAATGGTGAAACCACCAGACGGTGGTGGTCTGTAGACAGCTATGATTCAGACATTTACAGTTTTTCTTTCTGCGTAGGTTGAAAGCAATGGACGCTACCCTGCCCCTGTACTCATTGTGGACGGTCGGTCGGTCCGGATTTTGATCCGCGAAAAGTCGAGCGAGGGGAGAGGAGTCGCGGGCTGTGGATTGGCTCTGGCAGCGTAAGTCGCTGGTGTTGGACGAGAAACGGTAGTTGAAAGACCAGATGGTGAGGCTGGCTGAGTTGATGGCGCAGGTTGGGTTGGGTGGGTTGACGCGACACTTGAGGCGGGCTGTTGACTCGAAGTTGGTCCCGCGGCAGGTGCTCCTGATCGGCGTTTCGGTTGCTCGTAAGCCTGATAGGAGGGCGTCTCGGTCGGCCATGTGCGAGAATCGGACAATGATTGGACGGGGTCCTGCGGGCAGTCGATGAGCATTGATAATCGGGATATTTCGTGCTTCCTCCGAACTTACATTGAGAAAATGGCAAATCACCATCGCGACGACCTTGTAGATGTCTTCGTCTTTGCCGTCGAGCATCCCGTAGATGAAAAGGTTCTGTTTTCTTTGGTGGAGTTCTAGCAGCATCAGTTTTTCTTCTACGTTGCTTTAATTATCTTTCTTTCCATTTCGTCGTTGATTTTCGGGATCGTTTCCATTTCTATTGCAGTAATTTGACTGGCGTTGAAATTGACCGCTGATTCGTCAGGTTAACTGCTGTCTGTCACGAGTAAGTCCTACCTCCTCTAAGAGATCAACGAACAAAGCTGATATTTCTCAGCTCTTTCCTCTGTCCACCTCTCTTTCCTGCGTTGTGATGCTCTGATGTTGAGATCAGTGGTGATTCTCCATGGTGTCTCTGGAATTTTCCCTGTACCACTCTTTCCAATTCTTATGTGAAATAGCGTCCAAGTCAGATTCGATGGCTTCCAAAGATAGACGGTCCCAAACGGGGTTACACAGCAGCAAAGAAGAACAGTCGTGCACTAAACGCCCATCTTATCCATCGTGACCATGAAGATGAACAGATGGTCTAGGATCAGGATGACAAAAGTCGCCTGATACTTACAATGTAACCTTGCAAAGTGGCACTTGAATTGCAGTAGTTTATTTCATTTCCCGGAAATTCGCACCTCATTTAATTTTCGGATGAACGAACCTCCCAAATGACAAACTTTAATTTCATTTTCGGAATAACGAAACTTTGGAATAACGAACCTTAGCTATCATTTACGAATTAAGAAACCTTCGGAATAAGGAATATACCACATTCACACCTTCACATGGTTCGTCCACGTTCCCACTAACATTCCCGTCTTTACTAACCTACTTCGCAGGTTCACTTTTATTTGTAAAAGAGACAACTATAAGACCAAGACTGCCGCAACTTCTATCAAATAGCTTAATGATATTGAGACACCATAATGTAGCCCTACATAATTAATAGAAAATGTATAACGGCAGTAGGGAGGTTAAAAAAATACCATAGTATGTTCTCCCAATTCAGATATGTGGGACTAATGTATCCCTGACTTATTACTCTCTTATTGTTTTAATTGAATGGCAAACACACACCAATGTGACCCACTATGAAATATTATGTGCATGTCACCAAGGTCGACATCACACCAAAATATTTATAGGAGAAGGAGGTAACATCGAAATGATATACCGGGATGTAAAAGAGAATGAGGGATCGAAATTTAATGTCCGTAGACGCGTTTTGTTGTGTTTGTTTGTTCATTTCCATCTAAGAAGATGTCTGGATAGCCCATATTCAGTTACGTTCAGCTGGTCTTCCATGGGGTCCAGTTAGATGTGAGGTGGGACCACTTCACCGGGTTAAACACCGTGCTCTTTGCGATGGATGAATGAAGCGGGATCTTTTACGTACATGAGTTGTGACTCTCTCATACACGGGACCTGCATTTTATGTCCTATCCGAGGGACAGAGTGTTTTGCCTGTTGTTAGAGGGGACGGTATGCTTACACACAACATTGCTCAGTTAGACTCGGGTTCGAACCCGGGCCGCGTGATCGTGAGGCAGACACGCTACCGACTGAGCCAACTCAACGCGTGCTTCCAAGGCCATCCCACATATTTCTTTCTTCCTCTGTTTGTTTGTTTGTTTTTTTTTTTGTTTGTTTGTTTCGTTCCGTTCTGTTCCATAGACCTTGTAACGGTTGGATTCATTTCCTCTACACTTGAAAATAACCCCCGAATTTTGCCCGCATTCTTCACGTTCGTGTATCAAATTCGTTCCCTTCAAGTAATTTCAGACACCGCGATTATAATTACTGATGGCATGCACGCCGATTTCAAGTTTCAAGTTTCAAGTTTATTTCATATTTCCACTTTCTCAGTGATGGGATTACAAAATGATTGATAATAAAACAAAAGTACAAAATGTATACAACCATATCTTATGTTTGAAAAAAAAGACAAACAGACATTACACACAAATATAAATGGTCATTATCTATATGAGGATATCACAAATCAATGTCAGAAATATGATGGGGCCTACATAAAAGCAATGATGCTTGTAAAAACTGTAAGTTCCCGAATTTATAGGCGTGAAATTATACGGAGGACGGACATGCTTATCTCGACCAACTTAAATTGTACCAGTGCAAAATCAGTATTAAGAACGAACTATCGAACCACATGAATACTTTAGTATCGCTTAAACGAGACTGTACATATTTCGCCGTGTTTACAAAAAAAAAAAAGTGCTATAACGGTATCGTTAAATAACTTGGAGCTGCGGACAAAGACAAAAGACTGGGGGTATTAAAAAAAAAAGTGTTGCTAAGAGCCGGGTAGTGTGTATCCACTAAGAAATAGCCGTTTTAGTTTGCGTTTGAAGGTGAGTAAGGATAAGGAAGAAGTAATATCTTGCGGGAGGTCATTCCAGTATCTGGGTCCAGTAAACATAATTGTTTTCTTTGCAAAAATAGTGCGAGTACGGGGAAGGTGATAAGCGTCACTCTGACGAGTGGGGTAGCAATGAATAGAGCGATTTCTTTTGAACATGTGAATAAAAACAGATGTCAATTCTTTAGTTGTTAGTTTACACATGAAAATTCCAAAATTATAATAAAATAGGTCTGGAATTTTCAAAATTCTGTTTTGATGAAAAAAACAGTTGGTATGAGCAAAATATCCGGCGTGGTTTATAATTCTTATTGCACGCTTTTGAATACTAAGAAGGGAATCTAATAATAAATAAATTGCATTTCCACACGCCAAAATTCCATAATTAAAGTGTGGAGATATTAAAGAAGAATATAATAATTATACTCTGCAAAATATAAACAGGGAACAAATGTTTAAGCTTATTTAAAATTCCAATATTTCTGGACAAAATTTTACTTACAAAGTAAATATGAGTTTTCCAGGATAATTCTCGGTCAATCCACAGACCTATAAACTTTGCGTTATTGACCTGCGTTAAACATATATCATTTATTTTGATCTCATGTGGAACAACATTGAAAGAATTACTGAATACCATATAATAAGTTTTTTTCTATATTCAGGGATAATTTGTTTGCATAAATCCAGGATTGCACAGACCTAAGCTCAGGATTGCACAGACCTAAGCTCATATCAATTAATGTATTAGGGTCTCGATGAGAACAAAACACACTTGTGTCATCAGCAAAGCAAATGAATTATAAAATTGGCGATGATATTTGAAGGTCGTTTATGTATAAGATAAATAAAAGTGGGCCCAAGAGGGAGCCCTGTGGGACTCCACATGAAATAAGTTTTAACTGCGAATCATAGCCGTTAATGTTAACAAATTGCTTTCTATCGGTTAAGTAACTCTTAAACCATTCGAGAGGTGTCCCGCGAATTCCATAATGACACAGTTTAGAAAATAAAATTTCGTGATCTATCGTATAGAAAGCTTTAGAAAAATCAAGAAAAACTCCAATTGTATGCTCAAAATAATCTATAGCATGAGCTACCTTGTCTATAAAAGTAAGTAAAGCATGGGTTGTGTTATAAAATTTTCTGAAACCAAACTGAGAATCTGATAAAATGTTATGATTTGTGAGAAATTTCAATAATCGCGTATAAACTAACCTTTCAAGGGTTTTAGAGATTGAAGTCAATAAAGAAATTGGTCGGTAACTATTCACCAAATCTTTCTGTCCCTTCTTAAAGATAGGGACAACTTTTGCAATTTTCATTTTATTGGGGACTTTACCATTAAATAAAGATTGATTAAAAATGTATGTTAAAGGAGAAATGATTTGATTCAAAACATTTTTTAAAAGAAAATTTGTAATTCCATCATATCCTGAACTTTTATTATCATTTAAATTCTTGACGATATCAACAATTTCTAATTTCTTCTTCAACAATAGGTTCAAAAATATTGATTGAGGATTCATATTACCTAAATATCTATGGTATTCAGTTGGGGATTTCGAGATTTTACTGGCAAGATGTGGACCAAGACTTGCGAAATAATCATTAAAAGATTCCGCCATGATAACCGGATCGTTAATCTGCCGGCCGTCCGCTGAAATATATTTGGGAGGATCGGTATTGGTTTTGTATTTGAGTGTCTCGTTAATCACCTTCCACGTACTCTTCACATCATGTTTATATTTAACAAACTGTCGCGAAAAATAATTCCGCTTAGCAACACGTATTAAAGATGTCAATATACTAGTATTCCGATATCGAGTATATCTTGATTTATTTCGAGGGCATGGATCTTTGCGATATTTATGAAAAAGACTATTCTTGCGGTTAATGGACCTGAGAAGAGATTTTGTTACCCATGGTTGTCGAGGTACTTTTTTGTAATTTGAATGGTGAGACCTTTGGAGAGGAACACTAGATTCATAGTTAGTGGTCAAAATATTCATAAAATTTTCAAATGCTAAATCAATATTGCTTTGAGAGTATACGGTGGACCAATCTTCTGAACTTAATTTCTCCCTAAGTTTATTAAGGTTGGATTCAGACATTACACGAATACCCGGATTGTGGGTGTGAGAAACATTAGCAGTCATAAAATTGGACACAAGGGCATAGATTGGAAAATGATCAGTGACGTCAGAAACTATTATGCCACATGTGATGTCAGAAAATAAGTCATTTACAAAAATGTTATCAATAAGAGTAGATACATCATCGGTTTTTCGAGTCGGTTTTCTTGTAAGGGAAATAAATGATTTCGACAACATAAGGTTAAGAAAATCTGCGCATATAAGATTATCATTGTAATTAAGAATATTGAGGTTAAAATCACCCATGACAAAACATGTCTTACTATCAAAATAACTGCTCGAAATAAGGCCGCAAAATAACTCTAAAAATTCAGCAGGGTTTGAGCTTGGTGGTCGATAAATCTCCCCAATTATAATATTACCTTTATTTAAAGTTTTGACCTCAATAAATACACTCTCAAAAACTTCTGACATCACGCTATATTTTTCCAAAAAAACACAATCTAAAATCTGTGACACATAAAATCCGACTCCTCCTTTCTTCCATGTTCTATTATTTGTTATGAGTCTAAAGCCGTCTATTGTAAGCAGCGAAGAGGGTGATGTCTCCTTTAACCAAATTTCACTGAGCCCGATAATATTGTATTCGGTTTTTAACGTGCTCACAAAAGAAAGAAATTGATCAAAGTTTTTATTTAAGTTTCTGATATTAAAATGTGAAATAAAGAGTTGAGTTACGTCGTTATGAGTGAGTGAAAGAAGTTCATCCTCTGTGTGATAGTGAATGAATACATTTTGGACTGCGGCATGGTTACAGTCGAAATCTAGTCTTAATTCAGAAGTTTGCGTATTTAAGAAAGTGACGATGTCGGAATCTTCGCCCTCTTCGCTGTTTACTGAAATTACTGGTGTCATATCAGCAAGTGACTGAGGATAAAGCATGCTAACAGCAGCGGCGTTCGAGTTAGCAGTGGTATTTGGATTCGACAGTTGTGCGTGTGTCTAAAATCCGTCCGCAGTTAGGCGCCTTGCCTGGTGGCGATTTATTTCGACGATATGTTCTCACAAGTCCTTTTAAAATTCGCAAGTTACGAAACGTTTCTCCTTGTCCGCGTGAGGAAGATATTAACTTCTTACAAGCCTAAGGCACGGTCACGAGTGCCTTTTGCTACGAACGCCGTAAGAACGATTTTTAGACTATTTCGTAAGATCTTCTTAAGAAGGCCTTACCAAACCAGCGTTTGAGTTCGCAGTCTCGTAGATGATCTTGTCCAAGATTTCTTTCCACATTGTACGAAACCCGCGTTTCGTGAGGTGGCCATCCTAAGAACAAAGTAAGAACCACGCAATATTTTTGTAGATTTCGTAGACAATATTTTAAATGCCTGGAATTCTTGAGATGTTCGCAATAACGCCTTAAAAGTTGTTCACATAAGGCACTTACGGCGTTAGTAAGAAAGCCTTATGCGAACGGAGATTCGTGCGGCGTTCATACGAACGACTCATGACCTTCATGAGACGTTCGTAAGCTGCTTGTAAGGAGTACATACAGAAATGAATTTATTTGTGTAATTGTTGGATATTAAGGAGCATGAAGCCATCTCTACGCGCGAAGTTCTAATCTTCATTCTGTTCATGTGTTTGACTATCAACAGTCATATAATTGTTGCCAGTACACGACAGCTTTTGCTTACAACCGGACTAAAATAAACAAAAGTGTGCAAGGTCTTTATACGAGTGACTTGAATATGCCGTGAGCTGCTCGTAGCTGCATATTATATATATATATATATATATATATATATATATATATATGCACTCAACCAAAAAAGTAAGTGCCCCCTTAGTATTTTTGGATATATCTCAAAAAGTACTTTACCGATTTTCATAATTCAAACGGAAATGGATAGAGAATTTTATTACTCATAACATGAATGGCATATCATTGCCACCAGATATTATTATTGGTGTGAAAAAAAAAACATATTATGTCAAAATGCATGGGGGAAAAGTTGCACTTTAGTGATTTGAATAAAGCCATGTTTACCAGAATTCTGACATCAAATAATTGGAACTAATGACAAACAAATATGCCGAATGATCTGTTGTGAAATTAGGCAAGGCTAATACATTCCTCCATATCGTCACATATCTTTAAAAAAAAAAGATGATGAAACAATATTACGAAAATTATTTTCTCTACCATCACTGATGAATTGAAAATGCCAAAGTAACACAATCATGACAATACGAACTTTATGCTGGTATTTTTATGATGTTCCGTATTTTTCACACTTGGCCGCTAATCATGGAATGGACATTAACGACATGTGGAGGGTGCCCTTTTATTTTTCATTTCCTCCTCCCTGGCTTGGAGTGGTCAAGCTCAATTTCTGCTTCTTTAAAAGAGAGAGAGAGAGAGATAAATCCTGCATGATCGTGGACATGACCTCCAGGTTCAACGTAATGTTATAAGGATTAGAACCAACACTTGCTGTCGGCGAAAGCTCGGTGGTCTAGTGGAGATGACGCCTGTCTGGAGATCAGGAGATCGTAGGTTCGAATCCTGCTCGAGTACGCACGCCCATGATTTTTTTATCATGGCTATAAATTACTAAAACACTGATCAATTCAGTGTTTTACGTCGATGTAGGGCAATTTGTCAATCAGTTGCAATAAAAACACCTCGACGAAAGAATTTCATGAATTTGAATAATTACGCAGTACTCGTTGCATGCTATAGGGATTAGAAACAACACTTGCTGTCGGGCGGAAGCTCGGTGGTCTAGTGGAGATGACGCCTGTTCGGAGATCAGGAGGTCGTAGATTCGAATCCTGCTCGAGTACGTACGCCCATGATTTTTTATCATGGCTACTACTAAAACACTGATCAATTCAGTGCTTATTTACGTAGGGCAATTTGTCAATCAGTTGCAAATACAAAGCTATTCAATGTTTGAATTGAATCTAATAGGTGGAGTGAAATAAAGGTAGAGGATGGAAGAAATTAACTAAAGTAGGACAGTGGAATAAGAAAGTTCTGGATTTTTAAAGTTTCATATGTATCTTTAATCTTTAAACAATGAAAGTGGTGCAACCCCATTTTTTCTGCTGGGGGGGGGGGTCCTTATGCAAATTTTATGAGGATGATGATTTCATCACCTCACAGCACTTCCATGCGTCTGTATACAATCTAACATCTATGTTTTATTTTCATACTTGACAGACATCAATCGCTACTGTAATCATGGGTGATGTTCGTTATTTCGAAGGTTCTTTAATCCGAAAATGAAGTGATGTTCGGTACTACTTCCGTATATTTAGATGTTGGTTAATTTAAAGATATAAACACGTTCGTTAATCCAAATATATATTTTGTGGGGTTATTTCGAAGGTTTGTTATTCCGAAGATTCGTTATTTTGAATGTTCGTAACTGCGGAAATTAAATAAGGTTCGTTATTTCCTAGATTCGTTCTTCCAAAAATGAAATAAGGTCCGTTATTCCGAAAATGCAAAGAAAGTGCGTAGGCCCTAATCCCCTATTAACCGCAAAGGTTATACATCTTCAGTGTATATCTTCATGTGTGAGATACTAACAAACCTTCGGAAGTATGAGCCTTTTGTTCATTTTTGGATTAATGGCCTTACGCAATAACGTTTAATATACCTTTTTTATTTTTGGATTAACGAACATTCGGAATAAGACACCTTATTCCATTTTCTAATTGACAAACCTTCAGAATAACGAACTTAGTACCCGTAATTATACCGTTATATATAGTGAACTGATGTATAAAAGAATACATAATATTCTTATTGATATAGCCTTTATAGAAAAAGGACGTGCAGGTCAGTATAACACTTGTGAGGCCATGACATCTATACCTCATCAAATTTGCACACCATGTGGTTGTAATTACCCTTGCTGTCTTGTGACAGCGTGAAAACAAAATGTTCCTTTATGTCTTTCCTGTTGTTAGCGTGTTGTTCTTTCCTTCCTGGAATTAATCTAAGTGAAGATTTGTGAGCAGGTCAGCAGAGACTATTGCGGGTCAATGATGTCACCCATGCACCCTTTTAATTCGCATTATGCTGTTGAAGAAGTATCAGTCTTTTGTGAAAACATGAGAAGCCTACTAAACAGAAAGCTTTCTTCAGATAACAATAGCAAATGATGATAAAACAGTATTGAGTATCAATGTCACGGTTTCTGTCGTTATTACACCATTACCAATATTCTTGTAAATATCACCAGTATAGACATATACTTGCAAGTACACGCCATCACTGTTTCTTATTCAGTGTATGTTTTATGTCAATTTATAACTCACACTTATCAGCATCAGTCAAAGGTTATTTCAGCCATCGCACAATAACTTTTCACAGTGACAGTTTACAGAGAACGGAGAAACATTCATGACCTCGTGTAAACCACACTAAAATAATATGAGTAATATGCACTTAAAAATGCCATCCAAACACCAATTCCTTCACAGTGATAAGAAAAAGTCGATTCAATCAAATTGAATTAATTTTCATTTTTGTTTCTTCAAGAGAGCAAAACAACATGTAAGAAAATTACAAATGATGTTGAGTACACATGGTTGACTGTATGACGAAAATTAGAGGTTATTTAAGAACTGAAAGCATGCATACTATAGCTGCAAACCAAACTTTACATTAGCCATGTTCTAAGACAAAGAAAAAGATGATAAGACTCAATACGAGGCTACTGAAAAGCAGTGCTTGTTTACTGTCTTCATACAGTCGATGCAAAGACGTAGACTTTCTTAATTTACACAAGGGAAAGATTATTATAATCTAATCGTAATATAATAACAGGACAGACGTAAGGACAGACAGAGCAGAAAAAAAAAATACCCAATACAAACACGAAATAAAATGTGCAGCAAATATGGCATGTCTGTAAAATTAATCAAGATGCTATAGAGAAATTGGAACAAAAATGATAAAGAAAATTTCGCGGAATAGCTCTTGGGTCTCATTCGGCGCAGCCACAAAGCTGCGCTGATATAATGAATATGATGCATTTCATTATATGAGGATGATAGCATTTGAATATGCCACGAACACGAACACCGCACACGCCTGCGACCAAATGATGACCCTATATTTGAATAATCACACATGTACGTAGGCCTATATAGAAAGTCTGTAAAGTGTAAGTATTCTATCAATGTTCCTTGAAGGCAACATGGTGTGGGTTCACATACCACATATACTGACAAGTTCTATTAAGTTTTTAGGTATTTTTATTGATGAAAACCTAACCTGGAATGATCATATACGTTATGTTACAACTTGTATTTCTAGAAATATAGGTGTTCTTTCAAAGATGAAAAGTTATCTTCCTGAACATACTCTTTTATGCTTTACAATTCTTTAATCCTACCATATATTATGTATTGTAATCTAGTGTGGGCTACAAGTTCAAAAACTAAACTCAACCCTATTTATTTACTACAAAAGAAAGCCATTCGCATCTGTACTGGATCACAATACTTAGCCCACACCAGTTCACTTTTTTATCAGTTAAAAACACTGAATATATTTGATATAAATACATTACATTCTTTGCTTTTTATGTAGAAGTATTTGAACAACTTACTTCCAAACATTTTTCACGATTTCTTTAAACTGAATTATACCGTTCATTCATATCCCACTCGTAATTCGCAAAATTTTCATTTAGTAAATCCCAGATTATTAATTGCACAAAAATCTATCAAGACACAATGGACCAAATCTTTGGAATACACTCCCAGATTATGTTAAATCGTGTAAAACTTTATATTCTTTCAAGGCTAGATTGAAAACTACATTACTGTCAGATTACAATCTATGAATATAGCATTTGAATATATATTTTGTTTTGTATATGATCACATTTCTTTTCCTGTAAATTGGATTTAAAACTACAATAAATATACGCAATGTTTCTGTGTCTATCATTTCATTTCATTCCCATTATCTTCAGCATCACCACTATCACTTTCATCT